>NW_006408524.1:34132894-34143147 GCF_000296735.1 Chrysochloris asiatica | reverse complement strand
CACATTAACCCATACCTCCTGTTCCTCCACAAACCCCCTAATATTTCCTTTTTTTTTTTTAGCCATTCTAATAGATATCTAAGGGGCCTGGTGAAACAGTGGTTAAATGCTTAGTTGCTAACTTAACAGTTGCAGCTCGAACCTACCAGCTGCTCCTCTACACAAGAGAATTGTGGTAGTTTGCTTCTGTAAAGATTTACAGCCTGGAAAACCCTGAAGAGCGGTTCTACTCTGTCGTGCAGGGTTTCTATGAGTTGCAATTGACTTGATGGCAGTGGATTTATTATTACTATTTTTAGAAATATGTGTCTACACAGTTCTGATAGTGCAACGGTTAAATGCGAGGCTCTTAACCAAAAGGTTTGAGGCAAAGTTGGTCATCTAATTCTGTTAAGATTACTCAACTCAGACTCACTGCCATCAAGTTGATTGTGACTCAGAGTTTCTGAGGCTGTAAATCTTTACAGGAGCAAAGAAAGTCTCATCTTTCTCCTGTGAAGTGGCTGGTCGGTTTGACCTGCTGACCCCGCAGTTAACAGTCCAGTGTTTATCCTACATACCACCAATACATCCTAGGACATCCTATATGTCTGATAGGGTTTCTATGAGCAAGTACTGCCTCAATGGCAAACAACAACCATCATCGGTGTCTATAATCTCATTTTGATTCCTTAATGACTAGTGATTTTGAGCATTTTATCATACTTTTATTTGCCATCCATATATCTTTTTATTAAAACAAAAACAAAAAAAACTTCTTCTTGTGAATTCAGTAAAGATTTACATAGCATATCATCAGTTTTATGTTCAACAAATCATACACTTTGTTTTATCTTGATGATTGCAATCCCTTCCAAGTAACAAGTTTTCCTACTTCCTCTCTGTGGATTTTATTTCCATTGCACCTCCCTTTCCAACCCTTCTGAACTTTGTAGTCTATTCTATCAACTCCCAAAGCTTTGCTTTTGACAAATTCCTTCAGTTTAACATGGACTTCTTCCTTGGTAAAGTGGAGAGTCTCTGAAAAAAAAAAAAAGGAAAACCCTTAATGAGATGGATTGGCACAGTTTTTAATTGTACGTTGCCTTTTGAAAAGTTGACCATCCACCAGTTCTTTTGGTAGAGTAACTCTGTTTTCCTTCTATCTTCTTTTGATAATATTCTAGTCTCTGGGGATACCCCATTCAATATATTGCCCATAGATGGCTTCAACATTGCAAGTAAAGGTTTGAATTCAATATTTTGCCCACAGAATCTTTCAGTATTTCAACTAAACACTTGCAATTTGTATTCAGTTCTTTCAGCTTGAGAAATGCTGAGCCTGTTCCTCCTTTTCGGTTTTATAATTCCAGGTCTTTGCACATTGAAAATTTTCATTTAGATATTTTGCTTTCTCACTTCTTCCATTCACTTTAGCTTATCTATGTGCAAGAGTAAGTTTCAGAGTCTCTTCTGAAATCCATTTTTTACCATTTCTTTCTTTCCTGTCTTTTTAATGAGCTTTTGCTTTCTTCATGAATGATGTAAGCTTTTGCTTTCTTCATGAATGATGTTCTTGATGTATTCCATCTAGTGAGGTCCAGGCATATAGTCACCTTTAATATTGTTTTTAAAATGCATTTGCTATGAATAAGTTATTGGTCATACAAATATCTATCTTGTGGTTCCCAACATCCTTTCTTTTACCAAGCCCATTTGTTCCTATTGATGCTTCCTCTTTGTTTCCAACTTTCAAGATTCCAGTCAACAGTAATTATCAATGCATCTTGAGTACATGTTTATCAATTAATTTCAGACTAAACAAGTTGGTAGAATTCTTCAATTTCATCTTCACGAGCTTTAGTGGTCGGTGCAAAATTTTGAATAATTGTATCATTAATTGGTCCTTCTTGTAGGCATATGACTATCACAGACACCATTGCATGTTAAGATAGATCTTGAAATGTCCTTTTTGACTATGAACATTTGATGTTCCTGGCAAAGTAAACCATGTGACTGACTCAAAATGGCAAATATCAGTCTATTACAGCTCACTAATGCCTAGTTGCAGGACAAGGATATGTTTGGTAAGGTGGAGGGTCAGAGAGAAAGAAGATGATCCCTAGAGAGATGGATTGGCCAAGTGGCAGCATCAATTGGCTCAAGCGTGGCAACAATAGTGAGGTTGGCCCAGGATCAGGCAGTGTTTTGTTCTGTTGCGCATAATAAGGTCTCTGTGAGTTGGCACCTAACAACAATGCCTATGATATCAGTCTTTATACGTACCATTTCATTTTTTAAAACTTCTAATTTTCCTAGTTTCATACATTGTACATTCCACATTCTGATTATTAGTGGATGTTTGCAGTCATTTCCTCTCATTTTGAGTTGTGCCCAATCAGCAAATGAAGGTTCTGAAAATTTTTCTCCATTAACCTCTTAATAGTCAAGACTACTTTGAGGAGGCAGCTCTTCCCCAGTCTTACTTTGAGTGACTTCCTACCTGAAGGACTGATCTTCTGGTCCAGTATGTGACAACATTCCACTGTTATTCAAAGTGTTTTTATCTTCCAGCACACATCTGACGGTGCTCCTCTGTCATTCATAATGTTTTCAGTGCCTAACACTTCAGAAATGGTCTACTATTCTTTCTTCCCAGTTTGTCTTAATCTGGTAGCTCTGTTGAAATCTGTCTTCCATGGGTGATCCTGCTGGTATTTAAAATACCAATGGCATACTATTCAGCACCACAGCAACACACACACAACCACAATATGACAAGCTGACAAATGAGTAGTGTAATAGACAACAGTGTCATAGACAGTAATTATCACACAAATGAAAAATTGTCAAAGGCTGGTTAACACATTGATAAAGCACCGGACTGCAAGGTCAGGTTGAACTGCAAGTTTGGAGGTTCAGACTCACCAGATGCTCCTTGGAAACCCTAGACAGGATGTTGTGTCAGAAGCAACTTGACAGCACTTAACAACAACAATCTATAGTAAGCAAAAATGTAATCTGGTACTACTTCTCTTGGTTTAATAAAACATTATTTTTAAATGGTAACTAGTATTATTTGTATGAGATTAAATTATTATTTTCATAAATACTGTTGGAGATATAAATTGGTACGATAATTACAAAATAATATATAAAGATATAACTAGTAAAATCTATTAAAAGTATTTAAAAGGCTTAGTCTTTTGCCTCAGTAATTTAATAATTACCACTTATACTATAATAATGACCCAATGAATTTACATATAAGGATGTTTGGAACCGTATTCCTTTAGAAAAAAATAATTCAAGTCAGTCTGATTTACAATTTAAGGCTAGTGGTGAAATAAAATAGGATAAAGTATACAATGGAATAATTTAAAGTCATTAAAATCATATTAAAAATCAAACAGTATCTATCTGTAAATAACATTCAAACCTATTCTTTAAAAATCATATAAATCAATGCATTCGACTGGTACTCTCAGTGGTAAGATCATGGTTTTTTTTTGTTGTTTGTTTTTCTCTTTTTTATTATTTTCTGTACTTTTCAATTTGTGAATAACAAAATAATTTTTCATCAGAAAAATCCACATAATCAGAAACAGTAAGTAAATACTTAGCACAGCAGTCTAAGGTCATTAAATTTGTGAAGGAAAATGTCTATGAATCTCAATACCTCAAGAGAACATTATTATATTAAAATTTAATTTAAAAAACTGAATTAATAATTAAAATGCTTAGAAATTAGAGAAACATTTTGTTATGCTGAATATCCCATTTAAAAAGGGATAGTAGCAAATCATGCATTTAAAAAAGATTTCTTATCAACACTTTAAACTTACAAGAAAAATGTATTCTTGATTCTTAAGGAATGCTAAGGGACAATCCAATCATGTGAAACACTTCACTTCTCCTCTGACTCACCATAGCTATAATAGATCCTATGCCGCAGGAATTGAATAAGCATCAGCCTTCCACAGATTTCACAGGAAGCTGTTTCTCTTCAGTGGACATCACATTTTCTCAGCATATAATCCATGAACTGGTAATAAATAGGTTACATCAAATGTTTTATTCCGTTTTCCAGACCACTGGGGCAATAATGAATTTAGCTTATTATTCTCTATATTTTTAATCAGAAAAACTTTGAAGAATGTAAGTGGCTTTTCATTTCCTGGTACCTTGGTTCTTACTTCAAGATTCTGTGCATAAGCAACAACCTAGTACAAATGAAGGTTTATCGAGTGGTTAAACAGTTGCATTGTCTCTAACAGTAGAAGTGTTTATGAATCAAATTAACTTTATTTGGAATAACTTGGCTTAGAAAAGGAAATATGATATAATGCCAAAAAGAAGTTTGATTAAAATCACTTTTCTCTTGCATTGTTCTAATTACTTTACCTCCATTTATCAGTCTTCCTGTAGCACTGTAGGATAAGCACTGGACTGCTAACCACAAGGTCAATGGTTCAAATCCACCAGATACTCCTTGGAAACTCAATATAGAGTCGCTATGATTGGGACCTGACTAGATGGTACTTGACACTAACAAAATCATGTCGTATCTTGACTTGGAGTGCTATATATGGTTTTGTTGTCATTGTTAAAGTGCTGTCAGGTCAGTTCCAACCCATACGACACTGTATTGGGTTTCTAATGAGTATCTGGTGAGCTTGAACCACTGACCTTGCAGTTCAAACCAATTTTGCAGTCCAGTGCATTAACTCACAATGCCACACCAGAAATCCAACATGGTTTACATGATGGTAATATACTTTGACCGGGAGGACAGATAAAGACTAATTCCATAGCATTATATTGAATATAAATAATACTCCAAATCTAGGTGTTACTATGTACTAGCTACTATTTAGCCTCTGGAGATACCCCATTAATAAAACAAGGCCTTTACCCTAATACAGTTTGCAGTTTTAAAGGAGTCATACAATGGACAAGTAAGCAAATGATTATATAATACATGATATAATTTCAGATATTGCTTTAAATTATTAAATAAGTGCATGGGACTGAATAAAGTGTTCAATGGTTATTGGAACAGAGTGTCCAATAGCTGAAACATGAGCAGAGAGACCTAAATTGCAGAAGTAAATACACCACAGGAAGAACAGGGAGTGAGCATAGCAGACAAGGGCAGAAAGATGCATTGAATGGTCGCAGAATAGCTGATGCCAGTGACTGAAAGAGGGTAATTAAATGAGATGGAAAGGTAGACACAACTAGATTTCTTATGGCCATAGTGTTGTCGTTGTACTTAAATGCCATTGAGTCAGTTCTGACTCATAGCAACCTTGTTTGTATAGAGTTTCCGAAGAGCAGCTGGTGTTGGAACTGCCAACCTTGAGATTCAAACCAACCTTGCAGTTCAGCGCATTAACCCTTAACACTATACCAGGACTCCTGACCATAGTAAGGTTTTTTATTTAATGCTAAGTGAGTGAATTTGAGGGTTTTAAGAAGAGAGTGATGTACTCTGATTTACAGTCTAATAAAATCAATCTGCTGGCTCCTGATAGAATAGAAGTGATGGAAGCCTGTAAATGAAGGTTTGGACTAGAGTGAGTATTGTAGGTGGTGTGAAGTGTATTATGACAAAATCATCCAATGGAAAAATAGGAATGGAAAGAAAACCAAGTAGAGCATTTAACTGAAATATCTTGTTTCTTGACTCAGAAATGGAAACCAGGCCAATAAACTGAAGAGACAATTAGCAAGAGTGGATCTTGTAAAATTGCCTATAGCAGGGGTTAATTTTAGTGTGTCTCTACTGAGTAGCATTGTAAGTGTGTTACATGTGTGCAGGCAATATTTGTGTTTTCAGTCTTTAAGGTGGTTGGTGGGGTTTGGTACAAGATGGATGTTGTTGTTATTGAGTCTTTAAGTTGGAACTGACTTGAGGGCACGTAACAGCAAAAATTACTTCTCAGGCTCTTCAGGAACAAAAGAGGCCATTTCTTTTTTCTTTTTTCAAAATAGTGAGTTGAAGTTGAGATTTCCTTTGCTCTAGTAGAATGTTAAAAAGCTTTGGATTGGTAGAGGCCAAATATTGAAGGGATCTTTGAAAAGTTAAAAGAGAGGATGGGAACGACTTGATTCTGGTTGAATAAGAGGCAAATAGGGAAACTAATATCCTTAAGATTGGTGAAATCTGAACTCTTTGTTTATGCAGGGACTGGGAAGTGGAAAGATAGCAGAGGAAGATGTTTTATGTGGTCATTGGCTTGGAAATGTCAGAAGATCCCAGCTGAGAGGGAATGCTGACTTTAAACAGTCAAAGAATAGATGTGAAGTTAACAAGGATTTGGACCATCCTCAACAAAGGTTCTGCAAGATAATGAAACCTCATGGTAAGGGATTATATTATAAATTCTCCCAAGGATGTTTTATAGGTATACGTACCATTCTATACACCTAGACCAAAACAAAACCAAATCCATTGCTGTAAAGTCGATCCCAACTCATTGTGACCTATAAGGTTTCCAAGACTCTAACACTTGAGGAATCTTTGGTTAAGAGTGACTGTTTTGAACATTAGTCTCCTCAGGGTATATCATGATAGATTAAAAACAAAATAATTTCCCAGTTCTTTGGATTGCTTATGATTTCCTGAACTTTTCTAAAACCTTTCATCAGAGGAAAAAAAAAAAAAGCAAAAAAAACAAGAAATGCTATTCTTTCAAAAAAATGGATTGACAGTAATTCCCAATAGTTTTTATTGACAATACAAGAAAGGGGGTATTAAGTCTACTATCTGGAAAATAAAAGGATTACAATATCGGTAGTTTTAGGGAAATGTTCATACTAGTTATATATAATTTAAAAAATGTAAACCACAAGAGAGTGAAAACGAACAAATGCTGCTTTCATGAGAATTTAATTATCCTCTAAATATAAATTAAGGAGCTCTGGTAGCATAGTGGTTAGGAATCGGGCTGCTAATCTCATGGTCAGCAGTTCGAAACTACCAGCTGTGCCGCAGGAGAAAGATGTGAGGCTTTCTGCTCCCGTAAAGATTTACAGCCTTAGAAATCCTATACAGGGTCACTATGAGTCGGAACCAGCTCCACAGCACATAACAACAACTAGAATTATAAATTGGAGCCCTGGTGTGGCGCTGTGGGATAATGCGTCACACTGCAAAGTCGTTTGAACTGCAAAGTCGGTGATTCAAGCTCACCAGCTCCTTGGAAACCCTATACAGGGTCGCTATGGGTCAGAATCGACTCGATGATACTTAACAACAACAAGTATAAATTGTTCTTTGATGGAATCTGCTTGATTTTCTCTATCATGCTTTGTAAAATATTCACTTGTAGAAGGAGATTAAAAACGAATCCAGCAAAACAGGTTTTCTCTGTAAGCAAACATGTTATCTGAGAAAAATTACAACCTTGCTTGCTGAAAGTGAAGAGGACTTGAAACATTTACAGATGAAGATCAAAGAACACAGCCTTCGGTATGGGTTGCATCTCAATGTCAGTAAAACAAAAATCCTCACCACTGGACCAATAAACAACATTCTTATCAACGGAGAAAAGATTGAAGTTGTCAAGGACTTCATTCTTCTTGGATCAACTATCAACACTCGCGGAAGCAGCAGTCAAGAGATCAGATGATGTATTGCACTGGGCAAATCTGCTGCACAGGAACTTTTTGAAGAGTTGAAGAGCAGAGATGTCAGCTTAAGGACTAAGGTGTGCTTGACCCAAGCCATAGTACTTTCAATAACCTCATATGGATGCGAAAGCTGGACAGTGAATAAGAAAGATCGTAGAAGAATTGATGCCTTTGAATTGTGGTGTTGGAGGAGAATACTAAAAGTGCCATGGACTGCCAAAAGAACCAATAGATCTGTTTTGGAAGAAGTGCAGCCAGAGTGCTCCTTGGAGGCCAGGATGGCTAAGCTTCGTCTCTCATACTTTGGACATATTGTCAGGAGGGAACAGTCGCTGGAGAAGGATGTCATGCTGGGTAAGATGGAGGGTCAGAGAAAAAGAGGAAGACCCCCAACGAGATGGATCAGCCAGGTGGCATCATTGATGGCGTCAAGTGTGGCAGCGGTGGTGCGCTTGGCCCAGGATCAGATATTGTTTCATTCTGCTGTGCATGGGGTCGCTATGAGTTGGTTCTGCTCAATGGCACCTAACAACAACAACAGCTACTAAAGTTAAGCCTTCTTAAATTTAACTATAAGAATTTATCCTCTTTTTTTTTTTAAACTACATTTTTCCAATTTATTGTTGTTAAGTGCTGTCAAGTAGGTTTTAACTCCTAGAGATGCTGTATGAGCTTTGCAGGTTTTTTTTGAGGCCTTTTTATATCCTTTTGGGAGCACAAAGTCTCAAATTTTCTGGTGAAGCTGCTGGTGGACTCAAATCACCCACCTTGTGGTTTGCAGTCCAGTGCTTATCTGCTCATCCTATGGATCCACCATGCTCCCCTCTTTTTCAATTTGTGGTTAAGTCCATTCTTACTAAAAAAGCAAGGTACATTACTATTAGTCAGAACTAACTCGATGGCACTTAACAAGAACATATGCATATTGAACATAATGTATATTGTTTTTCATTTTGTTACTGTTATTTAACAGGCTTGAAATTTAGTAAACTATTTTTGTACAGCTTTGTAGGTCTTCCTTTACTTTAGACTGCTGGATTCTCTGAGCTGCCAAAAATTTATAAAGAAAAAAAAATCGTTTCCAGGTGCAATCTTAACACAGTTATGTTGAAAGTGATAATAATCCTCTCACCATGATGCACTTCCCAAAATAGCACTGGCATCCTTTGGCATTGTGAGGAAGCGAATCTTATTTTATCTTATTTCACTTCATAGCCACTTGGCAGTCATGCCATGGGGCATTAGTTCATGTGTATTGGACCCCTGGATGAGTAAATTTGAGATAATCAATCTCTAGACAAATTATATGATAAGAAATTGAGAATGTATTATATTCCATTCATTTCTTCACATCAGTAATACTGACAATTCAGTCTTCTGAAATGTATTGCAAAGGAAGGCATAGCTAATGCTGATTTATTTTCCTTTTATGGTACAATTTTATTTAACCCACACAATAACTCTGTAATATGTTGTAAGATGTGGAAATTCAGGTTCACTAGTTAAGCAACCCAGCCTTTTCTACTTAGTTGCTGATAGCTGCTATACCTGCAACATTGTTTGCTATTATTACTTCAGATACACCCACTCCTCACTTAGCGACATGGTTAGTGTCCAAATACCAGATCGTTATGCCAAAACTGGCACTATGTGAAAATGGAGGGTGACCACATCAGATTTTAAAATGGAGTATGATTAATCATTACATAACCGCCAAATGTCATCATTGGAGGACTGCCCAACTAAGAATCATGGCCCAGCCAAGTTGACACATAACTTTTCCCGTCACAGCCTTTGTTACTTTTTCCTCACATCTTGGCTCTTCTTGCTGCCAGGTGTACGTCATTCATGCATAAAATAGTTAATGAGCAGATTATTTGCAATTTTCATAAATGTGAAATGCCAGATAATGAGATAGCTGATAAGTGATAAGGAGTAGGGGTATTCCTAAACACCTGTCTTTCTTTTTCTTTTTTAAAAATACTTTTTATTGTGAATTGAGTGAAAATTTGTAGACAAGATCATTAATTTTATAGTCAACAAATCACACACTTAGTTTCATCTCAATGATTGCAGTTTCCTCCATGCAATAACAATTATCTCACTTACTCCCTGTGGTTCCTTTCAGTCCACCGACCTTCCCATCCCTTCTCAACTTTGTGCTTAGGTAAATGTTGCCCTTTTGATTTTGTATGATTGATCATTGTGTCATAAGCATACCTTACTAGTGTTGTTATCGTCCCTAAATGCCTATTTACTGCTTACCTGAAAATTGAGACAAGAGGGTGAGTTCCTTTTCAGACTGGAAGGAACCAATCTCTTTCTTACATGTAACCTTGGTCTTATTCTAAAAATAATTTTGAGTTTGGTTCCACATTTTCTCCCACTCTATCTGGTACTTTCTACTGTGATCCCTTTCAGAGCAGGTGTTAGTTGTAGTTGGCACCATCTAGTTCTTCTGGTTTCAGAGTTGTGGACACTGATGTTCACATGTTCCATTAGCCATTTGGATTAATTGATTCCAAATATCTCATCACTCTTCTTTCTTCAGCACATGGAGAACAATAGTTGCACTTTAGATGGCTTCTCATAAGCTTTTAAGGTCCCAGACACTACTCACCAAAGTAGGATGTAGA
>NW_006408524.1:34121919-34129574 GCF_000296735.1 Chrysochloris asiatica | reverse complement strand
AACAAATCATTGGCCTTGCAAAATTCTATCATGCACTTACCCAGTGAAATAGGTGTCTTGCAGAGCCTTTGTACTGTATATGACTTTAGGTGGAATCCTGAGCCCCATCCAGAATCTTCTAAGGTTGGACCTTCCCTCTTGAAAGGGAAAGCAGTCCAGCCTGGAACAGCCAGAGCAACAGAAGATACTTCATGTAAGAAAGACCAGTAGGAAAAATCCAAAACAAAAATTGCAATCTGATTGGCTACTACAAGAATAAGCAAGTTGTTTGATGGGGAGCCGTCAAAGCAAGCAATCAAATCCCTTTAGGACAAACCCACCTCTAAGACCGAAACTCAAAGGGAATGCATAAGCAGGCATGTAAGATTGCTGGTGACCACACTGGTCAACTGATGAGTGGAAGAAGGGAAAAGGTAGCAAAGAACATATGGGCTGAGTTCGACCATGTTCCATAGACTATCATCAACCTGGAGATGAGAGGTATAAGAGGAAGGGCTGGTTTGTCCAAAGTGTGGTGAGACCTGAGGACTCCTTAGCCCATGGACAAGGGCATAACAATGAAGGCTAGAGCTGAGAGTGAAGTGTCCCACTGATATGAAGTGAGGGGAGATGTACAAAAACACCCAAACTTGTAGCTAGCACTCATTCAACCTAGCCTTGATGGCTTGATGAGCAGAACTCAACCAGAGGAAGATTTAAAAAAAAAAAAAAATTGACAACGGAAACCGGTGTAAATTGCCACAATTTGATGAATTTGACTTATGTTTATGAATGCAGTAGCCCAAAATACCAACTGAGAGGGAAGGAGTTGTCACATCAAGTATGAAGCCTAGTCCTTCCGTATTGATAGGGATGGGCCACTTAGGCATTGGCTACTTAAAATGGGGGAGGGGGGACATAATGGCATGAAGTGACTGGCTTTCAAGTTTTCCAAAGGGAGTCTAGTTTCAGAGTGAACAGGGGAAGTTAGAATCCCCACTGAATAGTTTTCATGGTCTGGTGAAAGGAGGTGGGGATAAGATTCTTATGATTCAATAGTGAATATTGAATCACCATGACTACTTGCAACTGTCACAAATGTAAAGTTAGAAATTATGTAACAAAAGGGGGGTAGTTAATCTTACAGTCCAGGAATAAAGGACCCTAGGATCATTGAGGGAGAAAAGCATTAGTGAAATGTGGAATCCTATCCAGAGAAGCAGTGACACCAGAGATGGAGGAAGAGATGAGGACATGGAGAGATAGAGCAGCAGAGGTCTCTAGACTCATGAAAAGGCTGTGTGCTGGTGGCCAGAAGACAGGCTTGCAGAATGTGCCCTTTGGTTGTTCAATATATCCCTGACTGTTTTTGTGTACATACCACCCCACCCCCCAAAAAAATGAAGGGAATAGAAGCAAATACTGTTGAATGATGGTGTATGGAGAAGATTGTAATCATTGCAATGAAATGATAAGTGTAAAACCGATGTTCTCCCTTGTAAACTATCACTCAATTCACAATGAAAACTTAAACAAAAACAAAACAAAACAGATTCTATCATGCTATCTCCAGCCATATTTTCCATCTACTGATCCTTCCTCTGTTTCTAAACCTTTCATTCCAGTTACCAGTAATTATCAATACATCTAGATTGCATTTTTGATCAATTTCAGACTGAAGAAGTTAGTAGAATTCTTCAATTTCATCTTCACTGGCTTTTAGTGGTTGGTACATACATTTGAATAATAGTTGTATTAACTTGTCTTCCTTGTAGGCATATGGATATTTTCCTAATACAGTGTTGTACTTCAAGATAGATCTTGAATTTTATTATTATTTTTTATGATAAATGAGATACCATATGTCTTCAATTTGTCATTCTTGGCATAGTAAACCATGTGGTTGTCAGATTCAGTAAGAACGATACCAGTCCATTTCAGCTCACTAATGGCTAGCATATTGATTTTTATGCATTCTAGTTCATGTTTGACTTCTAATTTTCCTAGATTCATATCTCCTACACTCCATGTTCAGATGATTAATAGTTGTTTTCAGCTATTTGCCTCATTTAAAGTTTTTGAAATATCAGCAAATGAAGGTATCAATAGTATTTCTCATCATGGCCGACTCTAGTTTAACAAGGCAGCTCTTGGTAGTATTTTCATTGCCGTCTAACCTCAGGGGCTCATTTTCCAGCATTATATCTGGCAATATCATGGTGCTTTTCATCATATTTCAATATCCATTATTCTGGTTCTATTTGAAAGTGTTCCACTGCTATTCATAGAATTTCAGTAACTAAATATCTTGAAGTCATCTGTCTTTCCTTCCTAGTCTGTCTTAGTTTGGAAGCTCATCTGAAACCTGTCCACTACGGGTGAACTTGCTTGTATTTAAAATACAGATGGCAAAGCTTCTAGAATCACAGCAATGTGCAAACCACCACAGTATGGAAACATAACAGATGAGTAGTGGGTTACAAGTGGGGTTGTTTACCTCAAGGTCAGAAGTACAAATCTACCAGTTGCTCCATGTAAGAAAGATGAGGATTTCTGCTTCTGTAAAGATTTACAGACTCAAGAGCTATGAGTTAGAATTTATTCCACAGCATACAACCCCAGCTACCACCAACATTTATTACAGAGTTGTCTATTTCTTTCTTCAATTCTATTAGAGTTTGATTTATGACTTTTGAGGCTCTTTCACTGGGAACATAGATATTTATTATGGTTATGTCTTCTTGTTCAATTGAAACTTCAATCATGAGAAAATGTCTTCTGTTTCTTATGTTTGTTTTTGCCTTAAAGTCTATTTTATCAGAAATTCGTATTGCCACTCCTGCTCATTTTTGTTTACCATTAGTTTGATGTATTTTTTCTAGCCTTTAATTTTTAATCAATTTTTGTCTTAGTGTATAAGGTATATCTCTTGTAGACAGTATATTGAATGATTCTATTTCCATATCCATTTTACTATTCTCTATCTCTTGGCTGGTGCATTTGGTCTATTTTCATTCAGTGTAATTTTTCATAGCTATGAATTGATTGCAATCATTTTGCTGTGTATTTTTGTGGTGCTGCTTCATTCTTATTCCACATAATTTTCTGTTTTGAGTGCATTTTGTTTGTGCATTTTCTTGTCAATTTCTTCATTGTTATTGTTTTAATGTTTACCACATCTTTATGGATTTTCTAGATTTGGTGTGATAGTGTAGTAATTTTCCTTGAGGTTACCTTGTACTTTATTAATTTCTTCCCCTGTTTAAAAAGTCTGCTTTATCTTAAGATCTTTTTGACTTCTTTCACATTTGGAAGTTCTGCAGCTATATTTTCCCGTATTTTTCCTTTGTAGTTGTCTTCATTATAATTCATATCTCTGGTTTCCTATTTTCAGTATTGTATATCTGTTTCACTTTTGATATTTCTAAATCTGGATTTAATTCTGGGTGGTGTTGCCATGTTGTTGCGTGCTATTGTTGGTTCTCAGTCCAAAGGACTCCCTTTACTATTTTTTGTAAAGTAGTCCAGGTTATTACAAATTCCTTTAATTTCTGTTTACCTGAAAATGCTAGGGAAATTTTCTTCTAACAGCACTTTGACTTTTTTTCATGCTTTTCCTTTGTCTCTTCCTGTTCTGGAATTCTGATCACCTGTAACTTGTTCCTGTTCATGTTGTCCCACTTGATTTTTAGACTTCTCTCAGATTTTTTCATTCTTTTTTTCTGATTGTTCTTCTAGCTTACTAGTATTGAGGGATTTATATTAAAGCTCATTAATTTTGGCTTGATTCAAATCTACTCTTTTGCCCTATTAATGCATTGTCCATTTCTGAAATGTTAGTGTTAATCTTCTGGATTTCTATTTGCAGGTTTTGTATTGTCCCCAAGCCTTTATTTACTTTTTTGATTGTTCCTATAATGTTTGCCTGAATTCTTCCTTGTTTTCTTTGACCTTTCTGTCAATCATTTGGAGGTACCTAAATACAATTCACTTGAATTCTTTTTCAGGTTGATCTAATGCCTTCCTTTTCCTTCAAAAACATTTTCTGACTCTGTCTCTTGGTCACTTGTTTGAGCCACTTTGTCTTGTTTCTTCAGGTGAACAGAAATTGTTTGATGCTTTTGAGACATTGTAGTGTTGTTGTTTTCATACTACATTATATGACGATTATATGTTGGTGTACTCTTAGGTACTCACCAAGTGGCTCCTGGTGGGTGTGATTAGGTGTTGAATTGGTGCACCATCCTCTGTTCGAAGTTTATGCAGTTCAGTTTAGGATGGGGTTGACTGATGTTGTTTGTTATAGCTAATCTGCTGTAAAGCAGCTGGTATTGGCTCTTGCATAATAGGTGGAGTTGTAGAGGGTATGGTTGTGGCTGTGCTATTTGGGCATGGTTGCTGTCTCTCTTGGGTAAGGTATAAAAAGATAGAAGGAAAACAAACAGAAACAAACACTCAAACAATAGCAAAAAAAATAGTAAAGAAAAAAGAAGCAGGAAACATCTAGTAAAAGCATACAAAACTCAGAGAAAAGAAGAGGAAAGCAAACTAATAAAAAAGAGAAAAGAAAAAGAAATAAAAATAACTAAATTAGGGAGAGGAATGAATACAAGGAAAGAGACCAAAGATAAGTACAGAAACATAAAAAGAAAGAAATGAAGACATGAAGAAAGGAGAAGGAAAAATAAAGAAGAAAACAATGAAAGCAAAGGTAAAAAGAATAGACAGTAAGGATGAGGAAGAAGAGGAAAAATGAAGGGGACAAACCAAGGCAGGTGCCAAGTCCAGAGAGGAGAAAATTGCATGGTCTTTTTCCAACCAATGACTTTATCTTGTGGATGGAGAAAGCATGAGATAATAACACTATCAACCCTCGATGGAGTTCCTGTAGGGTTAGTTGTTGTCTGTGCTGGGCTCACAATCCAGAAGTAGTTCATGTAGACCCTAAAGCAGCTTGGGGACCAAAGTATTTCTGTCCTAGAAGGCAGCCAAGAATGAGAAGTCCTGATTTTCCAAGAATGGCCAGACAAACTAGCCCTGCAGGTCTCCAGCAGGCCACTTCTGATTCCAGGTGCCTGGGTTGGTTCTGCTACTTCCCCACTCTTTGATGTGTCTCCTACTGTCTGGAGAAGAGGAACTTCCCTGGGAGTGTATGCACAAGGGGGCAGACCACACCTCTGGTTTCCAGCATAATGTGAGACACAAGAAAAAATTTCACACCTTTCTCTCCAACAATAAGAGGTTTGCCTAGGGGCCATCAACCACTCTTTTGCTTCTAAAGTTACCAGCAAAAGTTCAAGATGACCCTACTGTGCCTGCCCAGCTGGTACATAGCAGTCTCAGTTCTTTTTTACTTTTACTTTCTCTGCACGTATCTGTTCAACTGCTTCTTCTAGAGAAAGTTAGTCCAGGACTGCTCAAGGCGCCCCCAAATAGAGTAAATATGGATAGCTACCTACTCCTTTAATGGGGCTCACAACAGCTACACTCACCTCCTTGCAGCTCCAATCACTGGGAGAGCAGGAGTTTCCCGGGATGTGTACATGGGTAGAGGCCAGCCTTGCCTTTGGTCACCAGGGGAATGTGGGGAACAAGAAAAATAGTCATGCCTTTATCTCCACTGGACACTGGTATGTTTCTGCAGTGCCAATATGTTTTCTTGTCTCTGAAGTTATTCACAAAACCTTAAGATGGCTACACTGTGATGGGTCCTCTGGTGTAGGTCACCAGTTTGTCTCCTATTTTTGTCTCCTTTCTCTGCCAGTAAGTAGTCAGTTTACTTCTCTATCCCTTCACCTGAAGCTCAGTGTTCCAGGACTACCATTTGTATCTGTTTTATTGGACTTTCCATATCTTCATTGTTGAGGGCCTGTACAGCCTTTCTACCTTGTCTGCCATCTTGCTGCCTCCCTTCTCTTCATTTTTTTTTTTTTTTCTTTTGGTATTTATATTATTAGGCATATTACACTTTTACCTTCAATTACCCACAGTTGTTAAATATTCTTTTTTCAGTTAGAGAATGCAATGACAGAGAAGCAGCTTTTGGAACCTGTGGTTCTGCTGGAAAGATATGAACATAATTTGTTTTTCATTGAAAGTAATAGAAATCCATCTCAAACCAGCTTAAAAGGGGTATATTTTCACTCACTTAACTAAGAAGGCAAGTATACTGCAAACTCTTGTCTCAAGTAGATTAGGACATCAACAATGGTTTCAGAAAAATGGCTATTTTATTCATATTTAGATGTTGTGTTCTTCAGCATTAGATCTGTTTTTAGAGTGATTCTCTTTATGGTCTTAGGAAAGACAGACTTATTTTCAAGAAATGTAACCATATAGATGATGTTTCTTTGTAATGAGTATCTAGAGTGGGATTCTAGTACAATTTGTATAGTGTGCCCATTCTGAGCCAATTACTATAGACCAATGATGCTAGGGTTGCTGCCAGTCCTTTCAGGATCATTGATTGAGTATAACACAAAGTTGGCTTTCCAAATCAAATCTGAAGTTATTCGAAATGGGGTAAATGGATGTTTTTCAGGTAAGAGTCTACTACAGTAAAGAGGTATGGCAGCTAAAGATGCATGATTTTTTTTAAACAAGTCTTTCTTAAGCTATCCCTACTCTGGGGAGGAAGAATAGACGAACACTAATCCTTCCCTATTCGCAATCATAAAATAGATGCACTCATAAAGTAGAAGAAAGGATAATCAACCAAGTAGTTAATCAAATTTGTGCTAGGTTACATTAAGAGAGTAGATATGGGGGAATTGGAAATACTCTACCAAATGAGTATTTCATTTTAGAATTCATTTTAGAAATATCAATGTTTTCTATGTGTGGCAGATTCCCTTGAGTATAGTCAAAGTTAGTAGGAAAGGAGGCTCACATTTAAAAATAGCTCTCATAAAATCTGAATTAGTCAGAGGGAGAACTGTTGCATTATTTGTTGAACTGAGATTTGCATGGTAAACATTTCATCACTCATTCTATTCCCATCACTCTCACTGAGCGCCTTCAATATTCTTAGGAGAGAGAGCACACTGCACGTGCTATTTTTATAACAGTCCAGAAAGCAATAAGCAGGTTACAGAACAGTACACAAAACAATAATGATTCGGAATGGAGGACACACATTGTATTTTCACTTGACATTATTTCAACTCTTTATCCATAGTGCTATTTTATATTCAGAAAGATAATAACAATATATCTTGCCAGCTGCAAAGAATAGAGAAGTGATTATTTAATTCCATTAACTATTCTTTCCTGGACTCCAGTTTAAGTCCGTTGCTGTTGGTAAGTACCATCGAGTCAATTCCAACCCATAGCAACCCTGTATAGGATTTCCAAGGAGCAGATGGTGAGCTTCAACCACCGACCTTGTAGTTCAAATGACTTTGCAGTCTGAAGCATTAGCTTACAGTGCCACACCAGGACTCAGTTTAAGCCTATATTTGGTTAAATAATCTTCCCAGCCTTACCAATTGATAAAGCAGCTTCTTTCCATTTTGAGGGAAGACATATCTTCTGTCAGGTGCCATTGAGTTGGAACCGACTCATAGCGACACCATGCACAGCAGAACGAAACAATGTCTGATCCTGGGCCAACCTCACTACTGACACCACACTTGACGCCATCAATGATGCCACCTGGCTGATCCATCTCGTTGGGG
>NW_006408524.1:34112678-34119525 GCF_000296735.1 Chrysochloris asiatica | reverse complement strand
GCATAGTAAACCATGTGGTTGTCAGATTAAAAATGGCCAATACCAGTCCATTTCAGCTCACTAATGCGTAGGATCTCTTCTAAGAGACCATTATCGTGGAGACTACTAAGACACTCTGGTGATGCAGTGGCTAAGTGCTCAGTCATCAGTGTGACCTTACCAGTTACTCTGTAGGAGAAAAATATGGCAGTCCATTTGTGTAAAGATTTACAACATTGGAAACTCTCTGGGGCAGTTCTGCTTGGTCTTATAACGTCAATGTGAGTCAGAAAGAACTGAATGGTAATGGGTTTGGTATTTTTGGACAAGTCACTTGTGATCATGGAACTTTTAAGAATAAAGCAGGATATTTAAAAGGGGAAGAAGGCATATTTAAAAGACCCAATTGGAGACATGACATACTTGGGAATTGGAAATGACTATTTTGTTCATGACCAATTCACTCAAATTTGCTGGTTTTTATACAAGGTAGATCTCTGTCCACTGAGTGTCATTACATTCTTGCTTCACTACATTCATGAATGCCTGAAAATATATCAGGAAGAATGATCAGTAACTAACAATTTACCTTGAAAAACCGTAAGTGTAAAGTATGTGTAGGTATTTCTTAGATGAGGCTGTGTACAACATCCAGCTACTTGCCACTCCATTTCATTTTTGTTGTTACTGTTTTTAAATCAATAGAATATATTTTTCTGAGTAGAATGTCATCTGGTCTCATTATTTACAAACTGGTGAAAAAAGATAGACTCAGTAAATTAGAGCACAAGGTAGAATAAAGTGATGTACAATTTATAAAATATTTTCACATGTTTGTTTAGACTGAGCCTCACAAATTCACTTAAGTTAAAAAGAGAATCCCCAAATCTTGCCCTTCATTGATTCCTCTTCTTTCTTCCATAAGAAAAAGCCCAGGGTGTGTCTCTTCCTTGCTTTCTGCTAGATGTCTGAAATATAATACTCATTGTAAAAAATAAATAAATGAAAATCTAAATATATGAATGAATTAATAACAGGTCTTATCTGGTGCTGAATGCTTTCTGAAACAGGGGAATCTCATGTGATCCCCAAGTTTCTTATTTTTATAATTAGGTAGAAAATAAGGACAGGGTTTAGTGGGGAAGTGATATGCAATTTCGTAAATATTTATTGGGAGAGGAAGAACAAGTTTGCTGGGGTAGAGGAAATAAGTTACTGAGACAGTCAGGCAGAACAGTGTCATATAATCCAATAAGCAAGGTTGTTGTTAAGTACCATCGAGCTGGTTCCGACCTGTAGCAATCCTGTATAGGGTTTCCAAGAAGCAGCTGGTGAGCTTCAACCACCAACCTTGTGGTTCATACTGACTTTACAGTCTAGCACATTAACACACAGAGCCACACCAGGACTCCAATAAGTAAGGTAAGCATGGACTAATTGTGCTTATTTATTAATCTGTAGTGAACAAGTTCACATTTTGTTTCACCACATCAAAGATTATGCTTCTGACTGGTATCTCTCACTCCCGCCTCCAGAGGACCTACCTTCTTTTCAAAACTGAAATTTCTGACAGGGGTTGAGTACCAAGAAAACAAGGTAAGCACAGACTTATAAAATATGTGGTTAAATCCATGTGGAAGTGTTCACTGTAGATTAGTAAAAATGCATAAGTAAACCTATGCTTATGGGGTAAAATTCCTCTGAAACTGAGACAAATAGGAATTGGAAAATACAGATATAGATCTCTGAGAAAAAAAAAAAGAAATCATGCTGTAGATAAAGAATTGAGTGGCATCAACTGAAGTCATAGGTGTAAATAAGAGTATACCATTTAAGAACTGGAAATTATAAAATCAAACAACCTTTTAATAAAACCCCATGGGAGGTTTGATTTTATTAAGCAAAGGGTCTTGAATACCCCTCTGCAGACATTTTGGCTCAAGTTCTTACCCGTTTTTCAAATAAGAGCATGATCAAATTCAGTAACAAATGTAAAGTTAAGAAGAAGAAGAGCAAAACACTGCAGGGAAATTAAAATAAGGTTAATGGGGAAAAACCAGAAAATCAATGTTGCTTAGCTGCTTGTTTTGCCTTTGGTGCTGTTCATTAAGGAAGGAAAAGTTGGAGAGAAACAGAAAAACAAGGGGCCATGAGCAATGAAGGAGAGCATCTAAGATGAGTGTCTGCAGGGTGTGAGCTCCACTGAGGGCCTATCCATACCCAACGGTCACACAGTCAGTTCTGACTCACGGAGATCGTGTGTGAGTTAGCGACTGATTTTTCAGAGGTAAATCACCAGCTCTTTCTTCTGTGGAACCTCTGGGTGTGCTTGAACTGCCAAGCCAGTCAGCACCCCAATGATATATGCACTACTCAAGGACTGTATTGAGTCCCTAGACACACATTAACTTAGCTCTAACAGCCTGTAAGGAGTCCTGGTGTGGCGCTATGGATTAAAGTCCTGTACTACAAAGTAGGTTTGAACCACAAGGTCGGCAGTTCAAGTTTACTAACCCCTCATTGGAAACTCTATACATGGTCGCTATGGGTCGGAACCTACTCAACAGCACTTAACAACAACAACATAAACAGCCTTTGAAGGCAGGATGTGTGGTCCTTATTTTCACAGGAGGTAATAACTTTGAAACATCTGTGATTACCTGAGGATGCCCAGCTCTAAGCAGCAAACAACAAATCTGGATCTCTTTCAAGTCCCAGTTCTCTCCACTGCTCCTTGAATGAACCCTTCAAGAATCAGCATTTGTTATAGTAATTCACTACATAAAAGATGAGGGATGCAGTTAGTCAGGAATTTGTTTAGATGGCAATACTGTTTATAAATTCTGGCGGGATGTCGACAAGAGATAGATTTCAATTGGTATGCATTGTTGCAGCCATTCTGCTTGTTTATGGCCTAGTGTGAGAGCCTGGTGGTCTGTTCTGATTGGCTGATGCTGTTGCTGGATGAGCTTTGATATCTTTTGAGTATTTCCTCTAGGAACAATGAATTTCATATAAGGTACTGAGTCTGGAGCTACTCATCTTGATCAATGTGGAAAACAATTGTGTTATCTTTAGGGAATAAAGGAAAAAAACCATACATTTTGTTTAATATTCCTTTTGTAAAATTTCAAGTGACAGTATTGAATAGAAGGTGCAATCCAGAGTAATAAAGTTGACAGGCTTTTCACTGAATAAAAGACAAGAGGTTGAATTTGCTGCATTTTTAATCACTGTCATTGTGGATGTTCTTTTCAGTTGCTGTTGGATTAATTCCAACTAATGACAATCCCCCATATTATACAGTAGAGATGTTCCATACAGTTTTCTTGGATGTTATCATAACTAGAGTCTTGGTGTGGCGCTGCAGGATACACAGGACTGCAATGTTGGGGGTTCGAACTCACCAGCTACTCCGTAAAGCCCAGACAGGGTTACTATGAATCAGAACCGACTCAGTAGCACTTAACAACAACAACATCATAACTGAAGCACATTTCTGAGCCTATCTTTGCAGTACTACCACGGGTGAGTTTGAATTGTCAACATTTAGGCTAACAGTCAAGTACAAATTATGTCGTATAGTAAACCCTTCATAGTTGCTTGTTGTTGTTGTTTAACTCATAGTGACCCTGTGGGATGTTGTAAATCTTTGCAGGAACAGAAAAACACATCTTTAGAGTAAAAATCTTCAAATCTTGTTTCGATAACATAAGACAACGAAAGAGTGATTTAGTCTCATTGATCCTTAGTTTCTTCGTGTGTTAAATTGATATAGAAGTACTATACTTGTGGATTAGTTAAGAAAATTAAATTGTATAATTTAATGGGCTTGGGCACGCCATCTATCATAACTTTAATTGGTAGTTAATATTATTAATGTTGTTGTTAAGTGCCATTGAGCCATTTTTGACTCATAAGTCTCCTATTTACAACAGAACCAAACACTGCCCAGTCCTGTGCCATCCTCAGAATTGTTATGTTCAAGCATATTGTTGTGATCACTGCTTTTATCCTTCACATTGAGGATCTTCCTCTTTTTCACTGATCCTTTACTATACCAAGCATGATGTCTTTCTTTAGGAACTGGCTCCTGATAACAAATCCAATTAGATTCATATTTCAAGCATTTCATACTCCAATCATTAATGGATGTTTACAATTGTTTCTTCTCATTTTGAATTGTATTCCATCAACAAATGAATATCTCAAAAACTTTCACCATTCATATCATTAAGATCTACTCTACGTTGAGGAGGGAGTACTTTCTCAGTTGTATTTTGAGTGTCTTACAACCTAAGGCAAAAATTTCCAGCACTCTACAAAATAATGTTCTGCTGCTATTCATAAGGTTTTCATAGGCCATTTTTTTTCATAGTAGAATGACAGGTCTTTCTTGTTGTTGTTGTTGTTAGGTGCCATCAAGTAGGTACCAACTCATAGTGACCTTATGCACAGCAGAACAAAACACTGCCTGATCCTGGGCCAACCTCACTACTGTTGCCACGCTTGAGTCCATCGGTGCGGCCACTTGGCCAATCCATCTCTCTGGGGGTCTTCCTCTTTTTCTCTGACCCTCCACCTTACCAAACATGATATCCTTCTCCAGTGGCTGGTCCATCCTGACAATGTATCCAAAGTATGAGAGACAAAATTTGGCCATCTTGGCCTCCAAGGAGCACTCTGGTTGTACTTCTTCCAAAACGGATTTATTGGTTCTTTTGGCAGCCCATGGCCCTTTCAATAATCTCCTCCAACACCATAACTCAAAAGCATCAATTCTTCTATGGTCTCCCTTATTCACTGTCCAGCTTTCACACGCATATGAGGTCATTGAAAATACCATGGCTTGGGTCAGGCGCACCTTAGTCCTCAAGTTGACATCTTTGCTCTTCAACACTTTAAAAAGGTCTTATGCAGTAGATTTGCCTAATGCAATGTGTAGTTTGATTTCTTGACTGCTGTTTCCATGAGTGTTGATAGTTGATCCAAGAAGAATGAAGTCCTTGACAACTTCAATCTTTTCTCCGTTGATAAGAATGTGGTTTATTGATCCAGTGTTGAGGATTTTTGTTTTCTTGACATTGAGATGCAATCCATACTGAAGGCTGTTATCTTTGATTTTCATCAGTAAATGTTTTAAGTCCTCTTCACTTTCAGCAAGCAAGATTGTATCATCTGCATACTGCAGGTTGTTAATGAGTCTTCCTCCAATCCTGATGCCATGTTTTTGCTTCATATAACCCAGCTTTTCAGATTATTTACTCAGCATACTGGTTGAATAAGTATGGAGAAAGAATACAACCCTGTCGCATACCTTACCTTTCTTAATTTTAAACCATTCAACGTTCCCTTGTTCTGGTCTAACAACTGCCTCTTGGTCCAGGTACAGATTTCTCATGGGCACAATTAAGTGTTCAGGAATACTCATACTTCGCAATGTTGTTCCATAGTTTGTCATGATCCATACAACTGAAAGCCTTTTCATAGTCAATAAAGCACAGTTAGAAGCTCTGCTTATATCTGTCCAACATGGGACACCATGTTGAAATATCAGTAGTATAGCTTCTAGCATCACAGTATTTTGCATGCCACCACAGTACAAAAAACTGACAGATAAGTAATAGAATTTTATAATAATTGACATTTAATGTTTGAATGATAAGAATTTTGGAATTGTCTGCAAACAAATTCCTTTTACATGTGAAGAAATGTCAAATACATTGAAAGTGACACATTTCTTTTTTCTAGAGAAAAGGGAAACAAGAACAAAGGACCATGAGACTCTTTTAGAGCCTTTTCAATGTTAACTTGAGAAGTATTAGCATTTTGAGTACATCTGAAAACGATTGCTGCATCTTCACCTAAGAACTGGTCCTTCTCCTCACCTGATTGTATTCTCACATATATCTGTTGTTGTTGTTCAGTGCTGTTGAGTCAATTCTGACCCATAGCGACCCTGTATAGGGTTTCCAAGGAGCACCTGGTGAGCTTGAACCGCCGACCTTGCTAAGGTGACTTAATTCATTGTACAACTCAAAGTATATTCCTTACTTCCTGAATTAAGGAACTGCATTTACTGTGTTATTCCAGGGCCTCTAAAGACAGACCTTGATCAGTATTTCTAGACGTTCTCTTCCATTTAGTTTTTCCATTCTACACTATAATTCCTATGAACTATTTGCCCTTTTCTGTTTTTTCCATTTTGATTTCTACTTCTTCACTCAAATTTTTGCTTTTCACTAATACAACTTTGGAGTCCTGGTGTGAAACTTTAGGATAAGCACTGGACTGCTAACCGTAAGGTTAACAATTCATATCCACCAGCTGCTTTTCAGAAACCCTATACAAACTCACTATGAGTCAGAACTGACTCAACTGCACTTAACAATGACAAAAATGTAACTTACTCCATACCTGCAGCTGTCTTTACCCACACTTAAAGGGGTTGTTTATGATTCCAGATCCACAAAGACATCCTGCTCTAAGTTATTCTAATACTTTTTTATAACCTTTTGATGACACTTGTTAGCGTTTTTCTAGATTATTTTTCAATACCATTAGTTTCTCTAAAGAAATGTTTAGACTTAAAGGAGAAGGCTCATAGATGATTGAATTTTGTATCTCCTTTCTTTCCAGGCATGAAATGCTGCATGGATGCAGTACAGTTAATAAAACCAAAAACACCATTGTCATCGAGTTTGTAGCTACTCATAGCACTATTACATAGAGCTTATGATCTTCTTGGATCAACTATCAACACTCGCGGAAGCAGCAGTCAGGAGATCAGATGCTGTATTGCACAGGAACTTTTTAAAGTGTTGAAGAGCAGAGCTGTCATCTTGAGGACTAAGGTGTGCCTGACCCA
>NW_006408524.1:34094462-34112368 GCF_000296735.1 Chrysochloris asiatica | reverse complement strand
CAGGTGGCATCATTGATGGCGTCAAGTGTGGCAGCGGTGGTGGGGTTGGCCTAAGATCAGACGTTGTTTCGTTCTGCTGTGCATGGGGTTGCTATGAGTCAGTTCTGACTTGATGGCATCTGACAACAACAACAACGAAACCATACCTCTTTATGGGAGCAGACAGCCTCATCTTTCTTTTGTTGGAGCCTCTGGTAGGTTTGAAATGCCAACCAGTGTTTATCTAATCAACAAGGTCATATATAGCCTATCGTAGACATTTTTAAATTTTCTTCAGCTCCTGCTTGAATTGCCTATGAGCTGTTGATGGTCTCTTCCAGAGTCTGCCCCTTAGCTTTGTTTTGATTGATGATACTGAATGTTTCCATCATCTCTTTCTTCAGATATAGTCAATTTGACTCTTTTGTATTTTATCTGATGAGGTCCATGTGCCTAGTTGCCATTTATGTTGTTTAAAAAGGGTATTTGCACTGAATAAGTCATTGGTCTTTCAAAATTCTATTATGAGATCCTCAACATAGTTTCTATTATCAATACCATATTTTCCTAGTACTGATCCCTTCTATTTTTTTCTAGTTTTCAAATACCAATCATCAGTAATTATCAATGCATCTTGACTGCATGTTTGATCAATTTCAGACTGAAGAATTTGGTAGAATTCTTTAATTTTCCCTGACTTTAGTGGCTGGTGCATAAATTTCAATAACAGTGATATTACCTGGTCTTCCTGGTAGATATATGGATATTATCTTATCATAAACAGCATTATAAATAGATCTTGAAATGTACTTTTCGACAATGAATATGATGCTATTCCTCTTTGATTTGTCACTGCTGGCATAGAAAACTATTTGCTTGTGGATTCAAAATGGCCAATACCAGTCCATTTCAGTTCTTGAATGCTGAGGACATCAATCTTTACGCACTCCATTGCATTGTTTATGAATTCCAGTTTTCTTAGATTCATAAAATCCAGGTTCTGACTTTTAGTGGATTTTTGCAGCTGTTATTTTCCATTTTAAATTGTGCCACATCTGCAAATGAAGGTGTTGAAAGCTTTACTCCATTTAAGTCATAAAGTTAAATCTACTTTAAGGAGGTTGCTCTTCCTGAGTTATACTTTGAGTGCCTTCCAATCTAAGGGGCTCATCTTTAGGCACTATATCTGACAATGTTAAGCTGCTATTCACATGGTTGTCAGTGACTAACCACTTAGAAGTGGCCTTCTTTTCCTTTTTCTTTGTCTGCCTTAATCTGGAAGCTCTGCTGAAACCTGTTTACCATGAGTGACCATGATAGTATTGAAAATATCAGTGACATAGCTTCCAACATCACAACAGGCAAGCCACCATAGTATGACAAAGGGACAGGCAAGTGGTGGATTGTCTGTGTAGTGACTTAATGGTTCAGAATAAACTGTGTGTTGTTTGCAGTTGATTTGTTTTAATCCAAACCCTGAGGGTGGTTTATAGCATCTAAAGTATCCTAATTCTACCGTCTGGCAGATGATTCTATAAATGTGATAAATATCATGATCAAAGTTATTAGGGGTATGTTAATTCAAAGAAAGCATGCTAGAAATAATTTAATGAATACTAGAAATAATTCAACATATGTGTTTATTTGTAAATTCTGTGAAATAGAAATTATTTCTAAACTAAAGAATGAAATAAACTGATGTAAATTTCTTTGGGAGTTCAGTGGCACCATACAATAAACACTGGAGTTCGCACTCCAGACCATAAGGTCTGCATTTCCAGCTCATCAGCTGCTCTGTGGGAAAGATGAGCTGTTCTGCTTCTGAGAAGACTTAATATTTTAGAAATGCTATACAGGAGCTCTGGTAGCATACTGATTACGAATCGGACTGCGAACCTTCAGGTCAGCGGTTCGAAACTACCAGCCGCTCCGCGGGAGAAAGATGAGGCTTTTTACTCCCGTAAAGATTTACACCCTCGGAAACCCTGTACAGCGTCACTATGGGTCGGAACTGACTCGACGGCACTTAACAACAACAACATACAGGGTCACTGTAAGAATCTATTCGATGGCATTTAACAACAAATCTTTTCTTTATATATATAAAAAAGTTGATATTCTAAAAACATTGGAAAACTAAATATAAGATAACTTTTTGTGGAAACAAATTATATAAGTACTTTTTTTGTTGTTGCCTTTAGTTAGTACCAACTCATAGCGACCCTATGCACAACATAGGAAACACTGCCCGGTCCTGGGCTAACCTCACAATTGTTACCAGGCTTGAGCCCACTGATGCTGCCACTTTGCCAATCTATCTCACTGGGGGTCTTTCTCTTTTTCTCTGACCCTCCACCTTACCAAACATGATATCCCTTTCTAGTGACTGGTCCCTCCTAAGAATGTGTCTGAAGATACAAGAGACGAAGTCTGGCCATCCTGGCCTCCAAGGAGCATTCTGGCTGTACTTCTTTCAGACGTTTGTTCTTTTAGCAGCCCAATGATGCTTTCAATATTCTCCTTCAGCACCATGATTCAAATGCATCAATTCTTCTATGATCTTCCTTATTCACTGTCCAACTTTCACATGCATATGAGGTTATTGAAAATACCATGGCTTGGGTCAAATGTACATTAGTCCTTAAGCTGACATCTGTGCACTTCAATACTTTAAAAAGTCCTGTAAGGCAGATATGTCTAATACAATGCATTGCTTGATTTCTTGACTGCTGCTTCCATGAGTGTTGATGGTTGATCTGAGAAAAATGAAGTCTTTGATAACTTAAATATTTTCTCCATTGATAAGAATGTTGTTTATTGGTCCATGGTGAGGAGTTTTGTTTTCTTTACATTGAGATGCAATCCATACTGAAGGCTATGGTCTTTGATCTTTATCAGTAAGTATTTTAAGTCCTCTTCACTTTCGGCAAGCAAGGTTGCATCATCTGCGTATTGCAGGTTGTTAATTGTTCTTCCTCCAGTCCTGATGTCATGTTTTTCTTCATATAACCCAGCTTCTCAGATGATTTGCTCAGCATACAGGTTGAATACGTATGGTGAAAGGATACAACCCTGTCACACACGTTTCCTAATTTTAAACCATTCTGTGTTCCCATAACTGCCTTTTGGTCTATGTACAGGTACCTCATGAGCATAATTAATTGTTCCAGAATACTCATACTTCACAATGCTGTTCACAACTTGTCATGATCCATACAATTGATGGCCTTTGAGTAATCACTAAAGCACAGGTAAACAGATGTCAGCTTGAGGCCTAAGGTGTACCAGACCCAAGCCATGGTATTTTCAATAACCTCATATGCTTGCGAAAGCTGGACAGTGAATAACGAAGACTGTAGAAGAATTGATGATTTTGAATTATGGTGTTGGAGGAAAATATAGAAAATGTCATGGACTGCCCATAGAACCAACAGATCTGTGTTAAAAGAAGTGCAGCCAGAGTGCTCCTTGGTGGCCAAGATGGCCAAACTTCATCTCTCATAATTCGGACATATTTTCAGGAGGGACTTGTCCATGGAGAAGGATATCATGTTTGGTAAGGTGGAGGGTCAGAGAAAATCAGGAAGACCCCCCAGAGAGATAGATTGGCCAAGTGGCAGCATCAATGGGCTCAAGTGTGACAACAATAGTAAGGTTGGCCCAGGAACAGGCAGTGTTTCGTTCTACTCTGCATAAGGTCGTTATGAGTCGGCACCAATTTGATGGCACCTAACAACAACAACAAGGAGCTCTGGTAGCGTAGTGGTTACGAATCGGGCTGCGAACCTTAAGGTCAGCGGTTCGAAACTACCAGCCGCTCCGCGGGAGAAAGATGAGGCTTTCTACTCCCGTAAAGATTTACACCCTCGGAAACCCTGTACAGGGTCGCTATGGGTCGGAACCGACTCGACGGCACTTAACAACAACAACAACAACAAACATCTTTCTGGTGTTCTCTGCTTTCAGCCAAGATCCATCTGATGTCAGCAATGATATTCCTCGTTCGATGGCGTTTTGTGAATCCTGCTTGAACCTCTGGAAGTTCTCTGTCAATGTATGGTTGCAGTCATTTCTGTATTACCTTTAGTAAAACTATACTCGCATGGAATATCAAAGATATTGTACCATGATTTCAACATTCCACTGGGTCACCACTCTTGGGAATGGGCACAAATATGGATCTCTTCCAATCAGCTGGACCAATAATTGTCTTCCAAATTTCTTGGCATAGATGAGTGATTTCCTCCAGTGCTGCCTCACTTTGTTGAAAGATTTCAATTTGTATTCCATCAATTCCTGGTGCCTTGTTCTTTGCCAATTCCCTCAATACACCTTGGGCTTCTTCCTTCAGTATCATTGATTCTTGATCATATGCTACCTCTTAAAACAGTTGAACATCGACCATTTCCTTTTGGTACAGTGATTCTGTGTATTTGTTCCATCTTCTTTTGATGCTTTCTTCATCATTCAATAATTTGTCCAGAGAATCCTTCAATAACGAAAGTCGAGGCTTGAATTTTTTTTCTTCAGTTCCCCCAGCTTGAGAAATTCTTAGCGTATTTTTTCTTTTTGTTTTCCATCTCCAGATCTTTGCACATTTTGTTGTAATATTTTACGTTGTCTTCTGGAGCTGACATTTGAAATTTTCTGTTCAGCTGTTGTACCCCGTATTTCTTCCATTTGCTTTAGCATCTCTACACTGGAGAGCAAGCTTCAGAGTCTCTTCTGACATTCATTTTGATCTTTTCCTTCTTCCTTGTCTTCTTTTTGCTTTCTTCCTTTTTGATGTTCTTGATGTCATCCCACAGCTCTTCTGGTCTTTGATCTTTAATACCTAATGTATCAAATCTGTTCTTCAAATGATCTGTAATTCAGGTGGGATATATTCAAGCTCATATTTTGGCTCTTGTTGCCTTGTTTTCATTTTCTTCAGCTTCAATCTTAATTTGCATGTGAGCAATTGATGGTCTGTTCCACAGTCTACCCCTGGTCTTGTTTTGACTGATGACATGGAGCTTTTCCACCGTCTCTTTCCACAGATGTGGTCAATTTGATTTCTGTGTATTCCACCTGGTGAAGTCCATGTGTGTAGTCGTCTCTTATGCTGTTTAAAAAAGGGTATTTGTAATGAACAAATAATTTATTTTGCAGAATTCTATCATGTGATCTCTAGCAGCATTTCTATCACCAAGGCCTCATTTTCCTGATCCTTCCTCTTTGTTTCCAACCTTTGCATTCCAATCACCAGTGATTATCAATACCAGAAGAAGTTGGTAGAATTCTTTTATTTCATCCTTACTGGCTTTAGTGGTTGGTGTGTACATTTGAATAATAGTGGTATTAACCTGTCTTATCTGTAGGCACATTATCCTATCACAGCATTGATTGTACCTCATGACAGATCTTGATATGTTCTTTTTGATAATGAATACAACACCATTCCTCTTCAATTTGTCATTCCTAGCATAGTTGTACAGGGTCGCTATGAGTCAGAACTGACTCCACGGCACATAACAACAACAATAGCATAGTAAACCATGTGGTTGCCAGATTCAAAATATCCAAAACCAGTTCATTTCAGCTCACTAATGCCTAAGATATTGATGTTTATGCGTTCCATTGTAATTTTGACAGTTTCCAATTTTCCTAGATCCATACTTCTTACATTCCTTGTTCTGATTATTAATGATGTTTGTAGTTGTTTCCCTTCATTTTGAATTGTGCATCATCAGCAAATGAAGGTCCCAGGGCTTTACTCCATTCAGGTCAGCACAGTCAACTCTACTTTGAGGACACAATTCTTCCCCAATTGCATTTTGAGTGCCTTCCAACCTGAAGAGCTCATTTTCCAACACTATATCTGACAGTGTTTCTCTGCTATTTATAAGCTTTTCAGTGATTAAATATTAAAAAGTCGTTAGTCTCTCCTTCTTCCTAGTCTGTCTTCGTCTGGAAGCTCATCTGAAACCTGTGCACTGTGGGTGACTCTGATGGTATTTAAAATACCCGTGGTATAGCTTCCAGAACCACAGCAACTCACAAGCCCCCACAGTACAACAAACTGACAGACGAGTGGTGGGCAAATACTTTTAGAAGCCATTAATTTAAAATTCTTTGGAGAGAAGGATTGAAAATCCACTTCAGAGTATGACTTTGTTGAATCTTATAATTGTTGCATCCTGATGTGGTGCTGTGGTTTGGTACACTGGACTGTAACGTCAGTTAGAACCAGAAGATCAGTAGTTCAAGCTCACCAGCCGCTCTTTAGAAACTCAATCCATTTATGGGTTGGAACTGACTCAATGGCACTTAACAACAACATACCTGTTTAAATCTATAATTAAGTGATAAATCTAATGCCCAACCTCCCCGAAAGTGTGTATCAAGGAGTGTAATGGTTATGAGTCGGACAGCTAACCTCAAGGTCAGTGGTTTGAAATTACCATTCATTCCACTGAAGAAAGATGAGGCTTTCTGCGCTAGCCTAAGAAACCCTATTTGAGATGCTATGAATCAGAACCAACTCCATAGCACACCACCACCACTACAAAAATGTATATCATTTAGAGGACATGTAATTTATCATGTATTTATAGATTTTAACAATTTATGTTGTTAAATGCCATTAAGTCAGTTCTGACTCATAGCAACCCTGTATAGGATTTCCAAGAGTGACCGGTGAGTCTGAACCTCCAAACTTGGGACTCAAATTGACCTTGCAGTCCAGCCCATTATCTGCAGTACCACAATAGGACTCAACAATTATAGGATTCAACAAAGTCATAATCTGAAATAGTTTTTCAATTCTTCTTCTTAGCAATGAATAAGAGAGATAGGGAAGAATTAATGCATTTGAATTATAGTGTTGGTGAAGAATATCGAAAGTACCAGAAGAACAAATAAATCTGTCTTGAAAGAAGTACAGTCAAAATGCCCCTTATAAGCAAGGATGGTGTGACTTTGTCTCAAGTACTCTGAGCAAGTTATCAGGAGGTAAGAGTCCTTGGAAAAGAACACATGCTTGGCAAAGTAGAGGGACAATAAAAAAGAGGAAGGTTTCCAATGAGATAGATCGACACAACAGTTGGGACAAATGGGCTCAATTATACAATTCTGAGGATAGCACAGGGCCATGCATGGCTTCATTCTGTTGTGTCTAAGGTCACTATGGGTTGCAGGTGATTTGATGACACCTAACAGCAACAACAAAAAGCTGTGCATTTAGAAGCATAAACTTCTTCCTTGTTTGAATATGGCACTCTTTATGTTTTAGGGAGAGCACTACACTATATTTGATCCCGAAGATCATTAGGAATGTCTAAATATAATTTCACGGTTAAGATACTACAGTCCTTCACTGCCCAATGCACTGGACTGCAAGGTCAGTTTGAACTGCAAAGTCAGGAGTTCAAGCTAACCAGCCATTCCTTGGAAACCCTTTCCAAGGTTGCTATGGGTCGGAACCAACTCTAGGGCACTTAACAAAAACAACAAGGTACACACGTACATCCACCTAATGCAAATATTTAACTGACAAAATCACTAGACCCATTTCCTCTTTTTCTACCTTCAGGCAAGAAATGTGCTAGATTCAAGATGGTGCATTCTTAAGGACCATTATACAGCTCTCCCCCAGATGGTCATTGATTCATTATAGCGGCCAAACTGTAATACAAACTTGTAAACTTTGGGAAGTATAGGGAGCAGGTAACAACAATCACAGAAGTCAGCAGGCCAAACAGGCGTCCAGGAGGCTCAGATGTGTCTGGCAGTGAGGAAAGAAGTAAGAAGCTATCAACAGGCTATCCACCAATAGCATATCATAGACTATGAAGTAAATGAAAGCACTGCGGATTTCTTAGACAAACATAATAATTTGGATATTCAATTAAATCGTGCCTTTGAAGTTGTCAACAGGGAAGCCATGTGGTTGGAATGTTGATGCCATCACCCAAAACTGTTTTGGGATATTTCTTTTTAAATTCTTAAAGGACTTTTACATGTTCATTTAACATGAATAATGAACATGATTTCCACCAATTAATGGAGTGTTTATCAAAGTTTGTATTTCCCCATAAACTATCTCATGAATCATCTAAGACATCTGGATAAGTCTGGTTTTCTCAGATTAGGACCCAGAAATGTGCATGTTTCCAGGCTTTTGAAAAGACAATCCATCTCTTTACCATCATATATGCATATAGCTCATATTTATATAACTGTGACCAGTCACTGGACTTGATGTCATAGCATATCATATATTTACCTAATCACTTTTTCATGCAGTTCATTAAGAACCTCAATACTCCAGGCAAGTATTACTGGAAAACTTAAAACAGCCATCAAGTACGGCTTTCTCCAATGCCCATTGGCTATGACATTTATTAGAAACTTTCATGCCTACTTGACCACATTCATAAGATGATTTTTAACTCTCTACTTTATTAAAAACTGTTTTGTTTTGTTTTTCTGGTAGAACCTATAGAATTAATAATGTTGGCAGTGCAGAAGTGGTCACAACTGAGTCCTTCCCTACCTCCACCCCCTTTTGTTTTTTAATGTGAAATGACAGTGAAATAAACTCAGAGAACAAAATTCCAAAATTCCCAAGGGACTGCTAAGTCTTGAGTGTCCAAGTTAAGTACTCGTCCCATTTTGGCCTTAAACAACATTATGGAATTTAATTACATGCAGGTATAGAGACAATTCATATTCTTCTGGGAGTTTGAGGCCTGCCTGACAAGTGTGAAAATGTTTCTGAACTCTACATATTTTCATTTCCTTCCTTCTGTTCAGCACAATTATTCTGCTATTCTGGAGAATTTTACTGGCATCTAATTTAAGAAGAGACATCTAATTTAAGAAGAGTTGGTGGATGATATTCACAGAACGGTTAAGATAGATTTGTATGATCTTAATGGGATAGCAGCCAGATTTCCAAAAGTTTACTAAAGACACTGATTCCCATCATTTGGATTTAGATGCTTGGGCAAAAGTTGCACACTTTGAGCATGGAGACTACTGTAAAGTCCATTGAATCACACTTGCCTAATCAAGATACGGCTAACTCATCCGCATCTTAGGCAAATTGTAGATGGTCAATTCAGTCTTTGAAAGTCAAGCTGTTTGCACCAATTAATTTTTAGGTTTCAATTTTTAAATTCATAATACTAAACTTATTACAGCAGTTTCTAGAGAAGGCAATCATTTCTTCAAATTTATGACCTTCTTTGGGTGGTTAAGTAATTAATTTATATATTGCGATAGAAAGAGTGGAAGTAATGCATAAAGTCCTTTTTACATTTGTTACAGACTAAGAAGTCCTTTCAGAAAAAATGAAGAGAAATAAAAGTCACAAATGAAAGGGACATTGTCATCCCTGAGGCTTTGGCAAAGTTCAGTGAAGAAAACCTGTTTCTAAATAATGGCAGTGTCTAGTGTCAGAGGGTTGGGCTCCATTTGATAGGGGGAAGACATTTGATAGTGAATAAAGACTAAGGAACTCTGGTAACATAGTGGTTATGAGTGGGGCTGCCAACCTCAAGGTCAGCAGTTCGAAACTACCAGCTGTTCCGTGGGAGAAAGATGAGGCTTTCTGTTCCCATAAAGATTTATAGCCTTGGAAACCCTGTACAGGGTTGCTATGATTCAGACTTACTCCATGGTACTTAACAACCACAACAACAAAGACTAAGTTGGAGCTTCTGGATTTCTAGCTGGATATAAATAGTCAGTTATCCTATCCCCAAACAGCACTGTTCTTGTGTTCTCAGATGGATCAGTGAGGGTATGGAATTTATCATCTTTTGACTTCTTTGGAACAGCAAAGTCTAGATAGATAGAGCCCAAAACTACTTTACACAAAGCAAACTGATGGCACCAATAACTTACAAGGATGTGGAGCAGCAAGAACCCTCATCCATTTCTGGTAGTAGCATCAAATTGTACAGCCACTTTAAAACACAATTTGGCAGTTTCTTACAGTGTTAAACATAGTCTTACTATACGATCCAACAACTGTGCCCCTAGCTGTTTAACCAACTGATGTGAAAATCTAAGTTCCAATAAATCATGTTTATTACAGCTTTATTTATATTTGTCAAAACTGAATGTAACCAAAATGTTTTAAAATAGGTGAATGAATAAATGAACTATGATACATCCATACACTATATTGTTATTAAGCTATAAAAGAAATGTTATCAAGTAAAAAAATGTGATGTGGTTGGTCCTCAAATGCCTATTATTAAGTGAAATAAATAAATCTGAAAATTATCAGGCTCCATGATTCTGATATATGGCATTCTGGAAAAGTGAAAATTGTCATGTGATAAGATGTTAAGAGGTTGTAAGAGAATCTGGGGGCTACAGTAAGAGTTAACTAAGTAAAATGGCAGGGTGGGGCGAGCTTAGGAGGTAATGAAAACACTCCTTTATGATGCTATTTTTAAAAACACACAGAAATGTACAGAAAGCACAAACAGAAAAACTTACTGTACACAATTTCTTATAAAATATTTAAGAAGTCAAGCAAGGGATTGGAGAAAGGAATGCAGACTGATGAAAGATTTTTAAAATATGTGACATAACTTCACCGAAAGGGTGGGAGGAAAGATGCTGGCCTGAATAACATTAGAAACGAGGGAAGCCTAGAAGAATAAAAACAACATACAACACTGAACTCTTAACTGATAAAAGTTGTTTCCCATGGATTTAGGGGTTAACACTTCCGAAACAACCCATCCCCAAATATTTCAATAACTCTTTCATCTGCCTTTCTTCTATTTGATTCCGTAGCACTTACAATCTTCTAAAACACTGGGAAATCCAATTTATTCTAATTATTAATTATGTTCATTGTCTCTCCTATTAAAATGTGGGCCATACAGGGTAATCATCTTGATCCCGATCATAGTAGGTTCTCAATAAACTTTATTGAATCATTCAGAATTTAATTGAACATGCTTTGTGAAATATCAATCTAATGTCTATTGGAGACATTAAAACAAAAAGTGTTTAATGTGGAATCCAGAGTCTGCCCACTTATCACATAAATTGCAGCAAGGGAAACTACCATGACGTACATTTAAAAAGCAGTTCAAACTATCCATAATCTTCTCACCCATATCCTTAAATTCTATTTTATTTAGAGACTGAGAATTTAAATTTTATCTTTACCAGTAATTTTAGTGATACTAAAGTCAACCCATAGTGGTTACGAATTGGGCTGTGGACTGCAAGGTCAGCAGTTTGAAACTACCAGCTGTTCCACGGGAGAAAGATGAAGCTTTCTGCTCCCGTAAAGATTTACAGCCTTGGAAACCCTGTACAGGGTGGCTATGAGTCGGAACCGACTCCACGGCACATAATAACAACAAAGTCAACCCTGGACTTCTGATGTAGTGCTATAGGACTAGTACTGGACTTTGAATCACAAGGTCAGCAGTTCAAACCTACCAGCTGTTCATTGGAAACCCTATACAGGGTCACTATGAGTCAGAATTGACTTAATGGCACTTAACAACAACAACAAAGTCAGCACTGAGGTCATTGGGGAAAGCGTTCCATTATGGCTATTCTAGATGCTCCGGCTATATGTCTAAAGACTTTTTTAGTCAAAACACATAGGTATTTATCTGGCTTCGAAGTAAGTTAAGTAGATTTTCTGTTTGTTTGTGTTTTTTTTCACTATTGTCATTGTAGTTAAATTTGCTAAATTTTAAAAATTAGAAGCAAATATCATTGCCTGAGACTGAATTATATGTTAGCTAAACCAAAGAGTCCTGGTGTGGTGCTGTGGGATACAGCACTAGACCACAAGGTTGGTTTAAACCACAAGGTTAGTGGTTCAAACTCACCAGCTGATCCTTGGAAACGCTAAACAGGGTCACTATAAGTTGCATCTGTCTCCACAGCACTTACTAAAAATATTAACAGCAACAAAATCAAAGCTATAAAGACTAACTAAACCTGTGTACACAGGACTGATAACTTCAATCTTCTCCATTTATAGTGATGTTATTTATTGGTCCAGTTGTGAGGATTTTTGTTTTCTTTATATTGAGGTGCAATCCATACTGAAGACATTTGATCTTCATCAGTTAAATATTGCAAGTCCTCTTTTCTTTCAGTAAGCAAGGTTGTGTCATCTGATTGATTAAAGTTGTCAGAGACTTCATTTTGCTTGGAACCACAATCAGTGCTTATGGAAGCAGCAGTCAAGAAATCAAATGATGAATCTGCTGCAAAAGACCTTTTTAAAGTGTTAAATAGCAAAGATGTCAGTTTGAGGACTAAGGTGTGCCTGATAAAAGCCATGGTATATTCAATCACTCCATATGCATGTAAAAGTTGGACAACGAATAAAGAAGACTGTAAAAGATGTAATGCATTTGATTATGATATTGGAGAAGAAAACTGAAATTACCATACAGTGCCAGAATTTGTCTTGTAAGAAGTCAGAATGCTCCTGAAAAGTGAGTATGGCAAGACTTTGTCTCTTGTTCTTTGGACGTCTTCATCCCTGGAGAAGGATATCAGGCTGGTAAATTGGAAAGTCAGTGGTAACGAGGAAGAGCCCCTAGGAGATGGATTGACAAAGTGACGGCAACAATGGGCTCAAACATGACAATTTTGAGGGTGGCACAGGACTGGAGAGTGTTTTATTTTGTTGTGCAGAGGGCAGCTCTGAGTCAGAACTGACCTGCTGGCACCTAACAACAATATATTTTCAACTATATGATGTATTTTCTGTAATGAAACTTGTTAGAGAAGAATTTCAATAGAATATTAATCTGTTTGATCTGTTTCTGGGCAAAATGAGTCAAAACTGGTAACTATTACTTACTGTGTTCAAACATTCTTTACCTCATCTATTCTTTACCCCATTCTCCTACCTTTTCAAGACCCTGACAAGCTCAACTATAACAGGGGCTCAGAACAAGGTCATTCCAAAGGGAAACACCTGCCATAATCATGTGATTTCCCTTTGGGTACTTCATTTTCAGAGTGTGTTGTTGACTATCAGTATCCCATAGAGGAACCACATTATGATGAAATATTTTAAATATTTTATTAGTGTTTTTGGTGTACTGGTGTGGCATTATAAGATAAGCACTGAACCACAAAGTCATTTTGAACTGCAATTTCAGCAGCTCAAACCCACCAGCTGCTCCTTGGAAACGCTATACAGGGCCACTATGAGTCAGAACTGACTAGAAGACACTTAGCAGCAATTAATGCCTTGGAATCATGATTCTTTAGGCACTAAATCAGGAAATGGGGGATTAAAATTGAACAGGATATTCTAGCTTTCCTTGAGTTGCCCATAGTGTTATAAAAGAAATGGACACATATACAAAAAATAATAATTACATGTGATGTATGATAATAGAATTATACACAATGAATATTATAGAATGGATATTAATTGAGTTTAGAAAGTGGAAGGTGAAAGAAACACATTTTGAATTGATAAATAAGAGTTCTGTTGCCTATAACTTGAGAAGAAGCAGTCCATAGAATAAACAGTACTGACAAAACATAGAAGAGTAATGTTGGGAACTTCAATTGAGTCAATCTATTTAGAGAATAAGAGTAGAGATAAGGCTAGTATTCAAGATATTTCTTTTTGGCACACTGAAAGATACCAAAGGAACCATTATATTGCTGGAAATCATTAGCATGATTATTCACTGAAGGTGTTTGAGCATGTGGAGTCGAGGAGATACTTTTGATCAGATATAAGTGGTAGCATACCTAGATGCCATACCCCAGGGAAGTGAGACTGAAAGCAGATGAGTTAGAGTCAGCTGCAATGATATGGTGACAGATGAGGAGCGTTAGAACTAAGCAAGTGAAAGTCAGGGTGGAAAGGAAGGAGAAAATTTGAAATCAATTTAATAAATTAAACTGACAGGACTTGGCAATTAATTGGCTACTGAGGTAGATTGTAAAGGAGAGTCTGGAGGGACTCTTGGGGAGCTGATTTGTGTAATGTGTTAGTAGGAAATTGCTTTATAATGCTAGCAAGAGAAGTCAGAAATAATAGTGCTTATATATGTAGAGTTTATTTTTCTCTTCAGCGATCCAAACATGAAAGCAAATATTCTAGGCCTGGATATAGCACTACAGTGTCAACAAAAGACAGGAGCTCTTTCAAACATTCTATTATACCATCCATTTTCCATCATCCACAGAATTTCATTTTTCAGGATTATGGCTGAAACTCATTTCTATGTCCATGTACCAAGCAGGAAACAGGCAATGAAAAGTCTCAACTTTTTGCCTTCTTCTTAAAGGGCAAACCAAAGTCCAACCTAAACCTTCACACACATATATCTTTGGTCAGAAGTTACTATTGAGGTCACCTCTAGTGACAAGTTGCTGTTGTTAATTGCCGTCGAGTTGGTTCTAACTCAGCAACCCTGCATAGGGTTTCCAAGGAGTAGCCAATGGATTTGAAATGCCGACCATATTGCTCAAACTGACCTCGTGGTCCAGCACCTTATCCTATAGTGCCACACCAACACAAGAATGACTGGGAAATGTACTTTTAATCTCTGAATAAATTTGAGTTACTAAATAAGAAGTTGTTGTTGTTGTTGAAGTGCCGTAGAGTCGGTTCTGACCCATAGTGACCCTGGACAAGGTTTCTGAGGCTGTAAACCATTACGGGAGCAGAAAGCCTCATCTTTTTCCTGAGGAGCAGCTGGTAGTTTCGAACTGCTGACCTTGTGGTTCGCAGCCTGATTCCACGATGCTACCAGAAAAGAAGTAAACAAATAATATTAGATAGATTTAAAAAATCTACTGCTGTTGAATTCTGACTCATTGGGAGACTATAGGGTAGAGAAGAACTTCTCCCCAGGGCCTTAAAGGTTGTAAATCTTTATGGGAACAGAAAACCTCACCTTTATCCAGTAAACTGTTGTGTTTGTAGTTAGCAGTCCAATGCTTAATCCACTATACCACCAGGGCTCCTATTAATGATCAAATATCATTTTATTTATACTCATCTGGCTTGCAACTAAATAAAACAAAATGTACTGAAAGAATTTTAGGTTTGAGATAAAGAGTGAGGAAAAGATAAAGAGGTTTGTTTTGTAGATGTTGAATTTGGCACATAATTGGGATTATGGAATGTTTAATTAATATTGATCATGAATACAAATATCCAAGGAGCTCTGGTAGTGTAGTGGTTACGAGTTAGGCTGCTAATCTCACGGTCAGCAGTTTGAAACTACCAGCTGTTTCACAGGAGAGATATGAGGCTTTCTGCTTCCATAAAGATTGACAGCTAGGGAAACCCTATACAGGGTCTCTATGAGTTGGAACCAACTCCACAGCACATAACCACCACTCCCACCCTACAAATATTCAATAAACAATTCCGGTTTTTTTGTTTTGTTTAAGAGAGTAAGTTAGAATTAGGTCTATTGATTGGGGAATCATCTGATGATATGCACATACTAAAAGCATGCGACGGTCTGTTCTCTTCAATAGTATTAAAGCAGAAGATAGACCTGAAGTGTGACGATTGAAGCAAGTATAATAACCACAGTCAATTTTGCCATTTCTTCAAGAAGAATTGTTTTCATTGAATTTGAAGTACAGTAATTAATATAGACTATTCTCAAACCAAACTAAGCTGAGTCCAATAATTCACTGCTCTTAGAAAGGCATTTTTACTAAGATCTTGGATGAAACAAGATGCTTCTGGATCATTTTATTTTGAGGTATGTTTATCTTAAATATATATAATGATAAATAGATACTATTTCGACCTTACCTTTTAAATTGAAGTAATTATTTATTAAGCACCTACCAAGTTCTAGACACGTGTTGTTATCGTTATGTGCCGTGAAGTTGATTCTGACCCATAGCGACCCTGTACAGGGTTTCCGAGGCTGTAAATCTTTATGGGAGCAGAAAGCCTCATCTTTCTCCCGCGGACCAGCTGGTTGTTTTGAACTGCTGACCCTGAGGTTAGCAGCCCAATTCTTAGCCACTATGCTACCAGAGACACTTGTTGTTAGGTGCTGTTAAATCAGTTCCAACTAAGAGCAACCCTATGTACAACAGAACAAAATACCCTGCCTATCCCTGCACCACCCTTGCAATCATCGCTATGTTTGGTCCCTTGCTGCAGTCAATGAGTCAATCCATCTCGTTGAGAGACTTCTTGCTTTTCACTGACCCTCTATTTTTCCAAGCACAGTGTCCTTCTCCAGGGACTGGTGCCTTCTGATAACATGTCCAAAGAATGTGAAACAAAGTCTTGCCATCCTCATTTTCAAAGCGCATTCTAGCCAGAAAAAAAAAAAAACAATAATAGTAAAGAAAGAAAGAATCTCTATTACTAGATAAATATGACTTCACTTCTGCCCTTTTATCAATCACCATGAAAATTAAAATAAGTAGTTTGCTCCCTTGACACTCCCATTCTCGTCAGAAACTTTTCCAGCTCCAGGCATGTAACAACAAAGCAGAGATAAGTTTCTGGCAAATATGGAAATTCCTATGATAGTTTGAATGTTCCACTGTTTCAAAGAGTCAAAGGTGCCTCACTTTTCTAAGTTGAATTTTGGGATAGTTGAATGTATATTGCTTCTTTGTATTTTTGTCTTATTAAATAGAAAAGTCTATCATTATAGGTATGATTTTTCAATGGAGACTTCAAGAGATGAGGATTTGAACAGGTTTGGTTGAATGCGTTTCCTAGAGAATATTAAATACATTTTGTATTACTTGAAGATTTTACATCCAAGAAGCTGTAATGTATTGTCCTGGTGTAAGGCTGTAGGATAAGCACTAGACCACAAATTTGGCTTGAAATGCAAGGTTTGTTGTTCAAATCTACCAGTCACTCCTTGGAAACCATATACAGGGTTGATACTCAACAGCAACAAATATATGAGTGTAATTGTGTAATTGTTTTTAAAGGGTAAGGTACCCCTGTGGGCTACATAATTCTTTTTCTCTTTAAATATCCTAGAGAACCCTAGTGGGACAAAGGTTAATAAAGTCAATGGCTAACCAAATAGTTAATAATAGAAACCTACCTGTGATTCCATGGGAGAAAGTTGTGGCAGTCTGCTGCTGTAAAGATTTGTTGTTGCTGTTGTTGTTAAGTGCCTTTGAGTCAGTTCCTACCCATAGCGGCCTTGTGTAGGGTGCCCAAGGACCTGCCGGTGGGTTTGAACCACTGACCTGTGGCTAGCAGTGCAGTTCTTGTCCTACAGCACCACACTAGGATGAGCCTTACAAACCCTTAAGGTCATATCATGTGAGTAAGAAGTGACTTGAAGACCTTAGATGTGGTTCTGTTCAAGTATCCCAATTTTTAGAAATTTCTTTCTTTTTTTTTTTTTAAGTTTTTATTGTGAGGTTTACATGGGAGAACATCAGCTTTACACCCTTCCTATCGTATTTCATTTCATTCAGTGGTTATAATCCCCTCCATGCATCATCAAACAACCCCAAAGGGTACACCACACAGCCCCCCACCCCCACCCCTGGCCTCCAGCACACAGCCCTTCTCCCTCCCTGAGTCCAGTGTCTCTAGCCACTCCATCTGTCCATGCCATCGTCTCTCTGGGTAGGGTCCCTCTCTGGCATCACTTTCTCTCTGGGTGGGTCCCTCTCTGGGTAAGGTCCCACTCTCTGTTCTTCTCACTTGATGGTCCCAGGGACCTCTACTCCTGGCCGCAAAATCAATAACTCTCCTCCTATTGTCAAAAAAAAAAAATCTACCTCTATGTTTCCTAGCCTCACAGTCAGTCCTGATGGCAACTATTCACTATTGCACCACAAGAGTCTTATCCCCATTTCCTTTTGCCAGCCCGGTCCCAATGGATTAGAAATCATTCAGTGGTGATTCTACCTTCCCCTGCCCCATCTGGAACTAGGCTCCCTCTTGAAAGCTT
>NW_006408524.1:34091326-34093154 GCF_000296735.1 Chrysochloris asiatica | reverse complement strand
TGTGGGTTCTTTATCTTACTCTTTTACGATAATGGTTCTATGCAGTATTTCTCCTTTTGTGACTGACTAATTTCACTCAGCATAATGTCCTCAAGGTACATCCATGTTATGCAGTGCCACATATATTTCTTACACTTCACTACTTTTTATACATATGGTGGTGAAATACGTCTCAGAAATAAAAGTCAAAGTTTTTTATAGACTGATTCCTATATTTAAATCATTGAGTCTTTGAAAAAATATCTGGACTTATTTTCAAGCTGAATTATTGAGTGACCTAAATTCCATTTTGTCAAATTCTAGAACTAGGAAGAATTTTAATTTTAAATCATTCTACTTCTCCTGAAAAATGATTCCTCTATACTAGGATCAATTTCACAAGGGTTGAATTGCTAACATTAAAACTAGCACTCATTTGCATGCATTATTTAACTAACTGCTGTGAATGAGTTACTTACATGTATGTGTGTAAATAGATTTCCAAATTTATGAACTCAGAATAATATTTTTCTAGTTATATAATATAGATGTTCATTTGGCTTACTTTCTATTTAATGTACAGTTGACTTCAATAATAGTGAAGACTCTGGTTACCCTTTGTAACATCAAAGTAATCTTCTCATACTGGTAACTGGGTCCCACCAATCTTACCAATAATATTAGTTCTTTGGTGACATCATATTCTAAGCTTTATGCAGTATTTAAGGAATTAAATAGAATCCCTTTATAAAATCCCTGGTAGAATTTGTAACAGTACTGTGCTTGAATCACTATATAATTTCCTCCCTAAATCAATTCTTTCTAATCCGCCCAGCCACATTTCTAAATCCTGAGAACTGTGCCATTTGGGAAGGCACACTTTATGCCTTTTAAAATAGCTTTTCAAGAGCTCTTTCTCAAATAGATGATTGGGTTGAATAAAATGGAAAAGGTTAGGAGAAAAATATTTTATTGTACTTACCAAATATGAGTCCATTTATTTGTCTATCATATAGTCTTCACCTTTGTAAATACATAGTTGTCACCACATAATTTAATGAAAATTAGTCAAAGTCATAATAAAACAAATCTCAATTTCTACCACCATTTAAAAACTTAACTGAGCACTAGAGTGCTTTTATAATGATAAGTTCTGCTTAGTTTAATTTTTTTTTTAAAAAAATTAATTCCATGGTAATCCTTTGGTTCAAACTTTGTGGTAGAGGTTAGTGATGGTGGTACAACCTTGTGAATGCAATTAATGCCACTGAGCTGTGTACTTTAAAATGGTTAAAATGTCAAATTTCATGCTATTTATTTTTCCACAATAAAAGAAAAATGCAAAATGCTTATCAGGTGTTTTATTGAAGTTTCTTGTCAGTAAGAAAAGTTAAATGTCAAATAAACATTAAAATCTTTCTTAAGCAATTAAGGCTGCATAATGACTGCAGGCTATTGTTTTCTGTAGTAACTCTTACTGTGTGCCTGTCTGACACTCAGTGTGTAGATAAAGAAGATACAAGAGACTTAAGTGAAATTTCAGCATACATACAGAAGTGCACATTATTCGTTTTTAGTAAGTTCTTGTGTGAATTCATTACCTAAAATTAAAGCAAAAAATTTTTTTCTTCAATAAAGATCCTTGGTTATTGAATACATGTTGTTGTTAAAGTGCCTTTGAGTTGGTTCTGACTCACAGCAACCCTGTATAGGCTTTCTGAACTCAGGTTTTAAAAATCTTTGTGGGAGCAGAAAGCTTCATCTTTTTCCAGGGAAGTGGCTGGAGAGTTCAAACCATGGATTTTGTAGTTTGCAGTCCAGTGCTTATTGCATGTAGCCACCGTGCTCC
>NW_006408524.1:34074638-34091224 GCF_000296735.1 Chrysochloris asiatica | reverse complement strand
ATACATATATATACATATATATATATAAGCTCTGGTAGCGTAGTGGTTACGAATCGGGCTGTGAGCTGCAAGGTCAGCAGTTGGAAACTACCAGCGGTTCCGCAGGAGAAAGATGAGGCTTTCTGCTCCCGTAAAGATGTATAGCCTCAGAAACCCTGGTACAGGGTCGCTATGAGTTGGAACCAACTCCACGGCACATAACAGCAACAGTATTTATATATACACACACGTGTGTGTTTTCTTAAGTCGGTTCTGACTCATAGTGACCCTGTCTGTATAGGATTTTTTAGGAGTGGCTGGTGGATTTGAACCGCCAATCTTGTGGTTCAAACTGACCTTTCAGTTTGAATGTATGTAGAACTGAATGGTTAGGAGACCATCTTCTCCTTCCTCTGGAAGCCCCCCCAAACTACTGGAATAATATGGAAAATACACCCATTCTGAAATCTGTGAACCCAGCTGATGCATCTTTGCATTAAGAAGACCTGGACACAATTTAAAACATTTATGAATATACAGATTTAATGTGGAAATGAAAACAAAACAAGCGTCTTCCTCTAATCTCTTTTCATAAATGAAAAGTTCCCAGATTGGTGATTTCATCTAGTTATTGCAAATGTATTTGAATAGTATATGTTGTGCTTATGATTCCAATCATGCAATCATTCTACATTTTGCATGACCCACTTGATGTCAAGTAATCGTCTGGAGCCCCGATATGCCCTGTGATTTTAGGCTTGATAAATGTCACCATTCAAAACTTTCCCAGTCCCTAAGATTCTAGCATGGGAAACATCTCATGTTTACTGCAGTCTGAAGTCTCACTTCTCCTTGATTTATAGCAGGGCCCTGTAGGTATGCATTTCCAAATAATTTTGATTACATATCAAACTCAACCTCTATCATAGGTCAGCTAAACCTCAGAGCCGGTAATACTCTATCCTTTCACCCTACATTATTGCTTGGCAAGAGTTGCCACTGAGGTACATACAGTGTGTGTGACGAGGAGTGGGTACATGAAGTGTGTGTGACATACCAGAAGACGTGTGCCTGTATGTTTGTGGAACACCATCAAACACAACTTCCGCAGTCTTGCAATGGATGGAACTTTTCCCACATTATCTTCATAATTGCTTTTTCTTGATTTTCCATAGCCAATGTTTTTCTGAACTCTAAAAATAATGTTCTTGATCTCCCAAACCCTCAACAACCCAATGTCTGTATGTAGTGATTTTATGTAGAATCCCTGTTTATCCAATAAAGAATGGCTAAAACCTAAAAAATAAAATAAAAATGTGCTTATCCCACAGTTTCACACCAGGACTCCATGTGTATACACATATATATGTGATATCACATGCTATATAAAAATTTACATACTTGGTTAAGTACATACTTCGCTTAAAGGGAGACTGTGTATCTTCTGCTGTTCCTTTGGCTTATTGGGATGTCTGCTGATAGGATTGGTTGGCCTATTACTCTATTATTTCTACCATTACTAAAGGTTTATCATTGGTCAGGTAAAGTTTTATTGATCGTTTTAATATTTTAACCTTATTCTGAATTTGTTATCAGAAATATAATAGACTTTCATTTTGAGTGTCAATACTCAAGCAGAAATTAGCTGATCACATATGATTATGTATTATACTGGTTGATAGGGAAAATCCATATTCTTTAAATGCAAGAATGTCACACACTAGATAGCTGCTGGAAGGACTGATTTGCTAAAAGAGAAAGCATCAGAAGAACAACTGTCAGCTGAGGACAGCAGTTGAATTTCACTGCAGCATTTTTTATACTGTCTCTGCTGCTATAATTGGAAGTGAGAACTATCAGGGTTGAGAATTCTCCTCCTGACAGATGCATTTTTGACATCCATGTTCATTCTACCTGAACTATACACTTTTGCTTTTGTTACCCAATCTTAGCAAATGGATTTTAAACAATTCATTTCTTATTGGGCCACCAATATGATGCTCTAAGATATTTTGAAGAAAAAAAATAAAACCCAACAATAATGTTATATTTTGTTTAGTAATAAAGTAACATTTTTTAAAATCAATTAAGGGAAACTTTTCTAGGATTTATGACATAATATCAGAGAATCCTGATTCGAGTCAATTGAGTACTTCTCCAATTATGCAAGTTCCTCATTACTAGGCTCATCATAAGGCAAAACAGTTAGTTCATGTTAGAATCCACAGATAACACTGTTTTGGTTAACCAAAAGGTTATGCCTCAGGTTGTTTTTCTTGCCAAGAGAGTACAGATTTTAAACCTTTGAAAACAGAAACCCAAAACATAAGCTGGAATGAGTTTCCTTTCTGGGCTGAGTGTTTTAGTAATCATGTAATCAAGCAGTTCTCAGATTGCAATGCATGCCTGAAGAAATCAACAATGCCTTGAAAGGAAGAACACTCTGCTCTACTCATCTAGTTAGATTGTGCAGATATTTTCTCAGTGTTAATTAAGAGTGAATGTAGATTATAAAGAAAGGCTTTATACTAAAACATTTTCAGCTTTCTGTCAGTGCCCAAAACAGGAAAAAGCAAAGCTATTATACAACAAATATTTGAAGTTATAGTTGAAAAAGTCAAGAGTCTCTAGTGTGTTTTTCCTATGAAAAATTTATTCTTGTGTAAGCTTCATTTAACACTACTTACCAAATGGTCAGTGATATATAAATATGAAATAAAACAATTTGATCATATTTGAAAGTGTAGTAGATATTAATGATAAGCTTGAAGAACTGAAGCTATGAAGATTAACTAAAAATTGTAAGAACATTTAATATTAAAATATAATAGGAATGAACTATCAAATATGTAAATAAGAATACAATCAGATGATCCTTTTTTATGTGTAGAGCAGATTACTATGACTTGCCATCCTTTTAATATGAATATATGCTGTTAATGACCTTACATTTGGTGGTGGTGGTGGTGTGCCATGGAGTTGGTTCTGACTCATAGCAATCTTGTACAGGATTTTCAAGGTTATTAAACTTTACTGGAGCAGAAAGCCTCATCTTTCTCCTGAGGAAAGCTGGTAGTTTCCAACTACTGACTGGAAGGTTAGCAGCCCAACTCGTAACCACTACCCTACCAGAATTCCTTGACCTTACATTTACATAGTGACTTATTATTATTGTTGTTTTGTTGTTAAATTCCTTTCTGGACACTAATAAATATTTTAGTATGCTTCTACTATCTCGTATATGGAAGATGGTGGTATTGGTTTTGTTATTGTTGTTTTTAGCTGCCATTGACTAATAGTGATCCTTGTTGTTGTCAAATGCCATCGACAAAACGAAACAATGTCCGATCCTGGGCCAACCTCACTACCGCTGCCACACTTGACGCCATCAATGATGCCACCTGGCTGATCCATCTTGTTGGGGGTCTTCCTCTTTTTCTCTGACCCTCCACCTTACCCAGCATGGCATCCTTACCAGCGACTGTTCTCTCTGGACAATGTGTCCAAAGTAGGAGAGACGAAGCTTAGCCATGTTGGCCTCCAAGGAGCACTCTGGTTGCACCTCTTCCAAAACAGATCTATTGGTTCTTTTGGCTTCAACACCACAGCTCAAAGGCATCAATTCTTCTACGATCTTCCTTATTCACTGTCCAGCTTTCGCATCCACATTGAAAATACCATGGCTTGGGTCAGGCGCACCTTAGTCCTCAAGCTGACATCTCTGCTCTTCAGTACTTTAAAAAGTTCCTGTGCAGCAGATTTACCCAATGCAATACATCCTCTGATCTCTTGACCGCTGCTTCCGTGAGTGTTGACAGTTGATCCAAGAAGAATGAAGTCCTTGACAACTTCAATCTCTTCTCCATTGATAAGAATGCAGTTTATTGGTCCAGTGGTGAGGATTTTTGTTTTCTTTACATTGAGATGTAATCCATATCGAAGGCTGGCTCTGTGATCTTCATAAGTATATGTTTCAAGTCCTCTTCACTTTCAGCAAGCAAGGTTGTATCATCAGCATATTGCAAGTTGTTAATGAGTCTTCCACCAATCCTGACGCCACGTTTTTCTTCATAGAACCCAGCTTCTCATATTATTTGCTCAGCATACAGAATGAACAAGTATGGTGAAAGAACACAACCTTGTCGCACACCTTTCCCAATTTTAAAACATTCAGTGTTCCCATGTTCTGTTCGAACAACTGCTTCTTGGTCTAGTTACAGATTTCTCAGAAGTACAATTAAGTGTTCTGGAATACTCATACTTCTCAATGTTGTCCATAGCTTGTCATGATCCACACAATCGAAAGCCTTTGTGTAGTCAATAAAACATAGTGATCCTATGTACAACAAAATCAAACACTGGTAAGTCTTGTTCCATCCTCACAATCCTTATTAACCTTAAGCCAATTGTTGCAGTCAATATGTCAATCCATTGTATTGAGGATTTTGCTCTTTTTCGCTGACACTCTACTTTGCCAAGCATGATGTCCTATGCATGGGAATTAATCCTTCTGATAATATGTTCAAAGTACGTGAGGGAAAGTCCTGTCATCTTCTGTCTAAGGAACATTCTGTCTGCCCTTTTCCCAAGGCAAATGTTTTCATTATTCTTGCAGTCCATTTTATAGTCAATATTCTTTACCAATATGATAATTCAAATGCTACAATTCTTGTTTGGAATTCCATACTCATTTTCCAAAGTGCTGGTGTGGCTTTCTGGGATAAGCACTGGACTTCTAATTGCAAGGTTGACAGTTCAAACCCTGCTCCTTGGAAACTCTATGCAGGATCTCTAGGAGTCTGAACCATCTTGAAGGCACTAACAACATTCATCATACAACTTTTTCATGCATATGATATAGTTGATAATACCATAACTTGGACCAGGGTCTCCTGATACTCAAGGTGACATCTTGGCTTTTTAATACTTTAAAGAGGTCTTTGGAAGCAGATTTTCCCAAGGAAATACATTGGTTTCTTGACTGCTGCTTACATGGATGCTGATTGCAGATTCAAGTAAAATGAAATCCTTGACAACTTTAATCTTTCCTCAGCTTATCATGATGTTGCTTACTAGCCCACATGTGAGGATTGTTTTTTCTTTATGTTGAGTAGACTTACAGATGATTTATTTATGGCAGAAACTCATCCCATAGGATTTATAGAACCAATGTAATTCTGGATCATCTTAAATATAATGCTCTTACTTATAGGCCAAGAGTTGAGATTACAGAAGAGCAAGATAAATAAGGGAATGTATACTTTGATTGAGTCAGTTCTAACCCATAGTGACCCTGTATGGGGTTTCCCAAGGAGTGACTGGTGGTTTGAACTGCTGACCTTGTTGCTCAAATTTATCTTGAAGTCCAACCCATTTTTTGCTGTGTCATGGAATTTGGTCAGATTGTAATGTGAAAGGAAGATGCCATATGGGGATGATACTGTAATATCATGGCTTTTAAACGCTTGTGTTTTTCTCCCATGCAGTGGGAATCACCATGAGACCAATGAGAACACTTAAAACGTCAACATACTTCTCTCTCTCCTCCATGGTGCCTTGGAACACCAAGTAGCCAGGGCTACAGGATGATGTACCCTGAAATAGGAGAAAAGAATGAGATACAAAAACTATACACGATCGATTGACCCAGGCCTGAAAGAGGAGTACCCATCTGATCCAGGGGTGTTACTTGACTAGCAGGCAAGCCAGCAAAGAAAGTAAGATTTTGCACAAAGTCATAACAAATACTTTCTCTACTTTCTACCTCATAGTCCCTGGGTGGTACATATGGTCAACATAGTCAGCTGTTGACCAGAAGATTGGAGGATCAGTCCACCCAGAAATACCTGGAAAGAAAATCTGTCTATTTATTTCTTATCGATCAGCCATTGAAAATCCCATGGAGTACAGTTCAATCCTTACATGTGTGGCTTCACCATGAGTAGGGCCAATTCTACAGCAACTTGTGACTGTTTTATTTCCCACTTATTACAACTATACATGTTAAGGAGCTCTGGTAGTGTAGTGGTTACGAATCGGGCTGTGAACCTCAAGGTCAGCAGTTCTAAACTACCAGCTGTTCCTTGGGAGAAAGGTGAGGCTTTCTGCTCCTGTAAAGATTTACAGCCTCAGAAACTCTGTACAGGGTCACTATGAGTTGGAACCAACTCCACGGCACATAACAACAACAACTACATGCTATTCCCTCTACCTCACAGGTACCACAAAGCACCAAATAAAACTGCATACATGATCAACTTTTCCTTTTCTCATTTGACAAGAACTCTGTTTAAACAGAAAGCAACATAATGTCTATGAGGTACTTATATAACAGTAGTGGACAAGCACTCTCCTCTGTGTAAGGTTTAAGAAAGGAAGAGAGAGGGAATACTGAACATAAATGTCTAACTGATTGAGTCAATTGGCTGTCCAACTATTGGTAGTTTCTGGAGATCAGAGTTAAGTGTTTACTGTAAAGCATTTCATTGCCAGGTGGTCTGTTGAAATGAAAGTAAATCTTAGACCAAATCTGCCAAATGACCCATATTGATTATCAGGCAGATAGAAAAATAGTAGCATAACTGTCTTGCCAACTTGGGCATGCATGCATACTCTGTCTTCAGGCACATTGACTGAGACATTGCACAATAAATTTCCTTACAAGCAAATACAAATATAACGGAGGATAGGCTTAGCAGAGTTTGTGGTTAGGTTTAATTATACAGTTTTCCTGGTAACAGATCCTAAACCATGTAGCGATCTAGATAATATAAGTTATTCCAAAGGTATTCAGCTACTGACCATGGCTACTTTACCTAAGCAATCATTCTGGAAGGTCACAGCTTGAGTACCACTGTTGTTGTTGTTAAGTGTCATTGAGCTGGTTCCAACTCATAGCAACCCTGTATAGAGTTTCCAAGGAGAGGCTGTTGGGTTTGAACCACCAACCTTGCAGTTCAAGACGATCTTATGGCTGAGTCCTTACCCTACAGCGCCACACCAGGACTTACCCTACTGCACCATACCACTAAAATATTCCAAATTTATTTCCAGCAATCCATATATTAATAGTCTCACTAGTCTATGGTTGCATAAGGTCATTTGAAACCCCTTACTGATGAAGTCACCTGCTTTGTTGCTTCAAATGCATGGGGTGTTCATGGGGTATGAACTAAAGTTAGCTAATCCCCTTATATATTACACTTTTTGCAAAGCCCTTGGAGCTAAATTACCAATGAAATATCCAACCAAAGATTAAATAGCTCAAAATAAGGGGAAATTAATGAGTAATTAGATGAAATAAATCCAAAGAAGAAAAATTAATGATGCATAATTTGACATACATTAGAACATATTTCAACAGAACAGTGGTGCTCTAGACAGTTTTAAGTAGCCTTGGAAACATTTTGGTACTCTTATTTAGAATTGCTTTTAAAGCCTTGGGGCACATACCTGGGAACATTTAAGAAGCAAGCCTCTCTTGACTGTCAACTGAATTTTGGAAAATCATCAAAAATGATTTTGACCTAAGCCTGTTAAAGTGAGGTGGCAATAAAATTGGGTAACACCCTCCAGGTCAAAAACAATGTTTGACAACTAAATATTGAGTCAACTAATTTTAGGTGACTCATAAACCGGATTGGAGCACAACTCTTCAGAACTCAATATCCTTTTCTATAATATGAGAGGTTTCTACTAGATTCTTGAAAATTCCTTCAGCTCTATTAGTAATTTAGGAAATAGTTTCAGTGTCCTTAATGGTATAAGATTGTGTAATTACTTTTGGAATCCACTGAAAAACCTGAAGAATTATTTTAGTCATGCTCAAATCTATTGATTGCACTATACTTCTCTAAGATGACAGAACTTAATCATCCCAAGACAAACAAGCCAATGTAAGCATTTCCTATTCTTTCTTTCTTTCCTCTGTTTTTTCCTTCCTTGATTCGCTTTGAAAAGAAATAAATAGGCATGTGAAAGTGGTGCTTGTATTCAAACACTATACTTTCCTATCCCCATAATGACCTATTCTTCTCGTTGGTAAGTGCTGTCCAGTCAGTTCTGACTGAGAGTGACACTGTGTAGGGTTTTCGAGGAGTAGCTGGTGAGTGTAAATCACCAACCTTGTGGTAAGCAGTCCAGTGTTCATCCTACAGTACAAAACCAACAAAATAGTTTCTAGACTGTTTTCATTTGATTTTTCAACTATTATGATTAATAAGAGGTATTTCTTCTCATTTAATTTATTGAGTCTATATACACATAGCTTCTAGGTGCCTTATACTGATAATTATTACCCTGAGAATATTGACTATAAACATTTCAATGGGAAATGAAAGCCAATGAAATAGTTTTGCCAGATTTTTATTCAAACAATGCATGCTTTATAAGCCATGCAACTCCCCTTCCTATATGTACATTATATGTGAAAAATGTGGCAATTGATGTTTATAGAAAACTCTTTAAAAGCTAGGTAAATGGCTTCATAAAGATAATAATTCTTTTGATTCTTCTCCACATAGCTCTGGCAGAACTTGCAAGAGGAAAATAAATAAAATTCCTTCACTGTAAATGTATCTGTTATAGCTCTGAGCAAGAGTGTGCTTTTAAGTAAAATATTAAATGTGCATATGATATTCTATTCAAATAGCTTAAGGCTATTTATTCTGGTCATTACTTCAAATGCTATAAAGTTTTTTTTTTATCTGTTATCAATGAAGTTTACTATGATCATATTTTTGCAAGGATTCTAGGGAAAATACTGTATTCTTCAGTTATGTCTTATATGTGATTTTTGTATTTTTGACTGGTATAAAATATTTTGTCAAATAGATAATATAAAATCAGGCAACACTGAATAAAAATGATTAAAGTAATTTTCAATCAGTCAATTCATTTATTAAACATTAAATAAGTGTTCTAGACACTACTACGTATTGTGCTATGACCTGAGATTATTCCGTAATCTAAAGATCAATTTCAGTTGTATAACCAGATGATGATTAAGCAGTTTATGAGTGTAATCCTTGGCACACAACAAACCATTGAATTATGATGCAAAAATAAAAATTACTAATGTTTCTTAATGCTTCTTCTGTGCCACATATGATACAAGAGCATGATATAATTTAACACAACAATTCTGTGTATAGAGTAGATATTAATTATCCCAGTTTCGAGGAAAATAAAGCTCAAATATGTTGGATTAATAGATTTACCGCCACACACCTAGTAAGTCATGTAGCCAGGATTTGGATCCAGGCAATAACTATGTTGTTTGTTGTAAAGTGCCGTCGAGTTGGTTCCAATCCATAGCAACCTGTATAGAGTTTCTGAAGAGCAGCTGGTGAGCTTGAACCGCTGACCTTGCAATTCAAACAGCTTTGCAGACTGGAGCATTAACCCACAGCGCCACACCAGGACCCTTGTGGTATGTCTTTTTTCAGGCAACCTGACAATAACCCTAAGACCAGGATATTCTGAACCTGGTGATGTATCTGGACATGGTCCAACTAGCTATAGAATACATTGTTGTTGTTATTAAGTGCCGTTGAGTTGGTTCCGGCTCATAGAATTCATAGATATAGCCAAAACATGATCAGAAAATTGGAGCAGACTGCCTCTGCATGCTTCTCTAGAGAGGGTATGACTTTTGGTAAAGCAGCTTGATGTTAGGTGCCTTGTAGCTGGTACCAGCTCATAGCAACCCTATGCACAATAGAATGATACACTTCCCTATCGTTCATGTACTTTCCTCAGAGTTGTTATCTTTGAGCTCATTGTTGTAGATGCTGTGTCAATCCATCTCATTGAGGGTCTTTCTTTTTTACGGTGACCTTCTCCTTTCCCAGGCATGATGTCCTCCTCCAGGAATTGGTCCCTCCTGATAAGGTGTCTAAAGTGCGTGTGATGAACGTTCACCATTTTTACTACTAAGACATATTCAGGCTGCAATTCTTCTAAAACCAGTTTGTGTCTTCTGGTGATGGTGGTTGTGTGCTGTGAAGTCGGTTCCGGCTTATTACCACCCTTTACAGGGTTTCCAAGGCTGTAAATCTTTTCGGGAGCAGAAAGCTTCATTTTTCTTCCATGGAACAGCTGGTATTTTTGAACAGCTGACCCTGAGGTTAGCAGCCCAATTCGTAAACACTACGCTACCAGAGCTCCTTTGTCTTCTGTTTTTTTTAATTCAACATCATAATTTAAATATATCAATTCCTCTTTCAGTTTCTGTATTCATTGTCTACTTTTCAATGCATATAAAGTGAATAAAAATACGATGACTTCGGTCAGGCCTCCTTGCTCCTCAAAATATCCTATTTGCCTTTTAACTTTCAATAATTTTCATGCAGTAGGTTTCAATGCAATATGTCATTTGATTTCTTTTTTAAATTTCAACATCTCTTTACTATTATTGTTTACTTTTATTGTAGTTTAGGTGACAATTTGCAGAGAAAATTGGTTTTCTATTGCTGTAGAGCATGAAATCTGACGACTTTTGGTCTTCGAATGAATCTAGCTAGGCAGAGTTTAATCCCATCTTATGCCTAGGTTTAAGTGTTCATACACCAATTTTTCTTGAGTACCTTACATGTCTCTCAGCCAAACCAGTAGAGTTAGAAGCAGAATATATTTTAAAATGGGTTTGGGGTGACTTCAGCTGCTTGGCTCTTCTAAGAACTTTTCTGGGTATACCCCTTAATGGTCACCTAGTTGTCATGTCATAACCTAAAAGCCTCAGAAACAATCTGCAAGCTTTCTTGTCTCCAATAGTCTGTGCCCAGCCTCCCTGTCCTGCTTTTGTAGATTCAGCATGCATATGTGACACAATGCAGCCATGAGCCACCATTGTGGGAGGAAATGCCTTTGTTCTCTGTGCCCTAAAATGTCACCTGATGGAGGTAAAACTTTGGAAATACATCATGGTGTCTATGATATCCCTCTCTTGGATGATCTATGTTATCTTATCTTGTTTTTATTTGCAGCTTAAGACTTAATAAAGAGTCTTTATAATATCTATATAGCTGAAGACAGAGTTTCTTCCCCCTGCCCCAGAATCTCATCCAACAATTTATACACTTTTATTCTTTTGTTTATTGTTTTTCATGACAATGGTTGTAGTCCTCTCAATGTAAGGGCACTCTTCCCACTTCCTCCATGGGTTTTCCATTTCTTTTCATCTTTCCTTACTGCCCTTTCCTGCTTTCTGAGCTTTGTTTTAGTGAACTGTTACTCCATAGGACTCCTGTGGTTGATTGTAGTGAGGAGTGCATTCTTCCCTGACATCATTATTCAAACTGTCCATTGTTGGGCTGGGGTTGGGATCATCTCCAAGCTTGAAGGGTGCCTAAGGACCATGCTATCAGGGGTTCCAACAGTCTCTCTCAGACCAGTAGGTCTGATCTGTTTTGCAATTTTGAATTTTGTACAGCATTTTTTGGTCATTTGATTTCTTTCTTTCTTTCTTTTTTTTTTTAAATGTTTCATTGTGAATTATGTGATAGTTTACATGGGAGAACATTAGATTTACATTCATCCTATCGTATATTGTTTCATTGCCATGGCTACAATCCCCTCCATGCATCATCACCCAACCAAAGGGTATACCCTGCAAGCCTGCCTCCCGGTCATCAGCACACAGCCCCTCTCCCTCTCTGGGTCTAAAGTTCCCAGTGGCTCCATCTTTCCATGTCATCGTCTCTGCCTCCATCTCTGGCGTCACTGCTTCTCTGGGTAGGGTCCCACACTCTGCTCTTCTCCCTTGATGGTCCCAGGGACCACCGCTCCTAGACTGAAAAGTCAACCACTCCCCTCCTTTTGCTACAAAATGTCTCCCTTTACATTTCCAACCCTCACAGTCAGTCCTGATAACAATTATTCACCATGGTACATCAAAAGACCTATCCCCATCTCCTTTCATCAGTCCCTCATAGACAGATTGGATACAACTTAGTGGAGATTCTAACTTCCTCCTCACCCCTGTATCAAGGCTCCCTCTTGAAAGCTTGCAAGCCAGTCAGTTCTTGCCTTTGTAGCGCCCTCCCCCCCACTTTGGATAGCCGGTGTTCAAGTTGCCAATCCCTGTCTACTCTGTGCATGGAGGGAGTGAGAATGATCCTAGCTGTAAAAATTCGTTCCCTCTTTTTTTGCTACTGAATCTATTGGTGTTGGTCAAGTTCATCAAATTGTATCAGACTACTCTTTTTTCCCTCTTCTTTCTTCTTCTAGATGAGCTCTGATCATCCAGTCATTGAAGCCAGGTCAAGTGGTCATTATCTGCAAGTGTGGGTGTTCTTATGCATATGTCCTCTCTTCTTATCAGCTGGATGCTTCATTCTCCACTCCAGTCCTCTCTGGCTATGTCAGTGACTCTGGGCCCAAGAGTACCCAGGTTTTTCAAAACTGCTGGCTAACCAGGTCTCCACCGGGTTCACAGGCATCTATTGGATGTTGTAGGGCTTAGCTTCCTGCTTCATTGCTGTTTTTCTCTCACTTCCCCTTATCGGTGATGAACGTTGTCACCAGTCAGAGCGCATGTCTGCTCGAGTATTCCCATTAGTCTTAGTCTTGGAAGGGGGTTTGCCCTAAGGGGACCCGACCACTTGCCTTGATGTCTCCTGGGTAATCGACTTGCTTGTTCTTGTAGTAATCAGTCAGACTGCTATTATTGTTTTATATTTTACCTGTTGGTCTTTCTTTCAAGAAGTATCTTCTGTTCTTCTAGCTGCTTCAGGCTGGTCTGCTTGTCTTTTCAAGTGGAAACTTCCCACCTCAGAAGATTCAGGATGGAGTTCAGGATTCCACCTCTGGTCTTATGTAATGCAGAGGCTCCACTGGAAGCCTCTTTCCTTGAGCACGTTGTAGCCCTGTTTTAGGTATTCCAATCAGTTATAGGCAGAACACAGACTTATAAGTCTTCTATGGTGATGTTTCTGGCTATTCCTTTCTCTCCCCCTCAAGTATCTATTTTTATAATGGTATGCCAGGCAAACCAAGATTCAAAAGACAGCCAAGTATCTTCACATTATTTCCCCCATTTTCCCCATTCCAACCATGTCTCAATCCCTGTATCCCAGGGCCCTGTTGTTCCAAGGTTGTGCATACATCATTATTTACCTCTGTCCCACTTAGCCCATGCAAACCTGCCTAATTGTTTTCATGTCCTCCATGTTCTTTCATTCCCCTCCCCCTTCTTGTGTATTGCCCCACTCCCTACTTCCCAAACTAACCTGTGTCTATTTCCTACCCTGTGCTCCACCCTTCCCTCACCCCACCTCCCACATCCCAGTATCCAGCAAAGAATCCCCACCCCCCTTAAGTATGGGTTCTTTTTCTTAGTCTTTTACAATAGTGGTCCTATGCAGTATTTCTCCTTTTGTGACTGACTAATTTCACTCAACATAATGTCATCAAGCTTCATCCATGTTATGTGATAGCTTAAGCTTCTTTGTTGTTTTTCAAGGAAGCATAATATTCCATTGTGTGTATGTGGCTGTTTACCCATTCTTCCGTTGATGGGTACTTAGGCTGTCTCCATCTTTTTACTATTTTACATAGTGCTGCTATGAACATTGGTGTGCATATGGCTCGTATAGCTTGTGGATAAATACCAAGTAGAGGAATTGCTGGATCATAAGGTATTTCTATTTCCAGCCTTCTGAGGAAGCGCCATGTTGCTTTCCAGAGAGGTTGGACCATTTTAGTATAGAGGAATCCAACTGATTTTTGTATGTTGATCTTATATCCTGCCACTTTGCTGAATCTTCTAATGAGGTCTAGTAGCTTTTTCCTGAGCCTTTAGGCTTTTCTATGTATAAGATCATATCATCTGTAATAGAGAGAGTTTTACTTCCTTTTTGCCAATTTGGATGCTTTTAATTTCCCTGTCTTGTCATATAGCTCTTGCTAAGACTTCCAGAACAATATTGAATAGGAGTGGTGACAAAGGGTATACTTGTCTGGTTCTTGTTCACAGAAGGAAAGCTTTCAGTTTCTCTCCATTGACAGTAATGTAGGCTGTTGGTTTTGTATATATACTCTTAATTATATTGAGGAATTTTCCTTCAATTCCTACTTTGTTGAGTGTTTTTCTCAGGAATGAATGTTGGATTTTGTCAAATTCCTTTTCTGCATCAATCGATATGATCATGTGGTTCTTTTCTTTTTTCTTATTTATATGGTGGATTACGGCGATTGTTTTTCTAATGTTGAACCATCCTTGCATCCCTGATATGAATCCCATATCATTATGATGTAGTATTATCTTTTTGATGTGCTGCTGGATTCTGTTGGCTAGGATTTTGTTGAGAATTTTTGCATCTATGTTCATGAGGGATATTGGTCAATGATTTTCTTTCTTAGTGGCATCCTTATTTTTCTCAACTCTATTTTAAAGTGTTTTGATACATTTTATAATCATTTTTCTGAATTCCTTCTCAGGCATTTCCAAGGCCTGCCCTCCTTCCAGGATGGAGTCCAGGTCTACCTCTTGGTCATTTGTCTCAGACATTTTATCTTGTTTCTGGACATGTGCTGATATGGTCATCTGCTTTTGCTTTTTGGACATGTTTAGTGTTTCTCTGTGGCCTTAACACTTAGTTGAGTGTGTGTTTTGGTACTCTATGCTTTCTGATTGCCTCCAGGTAGATGTGATCAGGATGTGGGCTTCCCTTCTCACTGTTCTTATTGCTTAACTCAGAGTAATTTTCACAGTTGTTGTCTGCCTCCCTGGTATATGGCAGTTGGTTTTGGTTCTTGCCTGGATTTTGGTGTTTTATAGAGTGTGATTGTAGCTTGACTATGTGGCAGTAGTTGCTGTCTCCTCTTGGGTAATATAGGGAGAGAAAGAGTCCCCCAAAGGTAAAAAGGAGCATAAAACAGCAACAACAGAAACCCAAGGAAACAAACAAACAAACATCAAAACAATAACAACAACAATAAAAACTAGATTGGCTACTGTAGTTTATAATTACAGAAAGGAGAGAAGAGGTAGAGGAAAAAAAAAAAATCTGTAGCCTAATATGAGTATGACTTTAATGTCTTCTTTCAGCTTCTTGCCTTCAAGGCCATCTGATAAATTTCAAGATGCCATTGTTGGTTCTTATGCTATACCTCAGAATTTAATTGAATTTTTGACCTGTTTTGTTTGTAAATTCTCTTTCTGTCTCCACACCCCTTGTTTTGGCCTTTTCCCTATTATAAAACTGTTTAGGGCCAGCTCATGGGCTGAGAGTGTCTGTGCACATGTGTAGCAGAAGAACCCATCTGCAGTGGGGGTGGGGAGTTTCTGCTCACTCAGGCACCCCCTCTAGTCAACAGAATGGAGGTGCACAAACAGTGGGGAGAGGGGAATGAACAGATGCAAAAAAAAAAAAAAAAAAGTAGAACAAACAAAACCGACAAATTGTATTGTCAAATTTGTGTCGATGTTCCCGCGGCGTTGCAGGTCATATTGCTATCTTTCATGCAGAGAAGGTAATCAGGTAGAAAATGCATTCAGTAAACTATATGGCATAGAAAAAAAATCCAAAGTTTCTTATGCTTAATTTTGATTAAGATGTTAAACATTCTTAACATCCTAGATAACCACTGATGAAAAAAAAATCACTGTTGAAAAAACACAAAAACATTCCCTGTAATGTTTAGGGGTAAGAATCTTTTTTTCCTTCCTTCTTTAACATTTGCAAAGAAAAATAAAATCATTGGTTGATGTTTATTCTCTCATAGACTTAAAAGTTATAGCAGTTTGACTATACCAGAAAAGAAAAAACACATAGAACAGACTAGGGGTTGAGATTTAGTGAGAAATAGAGCTTTGCTCACAAAAGTATGGTGTGCAGACAAGCAGCATGGACGTTACCCTTAGAACCTGTAAAACTATAAAAATTCAGACTGCATCCCAGACCTATTGAATCACATTGTGATTTGAATTGAGAATAAAGCCTCTAGAGTCACAAAGTGGAATTTTATTAAATAAATAATGCTATCATCCAGAATGCATGCTACTGTTAAGTACTGTTGAGTCCATTCTGTATCATAGCGATCCTGTATAATGTTTCCAGAACTGACGCAATGGCCCTTAACAAAAACAACATAATTTACAAGGAGCTGCTGGTTAGCAGTGCAGTGCTTGTCTTACAGTGCCATACCAGGACTCCAAAGAATGTATAAAGACTCACAATAAAAGTAAACTGCTCACTCATACAAAGTTCAAAACAGATGTTCCTAATTTCAAGGCAGTTTTTTTCTAAGTGATTATTCACAGACTAAAGATTTTTCATCTCGTTCTCCACTACCTTCATAGTGTAACTTTACTTTTCTGTGGTGAGCCAGTTAAAAAGAAGGAAAACGATTGTCAGGGATATTTTAGGACTTCATACATCACTTCTGCTCCCATTTTATTGTTAGAATTTAGTTACATGGTCTCATCTTTTTTTGAGCAAGACCAGTAAGTGTACTCAAGCTCTATACTCAAGAAGAGGAACTGCGTCTGGTATCAGAGCTCATCTCTTGTTAAGTATCACTGAGTCTGTTCCAATCCATAATCTCACTGTATAGGGTTTCTGAGGACTGGCTGGTGAGTTTGAACACTGACCTTGTGGTTCACA
>NW_006408524.1:34067212-34068162 GCF_000296735.1 Chrysochloris asiatica | reverse complement strand
GACTCGATGGCACTTAACAACAACAACAACAACAAATCATCTTTAGGTTAATTTCCTCCCTCTTTTATGACATTAAAAGTTAAAGATGCTGTGCCTTTGTTTCCTTGCCTCCCTTGTTTCTAGTAAGAAGACACATGTCATTCGGGCTCTTGTTCTCCCCATTGTAATGTGACATCCCTAACTCTTTTATCCAGGTACTTTTAAGATGTGCTCTTTATCTTTGATTTTCAGTGTTTTAATTAAGATAGCCCTGAGTGTAGCTTTCTTTATATCCCTAATTCTTCAGGTCTTTGGCGGTTAATATTATCATCAGTGTTGGAAAGTTCTCATCCATTAGTTCAATTATTTCCACTACACCCTTCCCTCTTCTCCTGGAGCACCATTTACATAGGTATATTGTAGGTAGTTTGTTATTGTTTGGCAGAAATTAATGTAATCTGTATTTGCCTCACTATGTGGTTGTGTGAGTGTGTGTGTGACTTTAGATACTTTCTATTGGCTGCCTTTGAGTCGAGTGTATGGATCAATTAATTTAATATATTTTTAATAATGTTTTATATTTTAATTCTAGAATTTTCTTTCAAATCTTTTCCTTTTTATAGAATTTCCATTGTTTCATATTTGTTGCCACCAGTTTACCACATTTGTTAGGTAAATGGAGTTTCAGTGAAAATGAATGAAATCCCCAATGAAAAGGATTGACATCATAGCTTCAAAAGTGGGTAAAGGTATAGCAATGATTATGGATATTATCCAGGACTAGGAAAAGTTTCATTCTGTTATACATAAAGTCATCACAAGTCAGAGCCAATTTGACAACAACTTAACAACAAAAATTGTTGTTCAAGCTGGATTCTGAAGAGGACGTGGAACAAGGGATATCATTGCTGATGTCTGATGGATCTTGGCTGAAAGCAGAGAATATCAGAAAGATGTTTACCTGTGCTTTA
>NW_006408524.1:34061425-34066308 GCF_000296735.1 Chrysochloris asiatica | reverse complement strand
GATATCCCTCATTTCATGTCCTCTTCTGAATCCGGCTTGAACCTATGGAAGTTCTCTGTCAATGTATGGTTGCAGCCGTTTCTGTATTACCTTTAGTAAAACTTTATCAGGATTCCTTAGATACCTCAATTATTTATGTGTGGGGCTGTAGACCATCTCTGACACCAGTTTTTTAGATCTTGTGCCACACGTTCTTAATACTTAACATTTTAAGTGCCCATTCCTTAAAGAAGGTATAAGGAGTTGCATTACTTCCTTTAACTTCAATTTGTTGAAAACTCCTGGTATGGCACTGCCTGAACAGCACTAAGTTAGCAGTTCAAAGCCACCAGCTGCTCCTCAGAAACCCTATACAGGTTTGACATGGATCGGAAAAGACTTGATGACACTTAGCAATCACAATGCTGTGAAAAATCATTGAAAGAAAGGAATTAAATAAATGAAAATTAGTTGCCACTTATTTTTCAGGTTTCTAAGTATTTTTGGCCACTTGCTTAGTGTCATGCACTGACAATAAAAATATAAATATGACATGAATCCTCCTGCATTAAGAAATTCTTACAGTTTAAAATGTGATTTTCAACCTTGTCCTCACATTAGGATCATCCTAATAACTTTTGAATGTTTTAATAACCAGCTCTTACCTAACAATTCAGTTATAATGCTTGGGAGTGAGGCCGGGCAATGGTATTTTCTTAAAAGCGTCACTAGTAAGTCTAATGAATATATAAAGCTGAGAGCCCCTTTGCTATTTTATCTTTTAGTTAACTATATTGTAAATTTTACCTGTTACCAAATGCTTCCTCCCTCTTCCTAATTAAGTGAAGACTCAAAAGGAGAGCCACAAAATTACATTGACTAGTTTGCTTTAAATTCAGAGTCACAAAGTCTTAGAAGCATCCTTGATGCTACCCAGTAATCCGATTTCTAACATACTCCTAAAGAATGTTTTGATGCTTCCTTCTTTCTCACTTCTTCTCTTTCCCTTACTCACAGGTGATGGCCTTACTTTCGCCAGAGAAAGTGGTATTAATCAAACAAGAAATACTCTAGAGCTTTGTTACCATACTCAACCATGGCCTATGTAATTACATACTGGAGTTATAGCTAAGAGATTTTAGTCACAAAAACACAAGCCTCTGGATTCCAAGAAGAAAATAACACATTGCAGGAATTTGAAAGTGTTAGCATAGTGATAGTAAGGGAAGTTTCTTCTCTGTGTCCTACCTCATGATGAAATCAGGAAATGCAGGAACTACAGAAAACCGTTCCCTAAGACCTCACCCTCTTATAACAACACTAATGTGGGCAATTTGCATGTATACCCATAGAAGTTTTTATGGGTAGCCCACATTCTTGCCTATTGCATTTAGTTTAAATGACTGTTGTGCCTATTCCTAATTCAAAATGTCATTCAAATTAGTATGAGAAGTTTAGCATTTCATTGATAAAACACTCCTGTTAAGAAAGTTTGAAAAACAAATTCTCAGTATTCTGCTTACTGTCTCTAATTCTCAGTATTCCGTTACTGAAATGCCAAAAGACTTTTTTTGTGTGCATCTCAGAAATCCTATACAGTATCACTATGAATCAGAACTGACTCCAAGGCACATAACCACCACCACCTTCTAAACTGTTAACTGTGAAATCTGCAGTCTAGACATGGACAATCCATCATTCTGTTTAATCCAATATTTACAATTGTCCCATCCACAAAGCAGAATAAACCAGCAATTCTGCCTTCTTTCTCTCATGTCATTGATTTTTTTGGCTTTCTATTGAATCATTCTACCTGCATACATCTAAAACTGCTGTTAGTTTTTTTTTCAAAACTTCTATATTTTTCCTGATTTTTTTTTTTGCTAGAATAGTAAACTTGTCTATTTCTCTACATGCTTTTCATCTTTTATCTAATTGAAATTCATCTATTATTAAATTGAAATTATCTTATTAAATGCTCATGAGTATAATTTTAATTGCCATTTCTTCTTAATAAATTAATATTTTTATCATTATGAAATATCTTTTCATTACCAAAATACTCTTTATTATGAATTCTATTTATCCAGAAATTAATATGGTTTTATTAGCTTTCTGATATTTTCTAATTTTTCATTTTAAACTTGTATGCTTTTACTTTTAATGTGTATTTCTTATAAATAGAATATAGATAAGAATTTAAAATCAATTATACAATATCTGCCTTTGAGTGTTTAATCCATTACATACAATGTAATATTGATATTGTAAGTTTTACATCTTTTATGTTGGTGTTTGCTCTTTTTTCCCCCCCCATGTGTTCTTTGTTCCCACTTAATTCCCTTCCTTTGAAAGAAAGGTATGTATTTTAGCATGCCATGTATTCTTCTGTGCTGCCTTTTATGTGTAAACATTTGTGTGATTTTCATTGTTTCTCTGTTGTTGCAAGCTGCAGATGAATCAGTTCCTATTCACAGTGATCTATGAGCAAAGGAACTAAACACTGCCTGGTCCTGAGCTATATTCACAATCAATGTTAGGCTTGAATCCAATAGTTTCTCTAGAAACACAATATAAATATATTGAAATTACTATGGTCTGCCTTTAAATATCATCACTTGTCTGGCAGTTTGTGTATTGTGGTGGCTTGTGTGTTGCTGTGATCCTGGAAACCATGCTACCAGTATTTTAAATATCTATGGAGGACAGGATTCAGCAGAGCTTCTCGTCTAAGACAGACTAGGAAGAAGGAAAGACAGACAACTTCTGAATGGTTAACCACTGACGTGCCAGAAGGTGAAACCCTCATCTTGGAAGGCACTCAAAGTATGACTGTGGAAAAGTTGCCTCCGCCAAGTACAGTTGGACTTCATGAATGGAACAAAGCTTTTAGGATCTTTATTTGATGATGGGACACAACTCAAGATGAGAAGAAATCTCTGTAAACGTCCGTTAGTAGTAATAAGCATGTGGAATGTACAAAGTATGACTGTAGAAAAATTAGAAGTCATCAAAAATTAACTGGAACACATAAAAATCAATATCTAAGATATTAATGAGCTGAAATGGATAGGTATTGACCATTTTGAATTGGACAATTACAGGTTTATTATGCAGGGAATGACAAACTGAAGATTAATGGTTTTGCATTCATCATCAAAAAGACCATTTCAATATCTCCTTGAAGAATAATGATGTCTGTGATAGAATAAGGTCCACACACATATAATGAAGATCAGTTAATAACATATCATTCAAATTTATGCACCAGCCACTAAATCCCAGTGATGACAAAATTCTATCATCATCATAGAATGAAGAATTCTATCAACTTCTTCAGTCTGAAATTGATCAAATGTGCACTCAAGATGAATTGACAATGACTGGTGATTCAAATATGAAATTTGGAAACAAAGAACATCAGTAGCTGGAAAACATGGCCTTGATGATAGAAATGGTACTGGAGAGTGCAAAACAGAATTTTGTAAGACCAAAGACATATTCATTACAAATATCTTTTTCAATAACATAAATGACAACTATACACATGGATCTCACAAGATGGAATACACAGGAATCAAATTAAAAATATCTTTATGAAGAGATTATGAAGAAAATTGTTATCATCAGCCCAAATAAGGCCAGGGGTCAACTGTGGAACAGACTACCAATTGCTCAAATGCAAGGTGAAAAAAAACTAAAACAAATTCACAGTAGACAATTATGATCTTTTGTATATCTCACCTGAATTTAAAGACCATCTTAGAAACAGATTTGATGTATTGGACACTAATGACCAAAAACCAGAGGAGTTGTGGGATGGCATCAAGAATATTAACCCTAAAGAAAACAAAGAGTCATTGAACAGACAGGAAATAATGGTTGTCAGAAGAGATTCAGAAATTTTCTCTTGCGCATGGAGAAGCTAAGGAAACTGGATGAAATGATGAACTAAAAAAGCTGAACTAACAAATGTTGGCTCATGAAGACAAAGCAAAGTATTATAATGAAATGTACAAAGTGTTAGTTTTTGGACTTAGAAAATCAAAAGAAAAGAACACCTTCAGCATTTCTCAAGCCGAGAGAACTGAAGAAAAAGTTGAAGACTTGGGTTGCAATATTGAAGTATTTTCTGTGCAAAATATTGAATAACACAGAATCAAAAGAATATTGAAGGAATACATAAAGTCAATATATCAAAAAAAAAAAAAACAAAAAAAAACTGGCCAATGTTTAAACATTTCAGGAGGTAGCATATGATCAAGAACTGATGATACTGAAGGAAGACATTTAAACTGCACTGAAGACATTGGAGAAAAAACCAAGTTCTAGGAACTGATGGTATACAAATTTAGACGTTTCAACACGTGATGCAGCACTGGAGGCCCTCATTATCTATACAAAGAAATTTGGAAGACAACTATCTGGTAAACTGATTGAAAGAAATCTGTATTTGTGCATGTTCTAACGAAAGGTGACCCAACAGAATGCAGAAATCATCAAACAACATTATTAATATTACATACAAGTAAAATTTTGTTGAAGATAATTCAAAAACGGTTTTAGCAGTACATTGACAGGGTTGTTGTTGTTAGGTGCCATCGAGTCGGTACCGACTCATAGTGACCCTATGCACAGCAGAACGAAACACTGCTCGATCCTGGGCCACCCTCACCACTATTGCCATGCTGGAGTTTATCAACGCTGCCACCCGGCCAATCCATCTCGTTGGGCGTCTTCTTCTTTTTCTATGACCCTCCACCTTACCAAACATGATATCCTCCTCCAGTGACTGGTCCCTCCTGACAACATGTCCAAAGTACGAGAGACGAAGTTTGGCCATCTTGGTTTAAAAGGAGCACTTTGGCTGCACTTCTGCGCAGCCCACGGCACTTTCAGTATTC
>NW_006408524.1:34049944-34056799 GCF_000296735.1 Chrysochloris asiatica | reverse complement strand
GGTTCCCAAAGAGTGGCTGGTGGATTTGAACTGTCGACCTTTGAGTTCAAACTGACCTTGTGGTCCAGTGCATTATCCTGCAGTGCCACACCAGGATACAATTTCATCTACACCATGAAACAATTTGGTACATAAAATAATTAGTTTTATGTTGTTGTTAAGTGCTGTCCAGTCGATTCCGACTCATAGCGACCCTGTAGAGGGTTTCCGAGGCTGTAAATCTTTATAGGAGCAGAATGCCTCATCTTTCTCCCGCAGAACAGCTGGTAATTTCGAACTGCTGACCTTAAGGTTCGCAGCCCAATTCGTAACCACTAAGCTACCAGAGTTCCTTAATTAGTTTTATAGTCAATGTAATTAAATATTATGTATTAACATTTAATGAAGTCCTGGAGTGGTGCTATGGGTTAATGCGCTAGACTTGCAAAGTGTATTTGAAATGCAAAGTCAGCTGTTCAGACTTACCAGCTACTCCTCAGAAACCCTATAGTCACTATGGGTCGGAAGGGACTCAATGGCACTTAATGACAACAACATTCAATATTAACAATATTTAGAAATTAAGCTACTGGCATCACAATGTTAACTTTAAGCTGTTCTCAGATCACGTTAAGAATTATTTCTAGAAAATCTCATTAGCATTTAAATTTTATTTTTTCCTTTCTGGTTGCATGCTAGACTCTTTGCCTTTATAGTCATGGGGATTATTTTAGGAGTCTAGAGATATATGTTTAACTGATTCATCTATAATTGTTTCCTGTTAAGAATATCGAACATCAAGAGTTGATGCCAAAGGGAAATAAAAGTGTTGGTGTGTTCAAAGGGCCATGATTTAGCTATGTATTGCAAATGTGTACTACATCTCCAGAGAATTTAATTTCACTAGTAAAGCAAAGCTTTTGCATTAATATTTAATTTCAAAATGGAAATTAGGGCCTTGGCTCATTAAAGATTTACATATACTACATACTTTGGTATATTCAGGAAAAATTTAATTTTGAATCAGATCCTTGCTTTGTAAAACATAATTTGAAGGTAAAAATATAAATTAGGCAAATGCTATATATTTCTAAAATTTTTGTTTTATTAATTTTCAAAGAGAAGCATAATCCAAAACTACTTATGCCTTCTTCTGTATCCCCAAATATATCAATTATTAAGCAAAAAGTGTTATTTTTATGAACAATTTTAATAATGGATTCTTAAAGACAAAACATCCCTTCCACCCAACTGAGACTTTAGAAATGAATCAATCTGAATTTAATTCCTATATCTACAATTTCATTAGTTTTGTGATCGTAGATTAGTCACATAATCCTCTAAGTGTTTCAATATTTTTTGCCTATAAAATGCAAATAATAATTATATTAAAGACTGATCAGATTCAGAGACAGATGTATATTATGTAATGCTATATTCCTTAATGCCACATGTAAGTAAAAGTGTTGCTGAAGATACTTCAAAAACAGCTGAAGCAGAACATCAACAGGGACATGACAGAAATTAAGTATGGATTCAGAAGAGAACGTGGAACAGGAACTATCTCTTCTGACATAAGATGAATCTGACTGAAAGCAGAGAACACCAGAAAGATGTTTACTTGTGTTTTATTGACTATGTAAAGGTATTCAACTGTGTAGATCATAAAAATTATGGATAACATTGTGAAGAATGGGAATTCCAGAATATTTCATTGTGGTCATGTGGAACCTGTACATAGACCAAGAAAGAAGTAGTTATTTGAACAAAACAAGGGTATATTGCATGATTTAAATTTAGGAAAAGTGTGTGTCATGATTGTATTCTTTGACCATACTTATTTCAATGTGTATGCTGTTGCGAATAATCTAAGGGACTTGATTATATGAAGAATTTGGCATCAGGATTGCAGGAAGACTCATTAACAACCAGTGATATGTAGATGACACAACCTTGCTTGCTGAAATAGAAGACTTGAAAGTATTTACTGATCAAGAGCAAAGATTATATCCTTCAATATCAATTACATCTTAAAGTAAACAAAAATCTTCACAATTGGACTAATGAGCAACATCATGATAAACAGAGTAAAGACTGAAGTTGTCAAGAATGTCATTTTATTTGTATCCACAGTTAACGCTCATGAGAAGAGCAGTCAAGAAATCAAAAAAGGTTATTGCTCCTGGAAAACCTACTGCAAAAGACTTCTTTAAAATGTTAAAGAACAAAGATGTCAATTTGGGGATTTGGGTGGACCTGCCTCAAGCCAGGGTGCTTTCAATCACCTCACTTGCAGACAAAATCTAAACAATGAGTAAAGATGAGAGAAGCATGTTGTTGTTGTTGTTAAGTGCTGTCGAGTGGCTTCCAACCCATAGAGACCCTGTACAGGATTTCCAAGGCTGTATATCTTTATGGGAGCAGAAAGCTTTGTATTTCTCCAGCGGAACAGCTGGTAGTTTCGAACTGCTGACCTTGAGGTTCGTAGCCCTATTTGTAACCACCACTCTGTGCCTCTAAAGGATGGTGTCGGTAAAGAATATTGACTATACCATGGACTGCCAGAAAAATGAACAAATTTGTCTTGGAAGAAGTACAGCTGGAGCGCGCTCCTTAGAGGCAAGTATGGTGAGATTTTGTTTCATGTGCTTTGGTAGTGTTATAAGGAGAAACTAGTTCCTGAAGAAGTACTTAAGGCTTAATGAAATAGAGAGCAAGCAAAAATGAGGAAGAACCTCACTGAGAGAATTGACACAGTTGCTGCCACCAAGGGCTCAAACATAGCAACTACTGTGAGGATGGCCCAATACCGGATACTGTTTCATTCTGTTTCACATAGAGTTGCTATGAGGAAGACCTGAACTGATGACACCTAGCAACAATGTTACATCACAGCATAGTTATGTCTAGTATGTAGACCATGTATATTATGTATATTATTACATTGTATGTACAAATCTGACAAGTAAAACCCTTGGCCTTCAACTAACCATAGCTATTTTTTATTAACTTTCAACTTACTGTATACTTTTATTGTTGTTGTTGTTTTTGTGTGCCATTGAGTTTGTTTGGACTTGTAGCAACTTTGTATAGGATTTACAAGAGCACCTGGTAGATTTGAACTTCTGATCTTACAGTTAGTAGGTCAGTGCTTATCCTACAGCGTAACACTTACATTTATATTTATCAGTAAAATGTAAACTGGTGCTGCAGGATAATGCACTGGACCACAAGGTTGGTTTGAACTGCAAGGTTAGTGGTTCAATTCCACCAGATGCTCTGTAGAAACCCTAAACAGTGTCACTATGAGAGGGAGCTGACTTAACAGGACATAACAACAACAACAATATAGAGGTAGAGACTGTGTCAATATTTACTTTCCGTTATGTCCTAAGCATCTAGCACATGACACATGGCATACATATAACCAATCTTCATATAATGAATGAATGAATGAATGATTAAACTCAATAGAGTGAGTATCTAAAGAAAGTTGCATAAGTAATGAGAGTGATTTACAACCTTTCAGTCAGCACACAGTTCTGTAAATTGAACCTGTTAGATTTTTCTCTATTTTTCCTATTTATAGAAATATTTATGCCCTAAAAGTTCTTGTGATTTGATTAAGAGGTTTTGTGTAAGTGAGCTTTTTATCAGCATTAGAAGACCAGTGGCTAGCAGCATGACCTTGTAAGTCTAAACATTTCTACCTGTAAAATGACACATTTGAACTGCAACAGTGATGTTGGTGTATGAGCTTAGTATCAGAATGTTTCTCTGAAAAATAATGTCATGTAGAATCCCCTTATATAAAACTAGTAAATCTTTAACTAGTGCATGAAATGTGTCCATATGCACGTGAGAGTTGGGGTTGGTGTACTTCAAAGGAGGCAGAAAATATAGTACATCCAGTGTCCTTGGAGTCATGTTCTCCCCCCCCACCCCTCCTACCCATCTTGTCCATAGGCATAAACCCATCAGCCCCAAAACAACTCTCAGAGAATGCTAGAGATGTAATGCTTAAAGTTTGAATATGGGTAAAATGAATGTTAACCATTCCTTATAATTTAATGTCTTAAGAAACTATAATTTGAAGGTTCAGTCCAAGTACTATAGCCCAATTCTTATCTACCTTTCTTTAAAATATGAGACAAGTAAATAAAAATAATTGGAGTCAAGAATGTCTCTGTTTCAGAATATTGTAGTGGAGGTAAACCAGGAAGGAGTGAAACAGAATAAAGAACAAGAGGCTGAAGCTGGAGCCTCAGGGTAAGAAACTGTGTGACTAGCTCAAGACAGATTTGGTCAGGCTGAGTTTATATCTATTTCTAAATTATCATATTGACAGCTTCATCTTATGTAACCAATCAATAGATTAGAACAGACATCTTTGAATCTCATGGTGTGACTGCATTCACCAGTTATTTTGTTGAATTTATTGACCTGATTCTATCTATGATAGAATACGTGAACACAGATGACACTTAATGAAACTTTGATGGGGTTTTGACTTTTTCTAGTTTGTAGAAAGAGAAAGCAAAAAGAAGTAATAGGCACATACAATGTGTGGAAACGACAGGAAGAGGGATGATCCACAGGGCATTCATTAACCAGAGCCTACTTTTAAATCCCTGATGTGTTGTTACTGTTGTTAAGGGCTGTGGAGTCGGTTCCGACTCATAGCAACCCTGTACAGGGTTTCTGAGGCTGGAAATCTTTGGATTACAAATTGGGCTGCTAATCTCAAGGTCAGCAGCTCGAATCCACCAGCTGCTCTGCTTGAGAAAAATGAGGAATTCTTTCTGTTCCCATGAAGATTTACTATCTCTGAAACCCTATACTGGGTTGCTATAAATAGGAACCAACTTAAAGGCACACAGCAGCAGCAGGACAATTAAACAAACAGAAGCAAACAAATGAGAAAATGTTTTGATTTATTACCTACTAACCACAAGGTTGGCGGTTTCAAACTTACCAGGTGCTCCTTGGAAACCCTATAGAAGGACATTATGAGTTGGAACCAACTTTATTGCACTTAATAACAACAACATGATTCACTATATGTGAAGTGAAAGTAGCATTAAGAAACAAATGTAGTAGAATTACGAAAATAGCTTAATTTCAAAATAATCTTTTCTATTTAAGTATTCTCCATAAAATTTATCTTCTCATACTTTACTATTTCTAATATAATTTACAGTTTTTTCTTTTCACATTCAATCTCCTCCAACCCATAATGAGTTTCCTTTTATAATTTTCTTTGTTCTTTGCTCTAGCCACAACACCTTTTAAAATAGTTGGCACATAGTAAATGGCAAATGCATGTAGAATGAATGAACAAATATATGGCAATCTATGCCAATAAATATACTAGTAAATTTCCTTGAAGTCAAGGCCAAAAGATCAAGTTAACTATAAGGAGGATAAAATCTACTTGGCTTCAAACTTCAAAGAAACTCTGAGTGCTAGAAGGCAATGAAGAAACGTATGTAAATGTCACAGGGAAAAAATCAGTTCAGACTATGGCAAAGATAGGATACTTTGCACAATACTAAAACTCCTGCAGATAGTAATTATAACAAAGTGGTATCTAAACTGATTTTAAGGCATTTTAAAGTGACCAAAAGCAGGCAGAAATTTCAAACTTGAACTTTGAAAGGAGGAAATGACACTAGTTAAGATTCACATTTATTTGGCTTTTCTCTGAAGGTATTTCCCAATTCACATTGCACATGGCAGCTAGAATTCAAGTAGAAGTTTGATGTTCTTTAAGCTGACGATGTCAAAAAACAAGAGTTTGGTGCTACCAGACTGGCTGAAGAGACCACATACAGTCTCCTGAGAAAGAAGAGACCACATACAGTCTCCAAGTCAGCATGTAAATTCCTTTCAAATGCTTGACTGATCTTTGAATGCACAAAGATTCTAAGATGCCTAGTGAGAAAGAATAGAAACATTGAAAAAGGTGAACATATGTCTCAGTGCTTGTCAACTGCAGGAATACAGAATTTGACACCTAAGACTGACTGATCCATACACTTTAGACTTTCCCCTGAAATCACAGGAAGACCATATATTCAAGCTTAATTTTATACCTAAAAATTTATCTTTTGCTGTTATTGTGAAGTGCCATCAAGTCAGTTCCGACCCAAAATGAATCTGTATAGGATTTCCGAGATGCAGCTGGTGAGTTTGAACAGCTGACCTTGCAGTTCCAATGCTTTGCAGTCTGGCTCTTTAACCCACTGTGCCACACTGGGTCTTTAAACTTAGGAAAAAACAACCAAAAAACCATAGCATACCTGTCCTTAAAACATGTAGAATCAATGCTGCATGTTCAAGAAAATTGCCAATTTTTTTTTCTGCTTTCTAGAATCAAAATCATTTTTCTAAACAAAATAGCAATTCAATACAAATCAGACTTGCCAAGAAACAGTACCATGTTATTTAAGGTCAGTATCATGTTATTCTTATCAACAGAGAAAAGATTTAAGTTATTAAGGACTTCTTTCTTCTTGGATCAATTATCAACATTCGTGGAAGCATCAGTCAAGAGATCAGACGATGTATTGCATTAGGCAAATCTGCTGCACAGGAACTTTTTGAAGTGTTGAAAAGCAAAGATGTCACCTTGAGGACTAAGGTGTGCCTGACCCAAGCCATGGTATTTTCAATAACCTCACATGGATGCGAAAGCTGGATGGTGAATAAGGAAGACCGTAGAAGAATTGATGCCTTTGAATTGCAGTGTTGGAGGAGAATACCAAAAGTGCCATGAACTGCCAAAAGAACCAATAGATCTGTTTTGAAAGAAGTGCAGCCAGAGTGCTCCTTGGAGGCCAAGATGGCTAAGCTTCGTCTCTCATACTTTGGACA
>NW_006408524.1:34048868-34049844 GCF_000296735.1 Chrysochloris asiatica | reverse complement strand
TTCAGATCTACCAATGGCTCCTGGAAAATTTTTTTGCAGGGTCTCTATGAGTGGGAACCAACTTGATGGCACTTAGCTACAACAATATATGGATGGGATAATTGAACAATGAAACTGGAAGACTGTAGAAGAAATGATGGATTTGAATTGTGGTGTTGGTGAAGAATATTGAAAGTACCATGGATTGCCAGAAGATCAAACAAATCTGTTTGGGAAGAAGTACGAATGGTGAGACTTTGTCTCTCATAATTTTGACATGTTTCAGGAAGGATTTATCTCTGGAGAAGGACATTATGTCTAGTAAAGTGAAGGGTCAGTGAAAAAAAAGATACCCCCCAATGAGATGGATTGACAAAGTGACAGCAACAATGGACTCAAACATAAAACAATTCTGAGTGTGGCCCAGGATTAGGGAGTGTGTTGTTCTGTTGTGCATAGGGTTGCTATGAGTCTGAATCAACAAACAACACATAACAACATCTAAAAATATTCATGTCATTATTCCACAAATTCTGAAAACTTTGCAACATATTCCACTGACCACCTCATTTTGTATTGCCCCTTATTTTTTTTTTGTAATTTATTTCAATATATGCCATAAACCCTGCAATACATTATTATTATTTTGTTTTAGCAGACAATAGCTTTTGTTAAGCTGTAAAAAATATATTTTTTTGTTAAGATGTGAAAATATGACAATGCTAAAAAATATTTTTATCATTATCTACATTGCTACCCTTTTTGAGGTTCTTCACTATTTCCTGTATGTTATATACAGTTTTGTACAGGAAATTTCTTGTCCCTTGCACTTTAAAACATTCCTACACTCTTGTGCTAGAGACACATTTATACAACTCTTCTCTATCTGAAAATATCTTTATCATATTTTCATGTGTGAAGAATATTTTCAATGGCTAAGGAGCTCTGGTAGCGTAGTGGTTACGAATCGGGCTGCGAACTTTAAGGTCAGCGGTTC
>NW_006408524.1:34031542-34040293 GCF_000296735.1 Chrysochloris asiatica | reverse complement strand
TGAGTCAGTTCCAACTCAATGGCACCTGACAACAACAACAACAACCATGTTATTTAAGGTCACAACAAAAAGCAACGTATAGACACAGACACCGAGATGAACCAGGTGTTAAAATGAAGGCTTCAGCTTCAGCCTCTTGTTCTTTATTCTGTTTCAGTCCTTCCTGATTTACCTCCACTACAATGTTCTGAAACTAAGAGACAGTTTTGACTCCAATTATTTGTATTTACTTGTCTCAAATTGTTTCAAAAAATAAAACAAACAGCACTTTAAGCAAGCTATTATGGATACATTTATGAACGTAAAAGGAAAGATGGTAATACTGATAAAATATATGGAAAATATTCAACACAGAATGAAAACTATTATTAAAAAAACAGAAACCTGCAGTATTAAATAAAAAATTCAATGGGTGGGCAGCAGAACAGATATAAGACAGTAAACTGAAGGATCTATGATTGTGACAATAGAGCTATAAAGATATCACTCCAATATCAAATATTATCAAAACTATAAAGGAGAACCAAACTTTAAACTATTTATGAGAATGATATTCTAAAATAATGACACAAATAGATTGAAAACAAAAACTATTCTACACAAGTTGTAAGAATAAGAACGGTGAAAGGGCTATATTAATATCAAACAAGGTAGATTTCAAGACTAGGAATATAATCAGAGATAAATAGAATTATCATACCATGATATGAGATCCAATAAGCAGAAATACATCTCAATTATAAATGTGGAAACTTAATAAGAGACCTACAAAATATATGAAGCAAAACCTGAGAGATAAAAAGGAGGAATCAGAAAACCTGCCACCAAAACTGAAGATTTTAACACTCCTATTTCTGTAATCAATAAAACAACAAAAATTTTTAAAAGTAAGAAAGGCATAGAATATTTGAGCATTGTTGCCTTCATTGATATAATGGGTATTTATGGAATATTTCACCAAAAGCCGCCAAAAAACAGGTTATCAAATGCATCTAAAATGCTCACCAAAACAGACTACATTATGCTATAAAGAATCTCAATACATTGTAAAGAACTGCTTTCTTAAGAATGTATTTTCTAATCACAATGGAATTATAATAGAAATATACAATAGATTATACAAGAAAGCTCCCAATATGTGAAATTAAACAACAAATTTCTGAATAACTCATGGACAAAAGGAAATTATATGAGACATTAGGAAGTATTTTAGCCAAATGAATCAGAATATAATACCACAAAATTGTAAAATGCAATGAAAACATCACTTATGGATGGATATTTATGATTTAAAATATGCACATTAAGAATGAAAATTAAAATTTAAAGACAAAAATCAACATTTTTAGGTACTAAAATTAGGTACAAAAATAAGTGAACATCAAAATTATAAAGAAAAAAATTGAAAATAACAGCAGATATCAATAATAGACTATAAGTAAATGATAGAGGTATTAGCAAAATCAATTGTTGATTCTTTGAAAGAAAATAAAATTGCAAGAAAAAACAGAAAACACGTATTCCCAATATTAAGAATTAAAGAGTGACATCAGTAAATATTCCACTGACATAAAAAGTATAAGGAAATTCTGAGAACAAATTCAACAATGTAAATTAAATAGATAAATTTCTTGGAAAAATTAAAATAGGTACAGGAAGAAATATAAACTCTGAATAGCACTTAAAACTATTGAAGAAACTTACAGTCAAAAACTATTCTACAAAACTCAGAATCTTTAAAACAAAACAAAACAAAAAGAACCAGACTGCTTTAATGGTCAGAAAGAGATGGAAGATGTGGTTTACTGGTTAGAAAGAGACTCAGGAACATGAGATTATGACTCTTAACCACCCTTCAGGTTAGGAAAGAACTCAATTGTCTGCCAAGCAGTAGATAGGTTTATGGGAGTGGGGCGTACAACAACACTAGCAAAGTATCGTCACTCATTCAAAATCAAAGGAGCAGCATTTTCCTGATAGACAAAGTTGGAAGGGATGGGAGGATGGGTGGAATGCAAATCAGAATCACAGCTGGATAACTGTTGTTGCATGAATGGATTTGTAATCACTGAAATGAAAAAAAGTGCATAATTCTTCAGGCTTGCATTCTATGAAATACTTTTAGAGTATACAGTTTTACCCCTAATAATTTCAAAATTACCCCTAATAATATTTTCTCTTTAGTCGTTAAAAAAGAGATATACAATTAAAGAGTATATGATTGAAAACGATTAGTCATACATTTGGAGAGAAAAAAAAAAAAATGGAAACAACTGATCTTTTACTTTTCAAGTAGATAAATTGGCATTTCTTCACAATCATCATCACAACTCATAATTGTTGTCTATAACATGCTACCTATGCAGCTCAGAAGTTTAACAATGGACTTGGAATGAATACCATTTCTCGGTATATATAGTCTCTGTATATGTTCCCATATATATTGTTGTTGTTGTGGTTATGTGCCGTGGAGTCGGTTCCGACCCATAGTGACGCTGTCCAGGGTTTCCGAGGCTGTAAATCTTTAAGGGAGCAGAAAGCCTCATATTTCTCCCGCGGAACAGCTGGTAGTTTCGAACTGCTGTCCCTGAGATTCACAGCCCGATTCGTAACCACTACACTACCAGAGCTCCTTTTATTAACCATATATAATAGCAAAACATCGGAAAATGCATATCAGATATTTTTCTATAATGCTCGTATCTTATAGTTATTAAAGCAAAAGGAATTTTGGGGACAACTGATTTGAGATTCTGGGTACTATATTTGTGGGACATGGTTTACTGAGAATGTTATTAAGTGCCTTTGAGTCATTTCTGACTCATATGGACCCTGTATAGGGTTTCCTAGAATGACTGGTGAGTTTGAACCACCGAGCTTGTGGTTCAAACTGAACTTGTGGTCTGATGCTTTATCCCGCAGTGCCATACCAGGATTCCCAAAGCCTACAGCATCCAGTTGTTGTTGTTAAGTGTCATCCAGTAGATCCCGACCCATAGCAACACTGTATAGGGTTTCCGAAGAGCAGCTGGTGAGCTTGAACCGCCGACCTTGCAGTTCAAACAGCTTTGCAGTCTGGCACATTAGCCCACAATGTCGGTATTATTGATAAAGTTAAGAGACCATTCTGATGTCATTGTTGCCATCATTTTGGATAAATCACTGAATTGCTTTAAGCTCATTTTCCACAGAAAAATCCTGCGTCTAGATCAGATAATATGCAAGAATCCAGATAAAAATTATATAACCTCATAGCTCTATCACTTAGCTTGTTTTCATTATGATCTTTGGAAAAGCATGGCCTTAATAAGCTGCTACAGATTTGAATAAATATTATTCAGAAATACACAAATACTTCATAGTTTTGTTGTTGTCAAATGCTGTCCAGTCAGTTCTGAATCACAGGGTTTCGAAGGAGCAACTAGTGAGTGAGATGCCGACCTTGTGGTTAGCTGTCTATTGCATGTTCTCCAGTGCCACACAAATTCTTACTCCCACATCCTCTGAGTGATGGAAGTTCCATGTTTATAAAGAAGATTACACTGCACACCTTAAATATTGGTTCATTTGAATTATGATGTTGGAAAAGAATTTTAGAAGTCTCATGAACTTCAGGAGAACAAATCTCTTAGAAGAAGTTTAGCCAGATTGCTCTTTAAAAGAAAGGATACTGAGAATTTGGCTCTCATAATTCAGACATATTATCAGGAGGCACCAGTCCCTGGAGAAGGACATTATGCTTAGCAAAGTGGAGGATTATCCAACAGGAGGAAGATTCTCAACGAAATGGATTGGTATAGTGAGAGCAACACTGGCTCAAGAATAAATAACAATTGTGAATGAAGATGGTGCAGGACTGAGCAGTGTTTCATACTGTTGTGCACAGGGTTTGTATGAGTTAGAACTGACCCGATGGCCCCTAACACCAACCTTGTACACAGATCTTACAGCCAATCTTTGGGTTCTGAATTATTAAACCTAGATTCAACTTGTATCTTGAAAGGATAGAAGATAATGGGAAGAGCAGACGATTTAAAGACAGTATGGGAAAGATGAGGTTTTCTACTCCCGTAAAGATTTACACCCTCAGAAACCCTGTACAGGGTCGCTATGGGTCGGAACTGACTCGACGGCACTTAACAACAGCAACATAATTGTCTTGGGAAATACTTTAAGTTGATTCAAACTCAGTCTTCTTTCTTTTTGTCTTAAACTGTCTCTTTCTTTGAAAATGCGATTCCAAAATATAAATCAAGTTTGATGTGTAAGTGAGACATATCAGAGAAATAAATTTTAAAATGATGGGTGGAAATTATATCTTAATTCTAAAAGCACCAGAGAATTGATATCTATGCTTGTACTTGCTGCTACTTTCTTATATAATATTCCTTTTTTTATATATAAGTAACAATAGCAAAAAGGTCATTTTCTGGCAATGCTACCTAAGTACAAATGCTGTCAGAAAAAGGTTCTGTAGATTTAAGAATGCCTTTTAGAAGAATCTAGGTATAGCTGCATTCTCAAATTATCTTATTTTAGGTTTATTCAGATATTTTTATGAATACAGCACCTTTCTTTCCAGGAACTCCATCATACCCTATTGAGTATACAATCTGACTAAGATAGTAATCAACATAGCTTTTGTTTTGTACTCAAAGATGTGGCTAAGAACATATAAACATACACATCGTATGAACTAGAATAGACAGGCAGTATCTTCATTTCATTGCCTACATGTTCCTAGAGAGTCCTTTAAAATTTTTGTTCCAACATGTGCCTTTTGCATATTCTTACTTAGTACTTCTGTTCCAAGGAAGCAGAACTCCCTTGCAGCTCTGGCTCTTCCAAATCAGCTAGCGAGTGATTGAGAAGTCTGCAGTCCTGGTATATTCAGATGGGAGCATACAAATGTTACCATGGCAACTCTCAACCATTCCACACTGTAGTTGCTTGGGATTGAGCTATAGAAGTTGATCTGGTGGAAGTCTCAGAGAGAAATGGACAGCAGTGTTTGTCCCATTTAAGAAAATGTCAGCAGATGAGTGATATGAGGAGGACAAAAATAAGAACGAAATGAGCACCTGGATACTTAGGTGTGTGCTTTTTAGATGTGATTAGCATTACGCTTATGTCAGACACAAGCCTTTTGTAGATGTACCATTGTAGATTACCACTGCAGTGCTGTTTTCTGATTACCTGGCAATAACAAACATTTTACTAAATGCTCTAAATCAGAAGAGCAAATCTCAGTATATTATGAAAAATGTTCAATTAATGGTCTGAGAATACAGAACCTCAAGTAATAATGTCTTAGTAAGCCAAAGCTTTCTTGCCTCGTTCTATAAAGATCAAGTTGCTATAATTATTCTTAGATTTTTCATTCTTATACTAGTCCACACAATGTATTAGTTATTTTCCTTCACAACACTGAAACTGGCTCACTAAAATAAATGTTATCATTTGCTTCTACTCTTTATGCTTTCTCAAAATTTTGGATAGCCTCTTCATCCTATCTCTCGTTCTGGCTCTTATACTCTTTTTATAAGGCTACCAACAACTCCATTCTTGCTTATATTGCAAAGAAAATAAATACAACTACACTTTTGTGATGTTTTATCCTTTCAAAATTAGTCTCATACCTTTTTTTGTTTTGTAATACTATATTTAAATTGGAGAAAAAATAATATTAAGGAATCACAATTTGCTCACAAATATAAGTGGGTTTGGTTATCAGATCCATTACAAATTCTTTTCTCCATCAAGGAAGACCCATCTGGTATTCTGATTTACTAAATCCTACCCTCAGAATTCTTTATGTCCCAAAATCCTACAATGAAATTAATATCAATAACAGAGGTTGGCATTGCAGAGAACACAGTAACTGCTTATGACAATGGTGGACAGTGATGAGATGTCGTATTTCATGTCTAAGAGCAATTCTAGTAACAACCTCTCCTTCAGTGTTCACATTACATCAAACTCAGGGAAAAAAAAAAAAAAAATATATATATATATATATATATATGTATATATATATATCTATATATATATACAAAAAGAATTCTAAGTTATTTGGGGATAATTTATAGAACTGGTAAGTTTAAATAGCAGTTTATTTAAAATCTTACAAGAGGGCAGAATTCTAATATTATTATCTCTTTGTCAAACAGTTTCAGTATCAAATGCATTACAATTAATTGGGTGTGCATGTGTGTCACTTTGCTTTACTTTTGCCAACAACAAATTAAAAACTATAAGCAGTCTGCCTATCCATAATGTTTTGCTTTTAAAATGTGTTTTTCTATCATTATAACCCTTTAAGCAATTAAGCATTGAGTTAACATATGTGACAAAAGCAATTAGAGAAATGCTTGCCAAATCTGAACTATATATATACGTGACAGATACTAAAATAGCACGTAATTCATGCCAAAAGTACTTGGAGAATTATCTGCAGAAGTCTCCCTATATAGTCCAGGAGAATTTCAATTGGTTACAATAAAACTGTACTGAATTTATCTCTTCTATTGTGGCGCTGTGGGTTAACACGCCAGACTGCAAAGCCGTTTGAACGGCAAGGTCGGCAGTTCAAGCTCATCAGTGCTTCCTCAGAAACCCTGTACAGGGTTGCTATTGGTTGGAACCAACTCGACAGCATTGTCTTCCAAGTCTTTTTTTTTTGCAATAGCTGCATGATGGTAAATGTGTGAGTTAAAAACTAAAATAATTACCTCCAATCTCATATATGTGGAGAACTTCAGTGATAAAGTTCAAAATCAAAATGTCATAAAAGTCCTTCTCACTCTTTCAAATTGTCTTCTCATCCTTAAATCTCTCCAGATCTGTCATTTTAGCTATTCCAAGCACACTTACTGCTTTTTAGTATACTACAGTTTGTCAGGAATGTCCTGCCTTTGCACATGCTGTTTATCATGGATTGACCTGTGTCTCCTAAAAATATGCCAATGATGGAGGCCATGATTACTAATATTGTATTGTTTCCCTCCATTTTAGAATCTGATATAATTATCCATAATTTCTTTATGTGTTGTAAATCCTAACCTCTATATATGAATGCCACCACTCATCTGTCAGCTTGTCATACTGTGGTGGCTTGTGAGTTGATGTGATTCTGGAAGCTATGTCACAGATATTTTAAATACCAGCAGGGTCACCCATGGTGGAAAGGTTTCAGATGTGCTTCCAGAAGAAGACAGACTAGGAAGAAGGAGTGAAGAACTACTTCCAAATATTTAGTCACCTTATGAATAGCAGAGAAGCACTGTCAGATGTAGTGCTGGAAAATGAGCTCTTCAGCTTGGAAGGCACTCAAAATGTGACAGGGAAGAACTCCCTCCTTCGTCAAAGTAGAGTTGACCATGATGACATGGATGAAGCAAAGCCCATGGGAGTACAGCCTGCAGGACCTTCATTTGCTGATGGGGCACAACTCAAAATGAAGAGAAACAGCTGTAAATATCCATTAATAATCAGAACATGGAATGTACAAAGTATGAATCTAGGAAAATTAATAATTGTCAAAAATGAAATGGAACACATAAACATCGATATCTTAAGCTTTAGTAATTTGAAATGGACTGGTATTGGCGATTTTGAATTTGACAACCACATGGTTTACTATGATGGGAATGACAAATTGAAGAGGAATGGTGTTGCATTCATTGTCAAAAAGAACATATCCAGATCAGTCATGAGGTACAATGCTGTTGGTGATAGGATAATACCCATGCGCCTAGAGGGAAGCCCAGTTAATACCACTATTCTTCAAATTTAGGCACCAACCTCTACAGCCAGATAGGAAGAAATAGAAGAATTTTACCAACCTCTTCAAACTGAAATTGACCAAACATGTAATCAGGATGTATTGATCATTAGTGTTAATTGGAATGCATAGGTTGGAAGCAAACAAAAAGAATCAGTACTTGGAAAATATGGTCTTGGTGATAGATATGTTGCAGAAGATGGCATGATAGAATTCTGTAAAATCAATGATTTGTTCTTTTCAAATACATTCTTTAGACAGCATAAGAGACGAGTATACACATGGACCTCGCCATATGGAATGCATAGAAATCAAATTGAATACATCTGCGGAAAGAGATGATTGGAAAAGTTCTATATCATCAGTCAAAACAAGGCCAGAGGCTTTGTTTGAAGAAAATGAAAACAAGTGTACGAGAGCCAAAATATGACCTTGAATATATCCCACCTGAATTTAGAGATCATCTGAAGAACAGATTTGATACATTAAACACTAAAGACAGAAGACCAGAAGAGTTGTGGGATGACATCAAGAACATCATGCAAGAAGAAAGCAAAAAACCATTAAGAAGATAAGAAAGAAGGAAAAGGTCAAAATGGATGTCAGAAGAGGCACTGAAACTTGGTATCCAGCGTAGAGATGCTAAAGCAAATGGAAGAAATGAGGAGGTCCAAGAGCTGAACAGAAAATTTCAAAGATCAGCTCGTGAAGACAAAGTCAAATATTACAACAAAATGTGCAAAGATCTGAAATCAGAAAACCAAAAATGAAGAACATACTCAGTATTTCTCAAGCTGGGGGAACTTAAGAAAAAATTCAAGCCTAGACTTTTGCTATTGAAGGATTCTCTGGGTAAATTATTACTATTATTATTTTTAATTTAAGGTTTTTATTGTGGATTGAGTGAAAGTTTACAGGGCACATCATCAGTTTCACATTCAACAATTCATATAACTTGTTTCATTACA
>NW_006408524.1:33965507-34018768 GCF_000296735.1 Chrysochloris asiatica | reverse complement strand
AAAGCAGCAACGGACTTAAGCTTCACAACAATTTGAGGGTGGCATACAACTAGGCAGGGCTTTGTTCTACTGTGCATAGGGTTGCTATGAGTTGGAACTAATTGGATCACATCTAACAACAATAACATATTAAAGTACACGACTCTGAAACTCCTTAACTATCTTCCTGAATTCCATAGGATATAAAAGCTAAGAATATTGGAACTTTTTCTTAATGACAGAACCTTATCTAATCTTATGAAGAACCCTGGAGGTACGGTGGTTAGGTACTTTGCTACTACGGAAATGTACCAGGCACTCCTTGGGTGAAGATGTGACATTCTGATCCCATAAAGATTTAGGGCCTTGGAAACCTTATAGAGCAAATTTCCTCTGTCCTGTACGGTCACAATTTGATTCAATAGATTCAACAGCAATGGGTTTTTCAGTCTACTTGATTCTATTTTTTGTTTTATTGATAACATTCATTGCAAATATTTGTAAGTTAATTTGCAGGAATCCTGATGTACTGAATTATAGATTGTTTTCTCAAACCCTGCTGCAAATGATGCTTGTTGTTGTTGTTGTTGTTGTTGTTAAGTGCCATCGAGTTGGTTCTGATCTATAGTGACCCTGTATAGGGTTTCCGAGGAGCAGCTGATGAGCTTGAACTGCCGACCTTGCAATTCAAACGACTTTGCAGTCTGGTGCATTAACCCACAGCGCCACACCAGGACTCCAAAATGATGCTTAGTAATAATATATATGCACTTTCTGAAGTCTGACAAATACTGGAATCTAAAACTCCTGTTAATAGTGCTGTAGATTAATTTTTTTTAATTGAGTTTTTAGCCTTACATTCATAACAAAATTCCTTTTCAACTTTTTTTATGCATCTTCAATTTTGGAGTGCTAATAATCTCTTTGTCATACTAGCAATTGATGAAGCTATTTCTGAGTCATCTAACGCTGTTTTTAAGAGCTTATCATCCTCATTCTATCTAAGTAGTTTGATATTCAGACCTTTAAAGTTCATGCTTGTCACTAAATATTCTATTCCAAGTATCTAATTACATAATATTGATAATAGGACTCTTGGCTTATTTCATCTGTCCTATATCTCAAGGTGGTATTAATAATATTAATAATATTCATAACTAGTATTCCATGCCACCCTACCAATAAGAACAAAAATAACTGCAATGCTGTGTTTTCCTCAAAAAAAAAAAGAAAGAGAAAGAGAAAGAAAAAGAACTCGCTAGGAGTTTGACAAATCTCTGATTCAAATTATGACTGTAAATAATACAATAATTTTTAGAATAAACCAACCTATTAATAAACTTTCCACTGCATTTTGATGTAAATTGTGGTTTTGAGTTTGGAGACATTGTTGAAGAATACTTTTCTTCCTCTTTTGTTTCTGTTTTTGTTTTTAAGTCTTGTGGTGGTGCATGAGAGATGAGTGGGGGAGTCAAGTGAGGAACGGGGCTCAGCCAATAGATATTTTACAAATGACAAATGTGTTTCCATATTTGACCACTACTTCAGCTGTAGGGATGTATGAAGATCAAAGTCAGCTGAGCCTATACTATGTACATTACCTAGGCTCTCCACAGTCAAACTACTTAAAACTTAAGCTTTTAAAATTCATCTTTAAGATGTTAACATACAGACACATCCAGCACTTGCAATTGTGGGGCCATATATTTAAGAATAATTATTTAATCGGTGTTACAATTCACTCACCACACTTTTGAATTTTTTTTTTTTTTTTAAAGATTCTGTTAGATAAACTCTGCGATAACAAAAATAGCATTGAATCCATTCAGGCTTATGTCTTCTCCAAATAGAACTTTGTGGTTCAACCTAAATTCAGCGAAAGACCCACATAATATGTGACAATAAGTGAAGGATAACTTTATCCTCAGAGACATATTTTTGAGGATATAAAGTGCCTCTTATGAGTTGGAACCGACTTGACGGTACTTAACAGATATTAGGTCAGACGCATTATATATATGATTTCTCATACTTTATACATGATAAAATAAATAAAATTCAATGTCAAAATTTTTCCAAAGGGGAAAGAGTAAAGCCTTCTTTTCTATTGTGGGTTAATGCGCCACACTGGCGATTCAAGCTCACCAGCTGCTTCTAGGAAACTCTATATAGGGTCATTATGGGTCGGAAACAACTCAATGGATCTTAACAACAGCAACAATAAAGCAGGGTTGGGGAACGTCTAGCCCATGTTGTTGTTGTTGTTAACTGTCATCGAGTCGAATCCGGCCCACAGAGACTCTAAAGGGTTTACAAGGAGCAGCTGGTGAGTTTGAACCACCAACCTTGCAGTTCAAACAACTTTGCAGTCTGACACATTAGCCTCCAGTGTCACATAAGGTCCTGCTAAGGTAGCCACAGTTCCAGCCATCACATTGTTGTTGTTGTTGTTGTTGTTAGGTGCCATTGAGTCAGTGCCGACTCATAGCGACCTTGTGCATAGCAGAATGAAACACTGCCCCATCCTGAGCAAACCTCATTACTGTTGCCATGCTTGAGTTCATCGATGCTGCCACTTGGCCAATACATCTCGTTGGGGGTCTTCCTCTCTTTTTCTTTTCCTCCATCCTACCAAACATGATATCCTTCTCCAGCCACTGGTCCCTCCTAACAACATGTCTGAAGTATGAGAGACGAAGTTTGGTCATCTTGGCCTCCAAGGAGCACTCTGGCTACACTTCTTCCAAAACGGATCTATTGGTTCTTTTGGCAGCCAATGGCACTTACAATATTCCCCTTCAACACCACAACTCAAAAGCATTAATTCTTCTATGATCTTCCTTATTCACTGTCCAGCTTTTGCATGCATATGAGGTTATTGAAAATACCATGGCTTGGGTCAGGTTCACCTTAGTCCTCAAGCTGACATCTTTGCTCTTCAACACTTTAAAAAGGTCTTGTGCAGCAGAATTGCCAAATGCAATACATCGTTTGATTTCTTGACTGCTGCTCCTGTGAGAGTTGATAGTTGATCCAAGAAGAATGAAGTCCTTAACAACTTCAATCTTTTCTCTGTTGATAAGACTGTTGCTTATTGGTCCAGCGTTGAGGATTTTTGTTTTCTTTACATTAAGATGTAATCTATCACATTAGGGTGAGTTAATTAAATGTTTGACAAAATATGTTTGGTGCTTATGTGCCATGGAGTTGGTTCCAACTTATAATGGCTCTGCATAGGGTTTATGAGGCTGTGAATCTTTATAGGAGCTGAAAGCCTCATATTTCTCCTGTGAAACAACTGGTAGTTCTGAACTGCAGACCTTGAGGTTAGCATCCCAACACTAACCACTACCTACCAGAACTCCTTTGACCAAATATAGCAGGCTGATTGTTTTAGACATTGCTTCATTCTCTTGTGTATGGCCCATCAATGATGTTATAAATATTCAAATGGCCCTTGGCTGAAAAGAAGGTTCCCCACCCCTGGTCTAAAGAGACCACCTCTAATATGATCCTATAGTTGCTGGCCTTCCTATCTGTTGAATTTTCTCATAAATCTTGCTTCCTGTGATAATATAATTATGTAATATAGCAAAGATATTTTGACTTCTGTTATATACCATGTCTATGAGAACCTGGTTCTTTTTCTTTCATTAAAGGCATGTTTCAGAGAAATTTAAACACTCAAAGAGTGCCACTCTCCCTGACCTTTGCTGTGAGCTTTTCTATATTGTCAAAACTGGATAATTATTAACGGATGGTTGCTGCAGGTCCAAATCACTGTGCATTGGATCAGAAATGTAGGCTTTGCTGTAATGATGCAAGGAAATATGGGGGACCATATAATTTATTTTCTGACTCTTGCTTGTTACATTTGGCTTTTATTCCAAACTTACATGAGGCCAATGGCAAATCAGAGAGTACTGATGTAAATCAAATTGTGTTTTGGAGAAGCAATTCAGGGATGAAGTGGAAATTGGTGCTAACACATTATCTGACCCCTACTTTGTCCTGTAACTTAGTGTTGCAGAGGCTTACAGATTGTGGGCCTGTCATTAATGATTAAGTCTGCTGGGGTTTTTTCCATTCTTCCCTGTTCTGATTCTATCAAAAAAGAATAATTTGTAGATAGTTGACAAGTCTCTGGTTCAAATTGTGCTCCTACATAATAAAATAACTATTAAAAGCAACCAACCTATTAATAAATCTTTCTACTACATTTTGGAGTTCTGGTGTGGCACTAGGGATTAATTTGCTGGACTGAAATGTCAGTTTGAACCACAAGGTCGGCAGTTCACATTCGCCAGCCACTCCTTGGAAACCCTATACAGGGTCTCTGTGGGTTGGAACTGACTCGATGGCACTTAACAACAACTACTACATTTTAAAGTAAACCATCGCTTTCAGTTTTGAGACATTGCTTTTTTCCCTTTTGTGTAATCATTTTCTGACATTGTTCCCATAAGTCTCTTTCTGTCCAGAGAATAAAAATCACATAGACCTTGCCATTTCTTTCAGCAAGAGAATGTAAATTGAATCTTTGAGTCTGAATATGTTCCTGGAAGAAAGTATGAGTGATAAAAGGTAAGGCTTTTATACTGTCCTTTCTTCTGATACCTTTGTTTAGTACACAAGAGATTTACTCAGAAACAGGGAATAGTGCTAGGATTAGTCACACAGTAGCAGAACAATAGGACTTAATTTCTCTCAAATCCTAAAGTAATCCTCTCCCAAAAGAGTATGGCAATGAATAAAAATTGTTTTCAATTTCCAAATGGTAACAACACCTGAGGAGGGACTTAGTTAAAACTCCTCAGTGGTCTAACACTTCAGTTGAAACAAGTTGCCTAAACGTTTTTGGGTCAGAAAGATTTCAAGAATGTCTTAATGGTAGCTTCTCCTAAGTGGCATCAAATCCTGACCTAACCTCCCACAGGCAAAATAAAATTGTCTAATGCTTCCAGATGGTTTGAACTCACCAGCCACTCCTTGGAAACAATATACAGGGTTGCTATGATGGGCACTTAACAACAATACCTCCAGATAAAGGTTTTAAAATCTCTAGCAGCACTGAAAGGGAATTAACAAGGAAACTGAAACTCAGAGAAGGCTAATGGCTTTTCTAGGTAAGTCATGATCAACACTTGAGCCTGATTTCTTCTGAGTGATGTCTCATAGAAAGACAGACACAGAGGGTGATACAGTATGTGACAATGGAGGCAGCAAAGGAATGCCAAGGATTGGCAGCAGTCACCAAGGAACCAATGTAATTGAGACCCTGATTAGTACTTTCCACCTCTAGAACTGTGAGATAAAGGCAGTCGCCAGGTTATAAGTGAGAGTCATTTTTAACTGTGTCTTTCCAAATGTGTAGGTCATTTGGAATAAGTGCATATGTTTTTAATTTAGCTGTTTTCATAATCAGGGCAGTTTTACGTAAACATAAAACGACTTTTGAGCTGAAACAGGGCTGTACCAGGTGTGCCCTGCTCAGCGGTAGCAGCAGCCTGCCCAGCTGTGAGTGTGTGCGGCTATCCACTGGCTTACCCACAATGCAATCTCAGTCACCACTACACCTCTTCCCAGTCTCCCACTCCAGGGCTAATGCTTGTCATTTCCCCCAAGCCTATTATTACCAAAACCAATCACCCAAATAATAAAATTTAGTCTATTCTGTTGGTCAGGACAAAACCTATTTGAACAGGTTCAAAGTCTTGCTTAAAAGGCAAATAGAAGTTGTCTATAAGGGAGAGGTTTGAAACCCAGGAACTGCCTTTAGCTAATTTCTGGGTTTAAAAAAAAACAAAAACAAAACTTTCTGTTCCCCTACCCTCACAGTAGTTGCTCTGGGAAACAAAGACACTATTGATGTGTTTCCTTAAACAATGTAGTGTTCTGTTTTGATTGCTGTTGAATTGCATATTGAAATCAGATTATATTATTCTTGAGACTTACTTTTTTGGCAACATGATACTTTTGAATTTTGTTCATTCTGAGACATAAGATTAAACTGTTTTTTACTGTTATTATAGTTTTTATACTAATATGCTACTGGAGTCCTGGTGTTGCACTGCATGTTAATGCACTGGACCACAAGGTTGGCTTGAACTGTAAGGTTGGTGATTCAAACCCACCAGCCAATCCTCAGAAACCCTATATGGGGTCCAACTCAATGGCATTTAATAACAACAATATGCTACTATTTATCTGTTCCAGCAGTGATAATTGGGATAAATGGGAATAATATAGATTTCACATTACTGCATTTTTGGAATCTTGGTGTGGTGATGTAGGATAAACACTGGACTGCTACTCTCAACGTTGGAAGTTCAAACCCATCAGCCATTCATATGAAACCCTATACAGGGTCACTATGAGTCAGGACTAACTTGACAGGCCTTAACAACAACAACTGCATATTTACACAAATAACATTAAGTTCTTCATTTCCTTCCTCGGTGACATATTTTTGTACACAAGTTATTTAATTTTTTTTTTTTTTTAAATGTAGCCACATGTTCCCCTCTAGTGAATATATAGGCATTCCCATTGTTTCATGTAAAGGAGCTCTGGTAGTGTAGTGGTTACAAATCGGACTGCTAACCTCAGTGTCAGCTGTTCGAAACTACCAGCTGTTCTGCGGGAGAAAGATGAGGTTTTCTGCTCCCGTAAAGATTTATAGCCTCAGAAACCCTGTTGAGGGTCATTATGAGTTGGAACCGACTCCACGGTACATTAACAACACTGATTGCTTCATGTCCTTGAGAACTCTTGATATAGTCAGACAGCTGAATTTTTAGTAATTCGTTGGATGTGACAGAGCATCACATTGTGGTTTTAATATGCAACTTCCTGACTACTATTGAAGACTACCTTTTTATGAAGACGTTCTGGTAGTGTAGTGGTTGTGAATCGGGCTGCTAATCTCACAGTCAGCAGTTCAAAACTACTGGCTGCTCCAACTCCACGACACATAACAATAACTTTTCATGAGAATGCTTACCATGTAGGATTCCCTTTCCTGTTCAAATCTTTGGACATTTTTCTATTGAAATTTTTTGTTTTAATGATTTGTTGAAATTCTTTATATATCCTGGAATACCAATTTTGTTCACATGTGTGCTATAAGTATTTATTCACAATAAATATTAGTTTGGATTTTATTGTCTGAATGAAAATACTGATGGAAAAATTATTCATTTAATATTTTTAAATGAATCAATCTTTTTAATTTTTAAAGTTGAACCTCAAATTATAATTTTTACTTATAAGAATCAAGGATGACAATTTTTATTGTCCCATTTTAGGTATTCCAATCAGTTATGGGCAGATGACAGACTTACAAGCTTTCTATGGTGATATTTCTAGCTATTCCTTTCTCTCTGCCTCAAGTGTCTATTTTATAATGGTATGCCAGGGAAACCAAATGACATATTGCATTAGGCAAATCTGCTGCTCAAGACCTTTTTAAAGTGTTGAAGAGCAAATATGTCAGCTTGAGGACTAAGGTGCACCTGACCCAAGCCATGGTATTTCAATCACCTTATGTGAAAGCTGGACAGTGAATAAGGAAGACCGTAGAAGAATTGATGCTTTTGAGTTATGATGTTGGAGGAGAATATTGAAAATGCCATGGGCTGCCAAAAGAACCAATAGATTTATTTTGGAAGAAGTGCAGCCAGAATGCTCCTTGGAGGCCAGAATGGCCAAACTTCATCTCTCAAACTTCAGACACATTATCAGGAGGGACCAGTCAATGGAGAAGGATATCATGTTTGGTTAGGTGGAGGGTCAGAGAAAAAAAGGAACACCCCCAACAAGATGGATTGGCCAAGGGCAGCATCGATGGACTCAAGCCTGGCAACAGTAGTGATGCTGGCCCAGGATCGGGGAGTGCTTCATTCTGCTGTGTATAAGGTTGCTGTGGGTCCGTATCTGACTCGATGGCACCTAACAACAACAGGGAAATCAAGATTCAAAAGACAGCCAAGCATCTTAACATTATTTCCCCACTTTTGCCCATTCCAACTACGTCTCAATCCCTGTATCTCAGAGCCCTGTTGTTCCAAGGTTGTGCATACATCATTATTTACCTCTATCCCACTTAGTCCATGCAAACCTACCTAATTGTTTTCCCTTCTACCTTGTTCTTCCAATTCCCTCCCCCTTCTTTTGTATTGCCCCTATCCCTAGCACCCAAACAATACTATGTCTATTCCCTACCCTGTGCTCCACCTTCCCTTCCCTTCCCTCCCCGCACCCCACCCACCACATCCCGGTAAACAGCAAATAATTGCTCCTCCCTCCCATCCCCCCCACATTTCAGTATGGGCTCTTTTTCTTAGTCTTTTACAGTAGTGGTCTTATGCAGTATTTCTCCTTTTGTGACTGACTAATTTCACTCAATATAAAACCTTGTCCTCAAGGTTTATCCATGTTATGTAACAGCATACAGCTTCCTTGTTGTTCTTCAAGGTAGCATAATGTGTCTGTACCACAGTTTGTTTATCTATTTCTTCTGTTGATGGGAACTTTCTTTCTTCTTTTTGGATGTGTCCATATATTACAATAAATTTTCCTCTCGGCACCCAAAGATTTTGGTATGTTGTGTTTTCATTCTCATTTGTTTCTAGGAACTTTATGAGTTCACGTTTTATTTCTTTTACTACCTAGTTGCTTTTCAGCATGGTGTTATTCAGTTTCCATATATTTGACTTTATTTCCTTGGTCTTCCTATTGTTGATTTCTAATTTGATAGCATTGTGGTCTGAGATGATGCTTTGTAATATTTTGGTATTTGTAAATTTATGGAGGGTTTTTTTTGTGACCTGACGCATGGTCTATTCTGGAAAATGTTCTATGTGCACTGGAAAAGAGTGTGGATTGTGCTGTTGTTGGGCTGAATGCTCTGTATACATCTATGAGGTCCAGTTGGCTGATTGTGTTGTTCAGTTCTTCAATGTCTTTGTCAAGTGTCTTTTTGGTTGTTCTATCCATTTTTGAAAGTGGTGTATTAAAATTGCCCATGATTATTGTAGATTCATCTATTTCTTTTCTTCAAATGTATTAGAGTTTGCTTTGTATATTTTGATGGGCTTTCATTGGGAACATAGATAATTATTATGGTTATATCATCTTGTTCAATTGTCCCTTTAATCATGAGATAATATCCATCTTTATCTGTTATGCTGGGTTTTGCCTTAAAGGTTCTTTTATCAGATATTTGTACTGTCACTCCTGTTCATTTTTTATTGAAATTAGATTGGTATATTTTTTTCCATCCTTTGGCTTTTAATCTGTTTTTGTCTCTGTGTGTAAGATGTATCTCTTGCAGACAGCATATTTAAGGTTCTTGTTTTCTTATCCATTCTGCCACCCTCTGTCTCTTAACTGGTGCATTTAATCCATTTACATTCAGTGTAATTATTGATAGGTATGGATTAATTGCTGTCGTTATGTTCCTTTCTTTGTTCTGTGTGTCTTCCTGTGTACAGTTGATGGTTTCCTCATAGTTTTAACATTTTCATGTTTTTCTTGAATTTTCATTTTCTTGGTATATTGTGAAGTGTTAATTTTCTTTGAGGTTACTTTATAGTACATTAACTTTTCCCTCAATTTAGTGCAGTCTGTTTCATCCTGTAATCTACCTGACCTTCTCACCATCTGGATCTCTGTTCCTACATGTTTATCTTCTACATTGTAATTGTTTCGATCATAGACTGACCTCCCAGATTCTCTGAGCTTGTTCTTACAGTTTTGTTCTGTTCTTGACTCTTCCTTCTTTCAATTTAGTTCTGGGAGGTGCTGCCATGTATGCCAATCTCTGGTTGTTATCTGTTCTTGTTGGTTTTCAGTCCACAGAATTCCCTATAGGATGTTTTATAGCCCAGGGTTGGCTTTTGAAAAATCCCTTTGCTTCTGTTTATTTTGGAATGTTTGGTTACAGCATTGTATTTGATTGATAGCTTTGTTGGATAAAGGATTCTTGGTTAAGTTTTTTTCTTTCAGTGTTTTATATATGTCTCCCCATTGCCTTCTTGCTTGCATGGTTTCTGCTGAGAGATCCAAGCTTAATCAGACTTGCTTGACTTTGTATATAACACTTCTTTTTTTCCTAGCTGCTTTCAGGATTCTCTCCTTATGTTTGATTTTGGAGATCTTGATTATATACGTCTTGGTGATATTCTTTTGGGGTCTATCCTTTCTGGGGTTCATTGAGCTTCTTGAATGTTTATCTTTTCACTTTTCAGGATGTTAAGGAAATTTTCTTCCAGCAGTTCTTCAACTATTTCCTCCACGGACTCGTGTTATTATTCGTGTTCTGGAATGCTGATAATTCTTAAATTATTCCTCTTCATGTTGTCCAACATTAATCTTAGACTTTCTTCAGATTGTTTTATTCTTTTTTCTGTTTGCTCTCCTATTTTCACAATATTGAGAGTTTTGTCTTCCAGCTCACTAGTTCTCCCTTCCATTTCTTTTATTCTACTCCTTTGCCCTTTCAGAGTATTATCTAATTCTGATAATCTGTTATTGATCATTTGGACCTCTTTCTTTAGGTTTTGAATTATTTCCAATGCTGTATCTACCTTATTTGACTGTTCCTGTAGAGTTTTCCTGGCTTCTTCCTTATTTTTCTCAGCTCCATTGTAAAGTGATTTGAAACATTTTATAATCAGTTTTTTGAATCCCTTCTCAGACATTTCCAAGGCCTGCCCAACTTCCAGAATGGAGTCCAGGTCTACCTCTACTAGGCAATTTGTCTCAGACATTTTATCTTATTTCTGGATATGTACTGATATGGTCATCTGCTTTTGCTTCTTGGACATCTTTAATGTTTATCTGTGGCCTTAATACTCAATTGAGTATGTGTTTTGGTATTTCTTATGATTTCTGATTGCTTCCAGGAATATGTGATCAGGATGTGGGCTTCCCTTTTCCCTTTTCCCTCTTCTTATTGCTTAACTCAGAGTAACTTTCACAGGTGATGTCTGCCTCCCTGGTATATGGCAGTTGGTATTGGTTCTTGCCTGTATTTTGTTGTTTTATAGAGTGTGATTATAGCTTGAGTATATGACAGCAGTTGCTGTCTCTTCTTGGGTAATATAGGGAGAGAAAGAGCCCCTGAAAGGTAAAAGGGGGAAAATAAAACAGCAAAAAAGCAGCAGCCAAAAAACAAGAAAAAAATTAAAAAAAAAAAAAAAACAACAACAAAAACTAGATTGGAGATTGTAGTCTATAATCAGAAAGGGGAGAGGAGACAGAGAAGAAGAGAAAAAAAAAATCTGTAGCCTAATATGATATGACTTTAATGTCCTTTTTCAGCTACTTGCCTTCAACACCATTTGATAAATTTCAAGATGCCACTGTTGGTTGTTATGCTGTACTTTAGGATTTAATTTCCAGCCTGTTTTGTTTTTAAACTCTCATTCCCTCTCCACACCCCTCTTCTGGCTTTTTCCCTATTAAAAAACAATTCAGGACTGGCTCTTGGGCTGCCTGTAGCTTTAAATGCTGAGAGTATCTGTGTGCATGCATGGCAGAAGAACCCACCAGTGGTGGGGGTGGGAGGTGTCCACTCACTCAGACAACCCCTCTAGTCACCATAATGGAGGTGTACAAACAGTGGGGTCCAATGAACAGATACCAAAGGGGGGGGGGAATCAGAACAAAGCAAAACTGATAAAGTGTATTATTCATCTTTGTTCTGAGGTTCCCTCAGAGTTATTCCATGGTGGGTCTGCTCCCCCACTTGGTCTTGCCATTTGGTCTCGCCCAAGTTGTTTACTCTGGGTCACCAAGCCCGGATGATTCTAAAGTACATGATTTCCAAAAAAAAAAAAGTACATGATTTCTTACCTCTGCTATAAGTTCCACTAGGTTTAAGCCTTCAAAGTTTTAAAATATTCTCACGTATTGGGTCACAGTTTTGGAGCTTTGCCCTGAACCTGCTTAACCTGGTATTCTGTGGTTTTGGTGATAGCAAACTTCATTGCACCTCTACCCTATCTGCTACAAGCCCCGCCTCTGCACATCCATTTTTAAAATGTACAAATCATTCAACAATTAATACAAAGTCAAGTGTAGGAAACCTCAAAGGCATATTTAGTATTGAAAAATAAAGTAGACATATTCGTAATATTCATTGTGCCGATGCATACTGATTTTTTTTTTTCTCCCTCCAAACTGAGTGGAAAATCAAGAAAGCATCAAAGGAAAGAGAAAGCCAATGAACACTAATTAACAGGTCTTTCTGGCAACATGTCTTGGACCAGATGGTATTGTCAGCAGAAGGCATTTGAGGAGACTTGTTGCTAAGCATTGCCAACATGTTGGTCTGTTATGAGCAGCTACACTTACAAAAGGCTCCTGTCACAGAGTGTGCTGAGATGCTAGAAACAATTCATGGCAGTACCTTAAAATATTCTCCTATAAGCTCTAGCTCAAGATAAATCTCTATTTGTGACCACTTATCTTCTACTATCTCTGTTAAAAAAAAAAAAAGATTTTTGTTTCCCATCAATGTATTTTTATTTATAGTATTGTCTTTTGTGCATTCCTTGAATTTTCTTAGAAGTATAGCTATATTACCCCAATGAATTCAAAGGGATAAATATTGCTTTGTTATTATGGTTTTAGGTCTGTGCAAATAACTGGATATTTCAAAGTAGCAATTAGAACATATAGTTATTGGAGACAGCTAAATTATATATATTTTTGGATGTGCACCAAAGCACTAAGGAATACATAACCATTCAAGCAACCAAAAGGTACAGCCCGCAAGCCTGCCCCCCAGTTGTCAGCACAGAGCCCCTCTTCCTCCCTGAGTTCAGAGTCCCCAGCTGTTCCATCTCTCCATGTCACCCTCACTGCCTCCATCTCTAGAGTCACAAAATATCATTTTAACTGTTTACAAGAAATACATACATACACTCCTTTCTAGGGTTTCCTACTGCTAAGTTCCATCTAGTCTGTTCTGACTCATAGTGACATTCTATAGGTTTCTATGCAGTGGCTGGTGAGTTTGAACCACTGGTGAGTCTTGTGGCTCAAACCGACCCTGTGGTTCAGTGCATTATCTCACAGCACCACACCAGGTCTCCTAAGTACCTGAAAACCTGTCCATTCTGTCCTTTTTTTTGCCACTTCTCCACACTTTTGGCCAACCTAGCATGAACATAGAAAGGCAATCACTAGAGAAGCAAGAATCAGGATGGATCAAATATTTGTGCTCTCCAAATGATCTTGCTTTCTTTTGACAGAACAATGAATATTTTTCCTTCCAATAATCTCCTTTATTTTGCTCCCTTGACACAAACATTGACATATTTAATTCAATCTGAAAGTTGATTCTTTAACTAATAAATCATGATTGTCACACCTTTGTAATAGTGAGTGCTCTCAATCTGTTTTATTTAATAACTTACTACTAGATTTACTAAGTGTGATGTATTCTAAAAAGTATGGGAACCATTAAGAAACAACAAAAATGTTCCTTGCACTTAATTTTGTTCAAAAGAGATACACAAGTACCGGATCCCATAGACTACCCTGTGAACTCCTATGTCATCTTCCCGAGTAGCCTGCATTTTTCCTTTAATCATCACCCTTTACGGCAAATAGTTACTTTGTGCCAGTCATTTTCAGTAGACTGTAATCATTATGAGGGCAGTGACCTTGTGTATTTGATTTACCAGTGTGTCTTTGGAACTTACAAGAAAGTTCAAAACTATGTGTTCAATGAAAAAGAATAACATATGATAAACCTTTTATGAAGAGTATAAAAAGAAAGAAGGAAATTCCATTTGCATTTTGAGAAGTAGAAAGAGGCTTTCATTTGTTGGAAATGAGTATATCACGCAATGGAGTAGGTTTTTACTTTTTAGTAGCAATAAGACTAAAATGGAAATTGGAATCTATTCATGGTGATAGAAACTATGACGGAAAGTATAGATTGACACTTAAGGATAAGTGTACATTGCCATTCACATTCAGCCTTTGATTTATTTCCTGAATCTGTTTCAACCTTGCTGGCATATTATGTTCTGCACAAACTAATAGCTCTAATTGATGTGCTTCAGGAACAGAGCAGCAAATGAGCTAGCTTTGCTAATATGAATAAAATGACTTTTTAAAAAGGTGAAGGATATTGGTCTAGACAATTTTCCATTTTCTTACACTCAAATACCTTGATTATGAAAGCAATGGGCATAAAAAAGATCAAAAGATTAAGAGAGACAAAAGTTTTTCCTGCAGTTTTTACTTGTGTATAGAGTTTTAGAAATCCTGGTTTGGCGCTCTAGGATAAAGCACTGCACTGCAAGGTAGGTTTGAACCACACGGTCAGCGGTTCAAACTCACCAGCCACTCCTTGTAAACAACTATACAGGGTTGTTATGAGTTGGGACTGACTCAATGGCACTTACCAACAACAATAGAGATTTAAGAACTTGGTAATAGGTACCATTTTTTAGGGGAGTTTTCAACTGCTTTTATAATGTTTTTTCCTTAGGACAAGTTACATGTCCAAGAATTTTTATGTTCCAAATAAGTCATATAATGTTGACTTCCTGAATCTACTTTTAGCTTCTCCATTAAGTAGATCACATTCTCCCCTGGCCTATTCTTTAAGTGACATCATGAAAGAACCCACTGTTCTAAACTGATAACAGTTTAAAAGCCTGTTGTAATATCAGCTAGGTCCAGCTCTGGAAGCATAGTGGCTACAAATTGGGCTGCGAATCTCAAGGTCAGCAGTTCAAAACTACCAGCTGTGCCGTGGGAGAAAGATGAGGCTTTCTACTCCCGTAACGATTAACAGCCTCGTAAACCCTGTACAGCGTTGCTATGAGCTATGAGTCGGAACCGACTCCACAGCACATAACCAGCAGGACCAAAACACTTTCATAAAATTTGTTATCTGTACATTAGATTATCAGTGATGTCTAAATTGTAATTTCAAAAGCCTCTGCTTTTAGTATGTAAGATATAAAAAATTTCTTACTACTCCGTATGTTGCTATTTATAGTATTAAATTGTTGTTGTATCTGTTAAGTGCCTTCGAGTCTGTTCTGACTCATAGCAACCCTGTAAAGGGTGTCTGAGGAACAGCTGGTGAGCTTGAACTGCTGCTTTTGCGGTTCAAGCCAGCCTTGCCGTTCAGCTCATTAATCCGCAGTGCCACACCAGGACTCTATAGTATTAAATAACCAGAAGAAAAAGGATCATTGTTTCCTAATAAGCGTACAGTATTGCTTAACTATTTGGAAATTAAGACTGTTATAACACTCAACACATGAAAACAAATAAAGAGATAAGTTATCATAAATGATGGGATGTTCTAGTGATGATTTCTCTAATAAACATAAATCTTCAAATTCACATCAATCACTGCTTACTTGTTGACATTTTATTTGGAGGACTCATAACTGTTTGGGTTAGCCATAGCCTAAGTATAAAAAAACCGTAGAGTGCACGAATCATTCATTTCATCATTTAAAAAAAAAAATTGGTTTGTATTTCCTAAACTGGCATTGAGAAAAAACAAGTACCAGCAACAGTTTTAAATAGCAGTATTGAATTCTCCATATTTTAATACTTAATAAAGTTACTGAAGGCCTTTTGGCTAGACACAATTACAGATGTGAGTACTATTTGAAAGTTCTTTATAGATGGCCAGTTATTTTTTTAAAACAAAAAAAATCATTAACCAATTTATCTCTTTTTCTTAAAAGATAAATAACATAAAATACACTTAATTGTTTCTGTAGCACAGAGTGGAACTGATGCATAGGGTTTCTAAGACTGTAAATCTTAATGGAAGCAAACAGTCTCATCTTTCTCTCATTGAGTGACTGGTGGGTTTGAACCAACAACCTTGAAATTTGCAGCCCAATTCTTTCTTGCATTCAAGCAAAGCTAAATAAGAACTAAATGTATTAAGGCTCTTGTTCCTATCACTATTCCATAATAGTTTTTATGATGATAGCTTATAACCAAATCCAAAGATAAATGTCTATACTTATTTTACTTTACCAACTAGTGTCATGAGACTTTACATCATGTACTTCTATCACTTAAATTCCCATTTATACTCAATAACTCCTAAATCTGTATCTCTAGTCAGATTTTACTGCTGAGGTTCTAATTTATATGTATAATTGCCTATTTGGTACCTCCATTTAGATTCCCTATTGATAACTTAAGCCCATCAAGTCTACAACTAAATATGTTAAACTAAATACATGCACAATGAACAATATGATTTTCCAATCTCATCAATTCATTCTAAGACTAGATCTTCATGTTTAAGAGGAACCTAGGATGCAAGTTTTGGAGTTCTCATATGCCTCCCCCCCACTTCAGACTAGCTGGCCAATTCGCTCTTAATTATAGCCCTCAGTAGCTAGGTCAGTGTCCATGGGCTTGGGAGTTCATATATCTTCCTGAACTTCAGACCAGCCATCCCTTCTCTTCTCTCTCTTATCTCAAAGTCAATAGGTGTCAATGGAACATGGGAAAACTCAGCCCATGTCTTCATTGCTGTCTTTTCCCTATATCCACTCAGAAGTAGGCCAGGGTGGTCACCAGTGAGCATACTAGACTGCTTGTGGGTTCCCTTTGAGTTTCAGTCTTAGAAAGGGGTTTTCCCTGATGGGCTGACTTTTCTTGCCTTGATGCCTCTATGGCAAAAAGCTTGCTTGATATTCTAACAGCCAAACAGTCTTGTTTTGGTTTGGTGTTTTTTTTTGTTTTTTGTTTTTGTCTTATTTTGCTTTGTTTTCTGCTGGCCTTTCTTTCAATCAGTATCTTCTGTTCTTCTAGTCATTCTGGGTTGGCCTGCATGTCTTTTCAAGTGGGAATGACTCAACTCAGAAGGTTCTGGGTGGGATTCAAGAGTCCCACCTAAGGCCCCATACTCCACAAAAGTCTAACAAGAAGCCTGTTCTCCAGGGCAAATTCTAATTCCAAACAGTTATAGGCTGAAGGTAGGCTTACAAACCTCATTCCCAACAATAATTTTGTTCACACTTAAATGTCTATTTTCCAGTAGCAGACAGGGGAAATCAATATCTACAAGACAGTCAAGCACCTAAACATTTTCCCTCTCCTTTACTAATTCAGACTTTGTCTCAATCCCTGTATCACAGAGCACTGTTGTTCCAATGTTGTATATAAATTACTATTTACTTCTATCCCATTTCGTCCATGCATACCTCCATAAGTCTTCCTCTATCTTCATTGTTCATTGGTCATCCTCCTTCTTCTTGTGTATTGCCCTCACTCTCCTTGTCTATTGCCCTCTCCATCACCAGAGCTATCATGGGGCTACACCCTATTCTGTGAATTTTTCCCGTTCCTCCCCACCCTAGTAACCATCAAAGAATGTTTTGTTTAGTATGGAAATCTTTTCTTAAGATTGCACCACAATAGTCTCATGTAACATTTGTTCTTTTGTGACTGATTAATTTCACTCAGCAGAACATCCATGTCATGAGGAATTCTGTAGATTCATTGTTATTCTTCAAGGTTGCATGATATTCTATTGGTAGAGTATATGTACCAAAGTTTGTTTATCCACTGATGGGCATTTAGGTTGTCTCCATCTTTTTGCTATTGTGAATAGTGCTGCAATGAATATTAGTGTGAATATATCTACTCATGTTCTGGTTCATATTTCTTGTGGCTATACCCGTAGTGGTTACGAATTGGGCTGCAAACCTTAAGGCCAGCAGTTCGAAACTACCAGCTGTTCCTCGGGAGAAAGATGAGGTGTTCTCCTCCCATAAAGATTTACAGCCTTGGAAACCCTGTACAGGGTCGCTATGGGTCGGAAATGACTCGATGGCACTTAACAACAACAACAACAATATCAAGTAGATATTTCTATTTTGGAGCTTCTGAGGAAGTGTTATACCAATTTCCAGAGTAGTCAAACCATTTTAAACCCCCAACAGCAATGTATGAGGGTCCCAGTCTCTCCATACCCATGCCAGCATTTGTTTTCTGTTATTATTTTTTTGAACTTCGCTATTGATGCTGGTGTGAGAAGATATCTCATTGTTGTTTGATTTGCATCTATCTAATAGCATATGTTTGTTGATTACTTGAATGTCTTCTTTAGTGAAATGTCTGTTCATGTCCTGTGCACACTGTTTATTGTCTTTTTATTGTAACGATGTTGTAATTTCCTATACATTTTAGAGATTAGTTACTTGTCTGATATGTCATCACAAAAAATGTTTTCCCAGTCTGTGGGCTCCCTTTTTACTCTTTTGGTGAAATTTTTTGATGCACAATAGTTTCTAATTTTTAGTATGTCCCAGTCAGATAGTTTGTCTTCTATTGTTTATGCATTTTTTGCACATAATCTATGTGATGCATTAGAACCCGCACATTTTTCTGTATTTGTTATTGGTGATCTGTATAGTTCTGGAATTTACATTTAGATCTCTAATACATGTTGAATTAATTTATGTATATAGTGTGAGGTATGGGTATTGTTTCATTCTTTTGCATTTTTTCCAGTTTTGCTAGCACCATTTGTTTAAGAAATTATCTCTTCCCCATTTCATGTATTTTGGTCCCTTGCCAAGGATCAGTTGACTATATGTGAATGGATTTATTTCTAGGTTCTCAATTCTGTTCCATTGATCTATATATCTTTAATTTTACCAATATCAGATTGTTTTGACCATGTTGGCTGTGTAGTAAATTTTGAAATTAGGGAGTGAAAGGCCTCCAACTTTGTTCTTCTTCTTAAGCTGTGCTTTGCTTATCCCAGGTCTCCTTACTTTGCAAATCAAGGTTGTGATTGTTCTTTCCATCTCTATAAAGAATGTTGTTGGGATCTGGACTGGGATTGCATCATATCTGTAGATTGCTTTGGACAATACTGACATTTTCACAATATTAAGTCTTCCTATCCATGAATGTGATATATGCTTCCATTTTTGTAAATCTTTTTTGGTTTCTAGTAGTACTGTTTTGTAGTTTTCTTTGTATCTGTTTTTGTTTTTCTGGTTAGATTTATTCTTAAGTATTTCATCCTTTGGGTGACAAATTATTTACAATTGCTTAAATTTAGTCAAATTTTCTGTAAAATTTGGCTGCTAAAAATTCCTACTCCATAGACTGTTTAGGAGAATTGAACAAGATAATTTAGCATGGTGTCTAGCATATATTAAAGCAGTCAGTATTAGAAATGCAGCCAGAGTGCTCCTTGGAGGCCAGGATGGCCAAACTTCTTCTCTCATACTTTGGACATATTGTCAGGAGGGACCAGTCACTGGAGAAGGATATCATGTTTGGTAAGATGGAGGGTCAGAGAAAAAGAGGAAGCCCCCTAGTGAGATAGATTGGCTAAGTGGGAGCTTCAATGGGCTCAAGTGTGGCCACAATTGTGATGTTGGCCCAGGACTGGGCAATGTTTCATTCTGTTGTGCATAGGATTGCTATCAGTCGGTACTGACTCAATGGCACATAATAACAACAACATTAGATATCATCATCATTATTAAGAAATCAATAGTATCTTTCCTAGTTGCTTAATTCTAATGCATACTTAATCTCTTGGACATCTCATTTTCTCAGCCAGTACAGGTTACTTTCCTGTACTGCTTTCAATTTTCTAAGTGAAGTTTTAGTGATATTCTAAGCCAATGGGATGATATAAACAATCTATACACTGTCAGTGAGTTGATTTTGACTCATAGCAAGTTTACATAGGGTTTCTGAGAGCTGAGAGCCTCATCTTTCTCCTGTAGAACCTCTGGTAGATTTGCAATGCTGATTTTGTGGTTAGAAGTCTAGTGCTTATCCTACATCTTAATATGTTGTTTTGTTGTTAAGTGCTGTCAAGTCAGTGACCCTGTATAGGGTTTCTGAGGAGCAACTAGTGGATTTGAACCACTGGTCTTGCGATTCCCACTAAACGTGTGATCTAGTGCTTATCCTACATTATCATACCAAGATGTTGTTGTTGTTGTTAAGTGTTTTTGAGTTGGTTCCGACCCATAGTGATCCTGTAAAGGGTTTCCAAGGAGGAACTGGTGAGCTTGAATAGTTAATCATAAAACAGCATCTCTGATAAAGCAGACATTCCCAAATTACTAGTGGTTTCATGGCTCATCCCAAGCAGAGTGCTTTACACAATTAATTTATGAGGCAGAATTCTTAAAAAGATGTATTGTCTACATAAACTTTTCAATATTTTCTTTTTGAGAAATTGTCCATATCACATTCTGCTTAAAAGTGAGTGTACTTTAGATCTCTGGGTAGCTTTATGCTTTTTAATTCCTCAACCTGCTTTAAATTTTTTCTCAGTTTTTACTTTCTATCTGTATAAAATGTTAGAAAAATAGATTAACTGTGATGAAAAACTAGATGTATAACAAGATAAAGTTAAGTGCATATTATCAGGAAATACAGAAACTAACAGATAAAGGTAGATTCGGGCAGCCCATGAGTTTCAAATTTTCAAATTACAGAAAACTACTACTTGTCTTTGTTGTGTTGATGATTAAGTGCTATTGAGTTGGTTCTGACTCATAGCAAACCAATATAGGGTTTCTGAGGAGCCACTGGTGGGTTTGAACAGCTGACCTTGCAGTTAGCAGTCCTTTAATATTATGTAAATTTGTCCTCACTTTGAAACATTTGAACTAACCTGTTATTGCAAGAAATTCTTCATGTCAATATCCTTTACTTGCTGCTAGTGCACTGAAAATGATTTGAACCTTTTCTTGCACTAACTGGCCTTGAGTTGATTCCCACTCATGTTGGTCCTGAAGGACAGAGTAGAACTGCTGTAAGACTATAAATCTTAACAGGAACAGACAGTTTTATCTATCTCTCATGTTGCAGTTGGTGGGTTTAAGCCAATAACCTTGAGGCTTACAGCCCAACACTTAGCTCACTATGCTGCTAGGTCTCCTTTCTTGCATTGAAGTAAGGTTATGTAAGAACCGTATGCACCTGTTTCGACTCACCTACAAATTCCACATAAAGACTTAATGATGCAGCTAGGAACATAAGCTAGGAACAAAAAACACATCCATTTTCAGGGTGTCTGAGGCTGAATATTCTTGTTTGCAGAAAAATCTGCTTTGGCCATCAGGAATAAAGTATTATATTCATACATTATCTCTGTTCCTTAAAATATATATGTTCTATTTTAATAAAATCCTCAAGGCATTCCCTATTTCCAGTAAAGAAAATTAGCAGGCAGGCAGATGGCTTATTTCTTCATTTTCTTTTTCGGTTCACAATGCAATAATAGTTGGTCTCAGATCATGCTAAAATACACAATGTGTTTTGGAGTTTTTGCTCTCAAAATCTTGCATGTGATTGCTTGTGATTGGGTTACATCACCTCATTCCATTGGAATCCTCCAATATTCCACTAACCTGACAACCGTTTTTAGCAACGTAGGGATGGAGATGATATGAGTGGGTTTTTGAAGATTTAGAGCTATAGCATGATATTCTCGACAGAGAAGAGAGGAAGTACAGAGAGTTTAGTAATTTAAAACAACTGACACCTCATAACTCTCCTCAGAAAAGTCATATTCTTTTGGGTAAATGCCAGAATGCCATCTGTAGTGCTTTTGAAAAACTCCCAAAATTTCTAGTGCCTGGTCATCCTATATATATAATTCCCCTCTTATAGAACTGACTTTATGCAGATTACATGACCATATGCTGATCTGTAGCTCTGTTACATGCAAAATAAAATCCCTTATTCCTTGAGTTTGAATAATTCACTAGAAAATTATTCTTTTAGAACAGTATATTCATTTTATACACTTGCATAATCATAGAAAATACAGTAACAAACTTTCCTAAGCCATTGGCAAAATTTACAATTCTATAGCCATAATATATTCTGAAATATAGGAGAGGGTCAAAAATATATGTGGGAACATTTTTTGAAAGAAAAAGAGCTGAGGGTGAATAGCTCATACATTCTCTTAAGTAAATAATAATAAGAGTCTAGCTAATTTTCTTTCTTTCTTTTTTTAAACTCAGGCATAAAAGATAACATTGAAATTCTGATCAAATCAGCTGTTGCTGGAATTTATAGAACAGATTTGGAGTTACCAATTTAAACTTCATAGTTGGCTATGGATCCAGCTGTGTTGGCTCAGCCAGAGAGTATAATAGAAGGTTAGACATATGACATCATTTGACACCATCTTAGATGGGTCTAGAGAAAGAAAAAATGAAAAGTAACACTCAGAGAATAGTTGTCTGCAGACAGTGTGAGGCAGAGAGATGATTGTTGATTATTTGTTGGTGTTTTTGCATTGCAACTAATCTCTCATTGACATAAAAAACAGAAAATCTTAGATTTAATTGTACAAATAATTGACTTAGTCTGTAATGGAGTCTGATTGGGGCAGCCAGCAGAATAACTTAATTCCCATGTCCCAGAGGCGTGAAGAGCAGTCTGCTTTACAGAGTCAGCCAAATGGCCAATTAAAGTGAATCTGAAAAGGCATGATGCCAAATACAAACCCATTTTCTGTGGTGTCTATTTTTAACTATGTGAATGTCTTTTGACCTAGTTCCCCCTGCTTGGCTATCTTAAATATTCACATTCTTAAGGATGACACATCTTAAAACTATGCAGATATTTTCCTCATTTCCAAGTTGGGTTAAGAGGGTGGGGTTTGACCCCGAGATAAACGGTGGCCTCTTGGTAAATTCTTACTTGACATGTCAAGTTCCCATTTTCTATTTTGCCAGGTCACTCTCATGACTGAAGATGTCTGGTTCTGTTCCCTATGGACAGTGGGCTTAGGTGGTGCTTCTAAAACGCCATCCTTTAAAAGAGATTTAAAGATGAAATCACAAATGAGTTCTAGGAATGCAATAACCAAATGCCTAGGAAACCCATATTGTGAGTTTGCACACATATTCATAAACACACAAACATGTATATGGCGTAGAGCGTTCTAGTGGAACTGCTTTCAAAGTTAGGGTGGAAATGTGGGGGTTCATTCAAGAGGAAAATGGCTATGCCTATTTAGAAAACCACTGTAAAACCACATCCTGGAATGTGTCCACTGGGGTTACTACTGGCTATTTCTTGTTTTGTAATTCTTGACCAGCAGATGAAATAGGAGAGTTCCTCTAGATTAAGGAAATAAGGTTCTTTTGGTAGCCACATGTTCACCCAAAGCATTTTTCTCCATGAGTTAGGGTACAAACACAAATTGTCAGTGACATTGGGTTGCTAAGTTGAATTTGACCAAACCAGTTTGGTAATTCCAAGGCAGTAACAAACCTACTGCCATCAAATCAATTCCAACTCACAGCAAGCTTAACAGTCGCAGTGGAACTGCCCCATAGCTTTTCCAAGGTTGTAAATCTTTAGGGAAGCACATAGCCACACCTTTCTGCCTTAGAACAACTGGTGGATTTGAACCAGTGATCTTTTCTTTCAAAAACTATCCCTTTAACCACTGTGCCACCAGGATTCATTAGGCAACAACAGGGATATCACAAACTCGTTTCCCAAAATCCTAGCACAGTGTCACTATATGAAACAAGATGAAAATGAATTGTTGTTCACATTAAATGCACCCCAGTTGAGCTGTAAACTTGAGTGCTATCAACATTCACGGATCAGAAACTTACTGTAGGCTTTCAAAGAATAAGGAACATTGTTTGCTATTATACTCACTTATATTTGCATAAAAAGTTGCTATCTTTTCAAATGAGATAGATTATCTCATCTGAACTTTGCAAACCTTTTAGGTAGTTAAGGAAGATATCACTATTTCCATTTCGAGAAGTAAATTAATGTCCAAGGAATTTAATTGATTAATAAATATAAGGAGACACATGAGCCCTGTTGTGCTTCTGTAGGATAAGTACTGGACTGCTAACCATAAGATCGGCAGTTGAAACTAAACAGCTGCTCTTGGAAACCTTACATAAGCTTGGTATGAGTCAGAACAGATGCAATGGTACTTAACAAAAGAGTGATGTAGACATAGCAAGATAATATCAAACCTGAAACTAGAACTGAGGTGACCAGAAATTATAATCTGCTTTTGATATCTCAAATAGGTCTGGTGCAGACACATAAATTAGGAAAACAGACACCGAGATCAGATCCATTACATTAGATTAGGTCAAATATTCTTACACATCAATGGGCAATTCCAAAATTGAATCTACAAGAATACAAATGTCAAATTTCTGAAGGCAAAGATGTTTTCAGGTCTAAGAGATTAATATGAAGTGAAGAGCAGGTGAGGAGGCTCAGGACGTCAATGTCCACATAATCATAGGAAGAAGGTAGGCTGCCTTGACCAAGACTGCTTTCAACTTCAGTAGAACAAGAATATCCCTAGAGGTGATTTCACTCCAGGAGACATTTGGCAATTTCTGATGACAGGTATTAATGGTAGGGATGTATTGAACACCATACAATTTACAACAAAGAATAATCTGGTCCAAATGTCAATAGTGTCAAAATGGAGAACTCTCAATCTATGTAAGGGTAGTTGTTAGAAATCCTACAGTATCCCCAAAATTATTGTTAGGTTGGAGACCATTGTTGATGCCACTGTGTCACTCCATCTCATTAGGGGTCTTCCTCTTTTTCACTGATCCTCTACTTTACTCTGAATGATGTCCTTCTTCAAGGACTGGTCCCTCCTGACAACATGTCCCATGTACAAGAGACAAAGTCTCACCATCCTCCCTGCTAAGGAGTATCCTGACTATACTTCTTCTAAGACAAACTTGTTTGTTCTTCTGGCAGTCCATGGTACTGTCGGTACTTTTCGTGAACACCATAATTTGAATGCATCTATTCTCTGGTCTTCCTTATTCATTATCTAACTTTCACATGCATAGGAGACGATTGAAAATACCATGACTTGGGCCAGGCCCATCTCAGTCTTCAAACTGGTATCTTTGCTCTTCAACACATTAAAAAGTTCTTATGCAGCAGATTTGCCTAATGCAATATGTCTTTTTGTTTCTTGACTGTTGCTTCCACAAGCATTGACTGTGGATCCAAGCAAAATGAAGTCTTTGACAACTTTAATCTTTTTCTGTTTATCACGGTGTTATTTATTAATCAAGTTGTGCTTTCTTTACATTGACGTGCAATCCAAACAGCACTGCTGAAGAAGGCATTGAAGAAAAACATGGCTCCAGGAATTAACTGACTACAAATTGAAATGTTTCAACAAACTGATGCAGCACTGGAGGCACTCACTTTTTTGTACTAAGAAATTTCAAAGACACTTATCTGGCCAAACAATAGGAAGAGTTTGTGCCCATTCCAAAGAAAGATAACCCAATGAAAGCAGTAATTATCAAACAATATCATTAATATCGCACAGAAGTGAAATTTTGCTAGACATAATTTATAAATGGTTGCAGTAAAACATCAACAGGAAGTTGCCAGAAATGTATGTGCTTATGAGGAACCTATGGTAGTCATTAGAACAGAACAAGGGGATACCTAATGGTTTTAAAGTAGGAAGATGTATGGTGATGTGTGTCAAGATTATGTTTTCACCATATTTATTGAATCTGTATGTTAAGCAAATAATCTGAGAAACTGGATTATATGAAGAGAAATGTTACTTTAGTTTAATAGGATGACTCATTAACAGCCTGCGATATGCAGATGATACAACCTTGCATGTTAGAAGTGAAGAATACCTGAAATAGTTCTGACTAATGTTGAATATTTGCAGCTCTTCCTGATCATTTTAATTTGTACTCCATAAGCAGAAGAAGGTCTCAGAAGCTTTGCTCCATACATGCTATTATGGTCAACTCTACTTTGAGGAGGCAACTGTATCTCTATTATATTTTGACTGCCATCCAACCAGAAGGGATCATCCTCTGGCACTATAAATGATGATATGCTAACATTGTATGACAGCTTTCTAACTACACTTGACAAATTGCTAACATTCAGAAGTGGTCCACTTCTCCAACTTCCTAGGTCTTAAATAGGAAGCTCCACTGAAATCTGTCTATCATGGGTGACTTTGCTGTTATTTAAAATTCCAGTAGCATAATTTCCAGTTTCACAATGATACACATCATTGCACTACTACAAACTGACAAATGAGTAGTGGTATAAGATAAGAACTTGATTTTATAAGGAAATTAGGAGATCTGATGTTAATTCCACCACTCTGGAACATCCTCTGATTTGTTTCGTGAGGAGGTAGGACAGCTGCAGCATGTTGAATGAAGAAGAGTGCTGAAACAAAACCATCTGTCACACATTTTTCTTTACCCTGTGTTCAGTCTATATAAAAATAATCTCTACATATAGATCTTGCCTTTCTTGTTATACTTGTTAAAGAATACATTGTCTTTTGAGTTTTTTACTTTTTTTTTTCATGGAATGGGGTGAAACTTTAGTGACATGATTATTAACTCCTTTTATTGTAAGGGTTTCAAATTTTAAATCATACGGTATCAAATTTCAGAACGCATGAATTATTGTATGTGGATGTAAAAGAGACATGCATTAGTTGTATTTCCTTTTTAGGTTGCTTCTGTAAAAACATACATATCCAGAGATTCAAATCAACATTGGCTGTAGGGAAAGAAAGTAATGTATAATTAAATGAGAGTCTACAAAAACCAATGGCTTTGCTGACTGGCTTCATTGAAAGCAATTGTGCCCTGTGTTTTCTTGCCTAATCCCCTTTTGTAAAGGAGACTTCTGCCAGCAGCATTTTCCTGTGCTGGGAAATTGGCCTTCTGCATTGGGCACATTTTTAAAAAAGATGTTTTGTATTTTACCCCTTTATGCTTCAGGATGAGCTAAGCACACATAATCTGCGAAGAATAGAACAATGAAACCAAGAAACTTAAATTCACTTAATGTTTACTAAAAAGACCCAGCCTGAGGTTATTTCAGGTTGGTAATTACCTGTCTCTACGTAGTGCACACTTCTTCAACCTGTATGCTGAGCAAATAATCAAAGAAGCTGGATTATATGAAAAACAACATGGCATCAGGATTGGAAGAAGATGCCTTAACAACCTGCGATATGCACATGATATTACCTTACTTGCTGAAAGTGAAGAACACTTAAAACATTTACTGATGAAGATCAAAGAGCACAGCCTTCAGTATGGATTACATCTCAATGTCAAGAAAACAAAAATCCTCACCACTGGACCAATAAACATTCTTACCAATGGAGAAAAGATTGAAGTTGTCAAGGACTTCGTTCTTCTCAGAGCAACTATCAACACTCATGGAAGCAGCAGTCAAGAAATCAAAGAACATATTACATTTGGCAAATCTGCTGCACAAGACCGTTTTAAAGTGTTGAAGAGCAGAGATGTCAGCTTGAGGACTAAGGTGTGCCTCACCCAAGCCATGGTATTTTCAATAACCTCATAAGCATGCGAAAGCTGTATCCATCTTAAAAACATAATTCAGGACCTCTTTCTTAAATAAACTCACCAAGATATATTGTTGTTGTTGTTGATAAGTTCCGTGGAGTCAGTTCTGACCTATAGCGACCCTGTATAGGGTTTCTGAGGGGCAGCTGGTGAGCTTGAACTGCCAACCTTGAGTTCAAACGGCTTTGCAATCTGGCATATTGACCCACAGCACCAAAGCTATATTACTTGAACCTCCGACCTTGCAGTTCAAACATACTTTGCATTCCAGAGCACTATTCTGCAGCATCACAAACAGGTGCTTAGAATTTAACTTTGGCACAGCACAATAGATTGCTGTTAGCTTTGTAGGGATAGAGCATAAATACTACAAAATTGTCATCCTCTGGTGTGACTCTGTGGCTTAATGCTCTGTACCACAGATCAGTGGTTCAAACTCTTCTTGGAAACCCTACACAAGGTCACTGTGAGTCAGAACTGACTCAATTGTATTTAGCAACAACAATGTCACCTCATACCTTATCTCCTATCCCTTTCCCCTGCTCCAGCTGTCTCAGGCTTTAATTATGCTTATACTAGGAAGGTGCAGACAGCCTATTCCTCCCTTTCCTCCTGTTTGTTGTTGTTATGTACCTTCGAGTTGGTTCTGATCCATAAAGACCCTGTATAGGGTTTCCAAGGAGTGACTGGTGAGCTTGAACCACCACCCTTGTGATTCAAACCAATTTTGAAGTCCAGCATATTAACCCACAGTGCCACACCAGGACTCCATGCATACCCAAACTTTTGGTATTCAAGCTTTAGTTGTGCAAATGCTTGGAAGCTGCCAGCAGCTCCTCCTCCTGATATGCATACCCAAACTATTTGTTCCCTAGCAAGGAGCAGGCAACCCTTAATCTTGTAGGTTTCTTACCTTTTTCTGCTGTTCCCTTAATATAGAATGTTCTTCTTTGTTACCTGAATGCAAGACTTCAGTTGTTTTTATTTTTATTAAGTGCTATGGAATACTAATGACCCAGGCCATTGTGTTTTCAATAGCCTCATATGGATATGAAAGCTGGACAGTGAATAAGGAAGATTGTAGAAGAATTGATGCCTTTGAGTCGTGGTGTTGGAGGAGAATACTGAAAGTGCCATGGACTGCCAAAAGAACCACTAGATCTGTTTTGGAAGAAGTGCAGCCAGAGTGTTCCTTGGAGGCCAGGATGGCTAAGCTTCGTCTCTCCTACTTTGGACATATTGTCCGGAGGAAACAATCATTGGAGAAGGATGTCATGCTGGGTAGGGTGGAGGGTCAGAGAAAAAGAGGAAGACCCCCAATGAGATGGATCAGCCAGGTGGCATTATTGATGGACTCAAGTGTGGCAGCGGTAGTGAGGTTGGCCCAGGATCGGACATTGTTTCCTTCTGCTGTGCATGGGGTCGCTATGAGTCGGTTCCGACTCGATGGCACCTGACAACAACAACAACAATTTAAAATTTATATAATTCCTTATTGTGGAGCCTCTCTTGTGCAATGTAGGCTGTTTAGTATCACCCTTAGCCTTAACATATTAGATACCAATAGAGCAACCTTCCCACTCACCCCTGCCCCCTACCTACCCTGCTCCTGCCACCCAATAATGCTTTGCCCCTGGTTGGGAGCATCTGCTGTGGATATGCCTTCAAGATCCTGGCCAAAGATCTTTCCCCTAGAAAGTTTTCTGAAATATCCACATACTTCCCTCTAGAACACCTGGTCATTCCTTTGTAGTTCATTCATATTTTGAACAAATCTCTTGTATAGTACTTATGATAGTACTTGTATCCACCAAACAACTAGTTGTTGAGTGCTGGGACTAGTTTCATCCAGCCTTGGGGATCCCATTGTGTATGTTTCTAAATCATGTTTAATTGCATCCCATCACTTAATCAAAGTCAACAATGTGGGGGCATTCATACCATGAAAATTGGCAAATGCTAAAAATCAGTTTATTTTTTGCCCCAGAGAACATAAACGTATTCTATCATGCCTGCTGCCTGTTTTCTGCCGTATGGGACAAGAAAGACCTAAGCAGTTTACTCGGCGGTGACCTCCTAAAAGAAAAGACTATTTCCTACTCCTATCTAGATCTACTGTGCAAAAGGTCACTATGGGTCGGTACTGACTCAATGGCACGTAACAGCAACATCTTTTAGGATTAGCATTGTTGTTGTTGTTAAGTACCTGCAAGTCAGTTCCAACTCATATCAACCCTGTCTAGGCTTTCTGAGGAGCACCTGCTAGGTTCGAACCATCGAACTTACAGTTCAAACTAGCCTTGCAGTCCAGCGCATTATCCTGCAGTACCACACCAGGACTCTATGTTGTTGTTGTTAAGTGTTGTCAAGACATTCAGACCCATAGCAACCCTGTATAAGGTTTCCAAGGAGTGAATGATGAGCTTCAACTTTCAATCTTACAGTTCAAAGCAACTTTGCAGTCTAATACATTAACCCACAACACCACACCAGGACTCCACAGTGAATGATTAATAGTAGGTACTCATAATGGAGTTCTGGTAGCGTAGTGGGTATGAATCAGGCTGCAAACCACAAGGTCAGCAGTTTGAAACTACCAGTTGTTCCACGGGAGAAAGATGAGGAGTTCTGCTCCCATAAAACTTTGCAGCCTCAGAAACCCTGTACAGGGTAGCTATGAGTCCACAGCACATAGCCAACTCATAAACAGGTAGAAAACCAAATCATTTATTTGGATTTGCCTAACTTTTGGGTGTGGAATTTCTTCAAAATAATTTCTTAAATAGTGTTGTTTTTTTCCTTTGAGAATCAAGAACTCTTTTGCAATAATGGGATGTTTTGATAGTGTGTTTTAACTTCACATTCCTAAATTTTAGTGAATCAGGTGGAAGATTCTCAGGCTAAACAATTTTTGCCATTTAGTATGGATAGTATGAGCATATCAAAATTGTTTTTATAATTTCTTATGATTACCTTGACCATTCCATTCTATAGGAACTTTAGTATTTTTCTCTTCTTCCTTCATTCTCTCAACAAATATTCTTTCTTCTCTGGTTCATTTTCCTCACTCTTCTGTTTTGTTTGGTTTCTGATGATTCCAACTTTTGGATCTGTGCTGCATATTGATTTTAAAAATTCCTTTAATTAGTAAATAAAATTAGCACATCTTTGTTGTTGCTGTTGCTATGTGCTGACAAGTCAATTCTGACTCATAGCAGCCCAGTATAGGGTTTTCAAAGAATGGCTGGTGAGTTTGAACTGCAGACCTTGTGACTCAAACTGATCTTGCAGTCTAGTGCTATATCCCACAGCACCATACCAGCACATCCTTAGAAGACTCATGTTCCCTGGAAAAGACAGGAGGGAAATGGGCTTGTGTGGTAAGTCTTTAGATATACCTGTGATGATGTCATTTAAGACAATTCAAATACAAAACTGGCAGCTGCTTAACATTTGTTAAATTTGTATATTATTTATGTATATTTAAAAAAAGTGACTATTTTCCTCTACTTTTGCATACTTAAAATATTTCTTAGTTAATAATGAAATGGCAAAATATTACTTCAAAAATCAGAAAATGGAAAAAAAGCATACAATGGAAATAAAACCCAAAATACTAGCACTTGGTGGTATAGTGGGTTAAGCATTGGACTATGTGGTTCAAACCTACTAACCATGCCCTGGGAGAAAGATGAGGCTGTCTACTTTCATAAAAATGTATTGTCTCAGAAACCAAAAGGAGACGTTCCATGGGTTTGCTATGAGTCAGAATCAACTCGAAGCAGTGAGCTTAGGGTTTAGTGGTGATAATTAAAGTATTTAAGAATCAGCTCTGGTAGCGTAGTGGTTACGAATCGGGCTGTGAACCTTAAGGTCAGCAGTTCGAAACTACCAGCTGCTCTGCGGGAGAAAGATGAGGCGTTCTGCTCCCGTAAAGATTTACAGCCTCGGAAACCCTGTACAGGGTCGCTATGGGTCGGCACCGACTCGACGGCACTTAACAACAACAACAACATGGCAAGAGCAAGGAGCCCTGGTGTTGCAGTGGTCAAAGTAGTCAGTGGGGCAGTTCGAACACACCAGCTGCTGTGCAGGAGAAAGTTGTGGTGATCTGATTCGTAAAGATTTGCAGGCTTGGAAACCTTATCAGGCAATTCTAACTCTGTTCTACAGGACATGAGTTGGAATCAATTCAACAGGACTTTTTTTTCTGATATAGGCACTGATTGCGTCAGCATGGGCTCTATATGATTGCTGGCAGTATAGCATTGAAACATGCCACCTAAATTCATGCTTACCTGCAGCACTGAAAACCACTGTAAAAAGCTACTTAGTATCTTCATGGACATTTTTTACTTTACATTCATTAATTCATAAACAATTCTTTTGAGAAATGACAGCATATCTGTATTTTTTTATAGTTGTATAATAATTTTTAGATTTGTTTACACACTTATCTATTTTTTTTTTTTTTCATTTTTCATGAAACTCAAAACTGTAGAAGGATAGGGACCCAGTCTCTCTTGATCACCAGAATTTTTCTGTCTCTTAGCCTAGTTCTGGGCATATGGAATAGTCACAATATAGATTATTAACATTTTTTAAGTAAATAAGTACATGATTAGTTTTCTAGGCTGCATAGTGTTCCCTATAATAGAATAAGTCATTGAATTATAGTATGTCTTTGGACATTTAGATAACTTAGTTTTTCCACTATATTTCTTAGGAGACTCTCTTTATGATGTAGAATTTTAAAGTAAAGGAAAGAGACAGAGTTTGAAAGTAGCTGTTGTGAGAACTACAGTTGGTATTGTGATGTCTTTGAGATAATAGCTATCCAGTAACTGATTACCATGTGGTGATGGATGTAACTTGAACAATAATCTCTTATATTATTTATCAATTCAAATGATCTGTAACTATCTACCTCTGAGAATTAAAAGGAAGCTAGGCCTACTGTGAAACAAGTCCTCAAATAAGCAATATTGAGGCAATGTATTGTGATACTCTGAGCAGCAGTATTGGATCTCATACTAGTCTCTTGGATGTGCCCAGACTAATGTAGCCAAGCAAAATAGATTATAAGCATCTCACTGTGAAATGATCTCATTGTAAAATTATCACATTTTTCCTCACTAGCCTTTTTTATTTATTGTGATTTAAAAAAAATTAAAACCTTTTCTTTAATCTCCAAAAGATTATCTATGAAATTTAGCGTGAACTCATTTTTATGTGTGTGCTGAGGACGAAGGTGGAGGTTAGAACTTTATACTAATACTTCCTGATTGTCTTGGCATAGTCTTTGTGTATATTTTTGTTAATGCTCTTAGGAGACAATCTTGAAATATAATAAATTTATTAGAAATATTCCAGACACCAAAATATGGCCTTGATTAATTTTGGACATGAAAATTTTCTCAATTAGGGTTGATTCATTTCCTGAACATTAAAGGGAAAAAATCACAAATTTGTTGTAACTATAGATCCTATTTTGGCACTGTCGGATAAGCACTGGACAGCAAGGTCGATTTGAACCACAAGCATCGGTGGTTCACACTCACCATTCACTCCCCAGAAACCCTACACAGGGTGGCTATGAACAGAACTGACTCAACAACACTTAACAACAACAACATTGATCAGCAAAAGTACTACAAAATCCTAATTCACGTCTTCTTAAGTATTGAGATACCAAAATAAAGCCTCACATTGTTGTAGCAGTGCGAGTCATAAAGAACTCAACTCGAAAATCTTAAAGAGCAATATTTATTGCCGGCGGCCAGAGAGTCAGTTGAAGCCCACATCACTCTGACCCTGAAATGAGCAGGGGAACAGGGTTTTATACAGAAACACAGAGTGGTTAAAACAAAGAGACTTGTCTTGTTACCTGGGGTGGAAAATCCCAGTAGACCCTTATGCTGTAAATGGGAGTAAACCCACCAATATGCCCTTATCCTGTTTATGCAGATGGGCTGGTGTTTTTAGCCAAGTTCAGATGTCCTTGGGTCATTCTGACCTTCACAGTTTTTCTGTAAGAAGTTTATTTATTATTTTTCCATAGGATGAGGTGTGTGTGTGTGTGGAGCGGGAGGGCAAGGTGAGACAGGGTTGAAAGGACTTAGCGGATACCTAGTTTAAATGGGGGCTATTACTCATGCTATAACATTTCCCCCTCTAGTTGTACATTAGCTTAAATCATTGAGCAATTTACACTGTTCTCCTGTTCTAGGTGTTTAAATGACTGAGAGAGGACAAGTAGTTTAGTAGATTATTGGAGTCCTGGTGTGGCGTTGTGGGCTAATGCATCAGACTGCAAAGTCGTTTGAACTACAAAGTCAGTGGTTCAAGTTCACCAGCTGCTCCTTGGAAACCCTATACAGGGTCGCTATGGGTCAGAATTGACTCTATGGCACTTAACAACAACAATTTGGGACTTCTGGATGCCCTCTCAAAAGGAAAAAAAAATTAGATATATTTATTATACTCTGATCTAAATAGACCAAAATTTCCATTTGGTCTACATCAGGTTTTCATCTAGTTGAAAGGAATACTGTCTGATGAGAGTCCCATTGTGTCCAAGTTTTGAGTCCAGCAAATTTGACAGCTGACAGGGTGACTTTCCAGGTCCAGTCCGCTTTTTTTAAAACTGGTTTTCTCATCCATCTCTCCATGTTCTGAGCAAAATATGATCTCCAGGCTGGAAGGGGTCAGGTTACCTGTAGGGAAGGAAGCAGACCTGGGAAGAGCAATTTTACAAATAATAGAAAGTGTGTGGTGGAGATGTTGTGCATACCACTGCACCTTTATATCTTGGCTGAGGTGAGGTAGAAAGTTGAGGGAAGCTGCCTGGGAAGGTTTACTGTATACAACTTTATAAGGGCTCAATTTAAGCCCACTTCTGGGGGCTGCCTGAATTTGAAACACGGCTAAGGCAACACTTGGTTCCAATGTAACTAAATTTCCTGACAATTTTGTCATTTGTTTCTCTTTAGAGTATGGTTCATTTTCTGGAACCTTCATGTTGAATGCAGTTGTCATTTCATCTTTAGGTGTTTGCTGCTCCGTTGTTACTTTGGACACTCTGGAAGTCCACATTTGGAGGTAATCTCCTTCAAGAGAATTTTCACTATTTCTGAAGTTCTTAGTTCTGGTGGGGAAAACCTCTGTTCAGCCAGAAAAGGTGTCTATAAAAACAAACCCAGCAAATATTTAATTTCCCTGCTTGGGGGCATCAGTGTGAAATCAACATGTTAATTTTCAGGGGGTGGTTTACCTTGATATTGGTGCAGGACAGCCTGTTTGGGATTGTTTTTGAGGCAGGTAACAGAGCTAATATCCTGAATGAGTTTTTTGTTTTTTAATTTCTTGCTCTAGAGCCAGGGGCTAATAAACCAAGTCAGGCCCTCTTTTCTGTAGTGGGTCATTTCATGGACTCATTTAAGAAGAGCAGGGCCTAGTTTTCACAGGATCAGAATCATTTTATTGCCATTTACTTTCTAGGGTTTTGTTTGTTTTTTAACCTTTTAGAACCAGAACAACTTTATTGTTATTCACTTTTTATCCTTTAACCTCTCAAATCCTTCTGCTTCAATTCTACTCAAGTCCTCAAGTCCTTGGGTACACATTTACTTTTTCTTGTCAACATTTCTAATGTCCTTATTAGTGTAATTAGTTCAGCTTGTTTTATGAGCTGATGTCCCCAGTGGGAGGACTATTGCCTCCACCTGGTCTTGTAAGAGTACTATTACACACCCTGCTATCTGAGTCCCTTTTTCCATGTAACTACTTCTGTTCACGAATTACGTCTAGTTCATCAGATAAAGTCAAACAGGTCAGCTTGGTTGAAGAGTGCTTGGTCAATGATTTCTATACAATCATGGTTCAACCCTCCAGTTGCCACATTAAGGAGAAGGATGGCAGGTTTAGTTGCCCCATAATTCACAGGGTAATATTCAGATTGTCCAGTAAAATAACCTGGTATTGCTTATTGGTCCTGTTGTGAGGCGTTCCTTCTTTTGTAGCAGGGAGACAATTTGATGGGGATTGGACGAGCTGGCCAGAGGGAATTTCTCGGCCTCTTTCCTGAGAGGATATTGTTTTTTTGTGGGATGGGCAGTTTCCAGGTTTTAATCAGACCTGATGGAGGATGCTTGTTAGCGCTCCCCAGGGTTCCACTAATCCACACTAGGGGCTTACACCTGATTCTTGACCTCCTCAGGTCATTATGACTGGTTTCCTGAGTTGGAATCAGTAATTGCTAGGCATGTTCATGAGGAACCTTTATTTGTAGACTTTTGGTTTCAGGAAGCTGTTTGAACATGTAACTTTGGAAGCAGGCGTTCTGGCCCAGTTAGGGGACTAGACAGTTATTTTCTTTCCCCTAATGTTGCAGTTTAAGGGTTTCAAGAAGTACTGGTCTTCAGACCTCCCCGAGATCTCAGTTACTATTGCTGAACAGAAATAGAACAGTCTGTTCACCATTGTTATTTTTAGCTGTGGTCCTGGGGGTGGGAGCAACGGGGGTGGCACAGGCTGATGCCAAATAATGCTGAGCCTCCTTACCCCCCGATGCCGTTAGTTTTCTGAAGACAATGAAGCTTGTTCAACCATTTGTTGAGCTGGATTGACTTTTTCTGCCAGACCCTCTCCTGAGATTTGGCCATTTGTTTTTCCAGTGTCCAGGTTTTTGCAATAAGTACATCGGGCCTTGTTTAAGGTTGTCTTTCCTTTCAGGGATCCTCCCTAGGGTCCCACAGGCTTACCTTTACTGGTCTTTTAGGAAGACAGTTACCACCTGAGAATCCTCGTGCTCTCGGCTGTTAAATATCTTGAAGGTTATGTTCACCAGCTGGGATGGATTCATGCCAATTGCCCTGTTGAATTTCTGCCATTTCTTTTTAATATCCAGGGCGCTTTGGGAGATAAAAGTCATATTAACCATTTGGGTATTTGCTGAGTTCTTAGAATTAAGGTCTGTGTACTTACAGTAAGCCTGGTAGATTCATTCAAAGAATTCAGAGGGGTCCTCAGTTGGCTTCTGCTGAACTGCCCATACCGTGTTCAAGTTCTTTCAGACCTGTGAGAAGGCACCTTTTATAGTACTCCAGTTGAAGCAGCCCCATTTAGATTTCGATTTGTGTCAGCTAGAGGAATTGTCTTGACTGGGGCAAGGGACTCATTTAGGTTTTTTTCCTCCATGGATGCATGCTGTTTTGTCCCATGCCTTACATCAGACCAGCCTTTTTAGTTGCTTCTCAGGAGCATTGTCAACAGAGCCTGAATATCTGCCTAATTAGGATGTTGTTGTTGTTGTTAAGTGGTGTCGAGTCGATTCCAATCCATAGTGAGTGACCCTATATAGGGTTTCCAAGGAGCAGCTGGTGAGCTTGAACCACCGACCTTGCAGTTCAAATGGCTTTGCATTCTGGCGCATTAACCTACAGCACCACACCAGAATAATGGGTAGTAAAATAGTGGTTATTAAATTTGTTATTTTGGTTGAATCATCCAGGTGCGGCACGGTGGGACATGGCACTGGACTACCGAGTCAGTCTGAGCCTCATGGTCAGAGGTTTAAGTCCACCAGTGACTCCTTGAAAAATGTACACAGGGTCACCATGAGTCAGAACTGACCCGACAGCACTGAACAACACCATCTCACTAAGAGGGATTTGAATTTTTCCTATTTAACAAGTCCATGATAGAGAAAGTTGTAAGTGCCCAGTAATATCCTGCTACTTGACCTTTCTGTATTCAATCCTATGGGCATCTACAGAGTGGGTATTGCCTTGTTTCTGTTTCAGGTAGCTCTCTACCAAAATGGGTCCCTTAAAGGGTATGTTGTTGTTGTTGTTAAGTGCCGTCAAGTTGGTTCCTACCCATAGCAACCCCGTATAGTGTTTCTAAGGAGTGACTGGTGAGCTTGAACCGCCGACCTTGCAGTTCAAACAGCTTTGCAGTCTGGTTTATTAACTCACAGCTCCACACCAGGACTCCTGAAGGGTATGGTACAGAGAAATTACTTCCAAACTGCTATCCTCAGCAGCTGAATATGGCCAGGCAGGTTTACTAGGTCAAGTTATACTTTTCCTTAATGACAGCTGCTAGTGTACCAGGAATTGTAATAAGACAATGCTACGATTAAAAGTTATATTTTTAACAAGTAACCATTTATCTCTGTATATTCACACACAGGCCTGATTAGACCTGTTTTCACCTAATACTCATCTGTATTTATTTTTCTTCTGCATGGCTTTATAACTTTCTGCATTTTTACAAAGTTTTGTATTGCCAGATCCTGGTCATCTATTTGTATGCAGCTGTCAGCAAAATTAAACTTTTTACATACTCCTCCTCCCTCCGCAGCCTAAGTTGTCTAAGGCTAATCTATTTTGATAGATGGCATTTTGCATCCGGGTCTGTTGGTGCTCAAGAAAGGTTAGGGCCACCCCAGTTCCATTGGTTATAGATTCAGTTACCTAGGAGGTGCCCTCACATTTATAGCAACTATAGAAAAAGAGCTCTGGTAGCATAGTCAGTTCTGTCTCAGAGTGACCCTGTATAGGGTTTCTGAGGAGTGGTTGGTGAGCTTGAATCGCCAACCTTGTGGCTCAAACCAACTTTGTGGTCCAGCACATGACCCCACAGCATCACACAAGGATTTCACAAGGCATGGTAGCACATAGAAACTGCTGCCATCTCTTAGGAGTTGAGAAGGAGCATTGTCAGTCCTGGTGTGATGCAGTGGGACAAAGCACTGGACCCCAAGGTTGGTTTAAACCACCAGATTGGTGGTTCAAACTCACCACTTGCTCCTTGGAAACTCTATACAGGTTTGCTATGATTTGGAACTGACTTGACTGCACTTAACAACAGCAATAACACCAAAACTGTCAGGACATGGCTGAAAAGACATGAGAATGAGAGGATCTAAAGTCTACAGCAGTTTGTACTTCTACCCTAATTTTCAATAGGATACAAGCAGTGAAAACAAAACAAAACAAAACAAAACAAAGGTAAAAATGACCTTAGTGAATTTAACCAGAATGGAACCATATCACTACCGCTTACAAGATTGTCAGAACTAAAATAATTGCAGAGCAAGGGACTCATGGGGAGCTTTTGGCTGTAAAGATTTCAAAGAAATAAGCTTTGCATTTATTCAGTTAGGATAGCTAGCCTGACTTGATTTATATATCAGGAACAGAACCATGAGTTCTTGGTTTACTTTATTTTTGAATTTGCTATCTTCCGCTGCCTAGATTTGTGCATCAGCAACTGTAAATCATATGTTACTGAAGGCTCCAGAGCATAAGCGATTACAATTTAACTGGCAAATGCTGCTAAATGTTTGGAGGGCCCTTCTATCCAGCTGAGGTGAGAATTCACCATCTGCTTATGAAACTATATGAGCAGACAAAACCACATGTACCTGACTTACTGAGTTACAGAATTCTTTCAAGGAGAAACGCTGCCTTAGGCCGCTAAATGTCAAACTGCTGATTGCTTAGCTTTGCTGAATGCAAAGTCAGGAGTATAGTGATGTTGGTTTGAAGGTAAATGACTGACCACACAGGTCTGAAGCCAAGAGTCTGTGCAAGACACAGTTATACAAGAAAAATAAAACATTAATATCTATCATTTAGAGTTAAAATCAAACTCTGGGGAGAATAATAGTTTCCATCCTATATTAGTTTTGCGATGCTGTAGGATAATCATTAACTCACACAGTTTCTTTGAACCACAAGGTTGGCAGTTCAAAACTCACCAGTTGCTCCTTGGAAACCCTGTACAGGATCCTTATAAGTTGGAACAGACTCAATGACAGTTAACAACAACAACACCTACAAGGGGCGAAGGACAGGGGAAATTGCGTTAATGGCTCTGAAGCTACTACTTAAGTTGTTGTAAGTAGAAAACAGAGCAGAGGATAATGAAGAAAATGGCTACAGGCATTGATTCCTCCAAGATACACAAAGAAATCTGCTCAAAAAACAGTGTCCAAATGCTTTTCACCTCTAGCTTTATTTGACAATTCTTCAAGATTCAATGTTGAAATTATCCACTTGAATTCTCTGACCATCTCTTAAGTTCCCTGTTCTTTGTTAATTGATCTATGATAATACATTATCATCAATACAGTTATTTTTCATAGGGTCCATAAATATATATTGAGTCCCAACCTGGGTGGCACCAAGGATACATGCTTGATGACTAGCTTGAAAGATTGACAGTTTGAATGCACCCAGAAGTGCCTCAGAAGACAGACCCGATGACCTGCTTCCTCTGAAAAGCTCTGACCTTTGACACTCCCATGGAATGATTCTACTCTGTATACGTGATGTCACCAGGATTGTGAAAAGACTCTATGGCAATTATTTGTCAAACACTTTACGAAAACCAAACCCAAACCCCACTGCCATGGAGTTGATTCCAACTCATTAATCATATATGACAGAACAGAATTAACCCATAAGGTTTCCAAAGTTGTAATCTTTATAGAAGACTGCCTCATCTTTATTTAACAGAGCAGTTGGTGGATTTGAACCACTAACCTTTTGGTTAACAGATCAACACTTAAACTCTTGCCTATGAGGGATTGTACCAACCACTTTGTAGTTGTTGGTAAGTGTCGTTGAATCAGTTCCAATCCATGTTGTTGTTAAGTGTCATTAACATAGTTCCAACTTATAGCGACCCTGTATAGAGTTTCTGAGGAGCAACTTGTGGGTTTGAACCACCAGCCTTGCAGTTAACAGTCTGATACTTATTCTACAGCACCACACCAGGACTCCACCACTAAACATTAAATATATAATCCAAATTTTTAGTTCATAACTATTTTCCCACCACAAATAAGATCAAGAAAATTGTTATAAATATTGAATAATTCTGGTTTCTATGATTGAATAAAATCACAGTAATATTCATATGCAAACATATAAAAGCAAGTTGAGGGAATTGAACAACTTTTTGCAACAATTGAAGTTCTAAATAATAATAGCTTTAAGGTGAATTCTTATGAGAATCAGTATTATTTGAAAATAACAGACAATGATTCTGGATGATTTAAGGTAAAATAGAAAATATTAGGAGGATATTGGATCCTGGTGTGGCACTGTATAAAAAGCATTGGACAACTAGCTGCAAAGTCAGTGGGTGAACTCACTAGACATCCTCAGAAACACTATACTAGTTCACTATGATTTGGAACTGATTCGAACTCACTTAACAACAACGTTACTGGATATTGGGAGACTCACATGAGAAGAGAGGAGATCGGAAAATCTGAGTAGGGGCAGGTAAAACCAAGCAGTATTTGGTGGTCTCATTAGCCCTAGTTTTACCCAGGTACCACCATTGTCCTTTGGAAAGTTCACAGTGTTGGTAGGGAAAGAAATGATTAAAAAGAATCTTCTAGAATCCCACAAACAAAACTCATCTGCAGTGTCAGGAAGCAGATCAATGATTTTCTGGGGAAAGGTGTTCAAAATTGAGGGACTGTCTGGTAAGGATATAATACACCCTCTGCAGTGATGTAGCTATTGAGCAGATTAATGGTTACACAGGTGAATAAAGTTGTCAAAAATTATCAAAATGTAAATGTATAATGCTGTATTTTATTATACATAAATAATGTTTCTAAACATTGGATTTAAAATCAGGTCTGAAAGACATAACTCATTTTCCAGTTTGTTGTACTGTGGTAGCTTGTATGTTGCTGTGATTCTGGGAGCTATGCCACTGGTATTTTAAATGGCAACAGGGTGTCCCATAGTGGACAGGTTTCAGTTGAACTTCCAGACTAAGAAGAAAACACAGACTACCTCTGAATGTTTTACCACTGAAAATCTTATAAATACATATTGGCAGAAATAGTTTCAGAAGATAAGTCACTTAATTTGTAAGGCACTCAAAATATAACTGGGAAAGAATTGCCTCCTCAAAGTAGAGTTGATGATGATGACAGGAATTGGGTAAAACTTTTGGGACCTTCATTTGCTGATGGTGTAGAAGTTAAAAGGAGAAGAAAGAGCTGTAAACATCCATTAATAATCAGAACAGGGAATGTACAAAATATGGATTTGGGACATTCGAAGCTGTCAAAAATGAAATGGAATGCATAAAGATTGATATCCTAGGCATTAGTGAGATGAAATAGAATGGCCATTTAAAATTAGATAATTAATATAATTTACTATGCCAGGAATGACAAATTGAAAAAAAATGGTGTTGCATTCATTGTTAAAAAGAACAGTTCAAGATGTATCTTCAAGTACAATGTTGTCTGTGACAGGATAATATCCATATGCCTTCAAGGAGTACCAGTAAATATCACTATTATTTAAATATGTATACACAAACCAGTAAAGTCAATGATGATGAAATTAAATAATTCTACTAACTTCTTCAATCTGATATTGATCAAACATGTAATCAAAATGTACTGATAATTATTGGTGAATAGAATGCGAAGTTTGGAAACAAAGAGGAAGAAGAAGTAGGTGGAAAATATGGTCTTGGTGATAGAAATGATGCTGGCGATCACATGATAGAATTTAGCAAGACCAATGACTTAGTCACTACAAACACTTTTTTAAACAAATTAAATGGTGATGACACCAAGAGCTGAACAGAAAATTTCAAAGATCAGCTCGAGAAGATAAAACCAAATATTACAACAAAATGTGCAAAGATCTGGAATCAGAAAACCAACAAGGAAGAACACGTTCAGCATTTCTCAAGCTGGGGGAACTGAAGAAAAAATTCAAGCCTCAACTTTCATTGTTGAAAGGTTCTCTGGGAAAATTATTGAATGATGCAGAAAACATCAAGAGAAGATAGAAGGAACACACTGAATCACAGTACCAAAAGGAAATGGTTAATGTTCAACCGTTTCAAGAGGTAGCATATGATCAAGAGCCAATGATCCTGAAGGAGGAAGTCCAAGGTGAATTGAAGGAATTGTCAAAGAACAAGGCACCAGGAATTGATGGAATAAAAATTGAAATCTTTCAAAAAGTGAGGCAGCACAGGATGCACTCACTCATCTCTGCCAAGAAATTTGGAAGACAACTATCTGGCCGACTGATTGGATGAGATTCATATTTGTGCCCATTCCAAAGAAAGGTGACCCAAAGGAATGTGGAAATCATTGGACAATCTCTTTGATAGCTCATGCAAGTAAAGTTTTCCTAAAGGTAATACAGAAACGGCTACAACCATACATTGACAGAGAACTTCCATAGGTTCAAGCTGGATTCAGAAGATGCCGTGGAACAAGGGATATCATTGCTGTTGTCAGATGGATTTCGCCTGAAAGCAGAGAATATCAGAAAGATGTTTACCTGTGCTTTATTGACTATGCAAAGGCTTTCAATTGTGTGGATCATGACGAGCTATAGATAACATTGTGAAGTATGAGTATTCCTGAACACTTAATTGTGCTCATGAGGAATCTGTACCTGGACCAAGAGGCAGTTGTTCGAACAGAACATGGCAACACTGAATGATTTAAAACGAAGAAAGGTGTGTGATGAGATTGTATTATTTCACCATACTTGTTCAACCTGTATGCTGAGCAAATAATACGAGAAGCTGGGTTCTATGAAGAAAAACGTAGCATCTGGATTGGAGAAAGACTCATTAACAACCTGCAATATGCAGATGATACAACCTTGCTTGCTGAAAGTGAAGAGGACTTGAAACATTTACTGATGAAGATCAAAGAGCACAGTCTTTGGTATGGATTATATCTCAATGTAAAGAAAACAAAAATCCTCACCTCTGGACCAATAAGCAACACTCTTATCAATGGAGAAAAGATTGAAGTTGTCAAGGACTTCATTCTTATTGGATCAACCATAAACACTCATGAAAGCAGCAGTCAAGACATATTGCATTAGGCAAATCTGCTGCATAAGACCTTTTTAAAGTGTTGAGGAACAAAGATGTCAGTCAGCTTGAGGACTAAGGCGAGCCTGACCCAAGCCAAGGTATTTTCGATAACCTCATATAAGCTGGACAGTGAATAAGGAAGACTGTAGAAGAACTGATGCTTTTAAGTTATGGTGTTGGAGAAGAATATTGAAAGTGCCATTGGCTGCCAAAAGAACCAATAGATCCGTTTTGGAAGAAGTACAGCCAGAGTGCTCCTTGGAGGCCAAGATGGCCAAACTTCGTCTCTCATACTTCAGACATATTGTCAGGAGGGACCAGTCACTGGAGAAACATATCATGTTTGGTAAAGTGGAGGGTCAGAGAAAAAGAGGAAGACCCCCAACAAGATGGATTGGCCAAGTGGCAGCATCAATGGACTCAAGCATGACAACAGTAGTGAGGTTGGCCCAGGATTGGGCAGTGTTTTGTTCTGCTGTGCATAAGGTCGCTATGAGTAGGTACTGACTCAACGGCACCTAACAACAACAACAAACACTCATGAACCTAACCATCCTGAATACACAGGAATCAGATTGACTACATTTGTGAGAACAGACGGTAGAAAAGCTCAATATCATCAGACAAAACAAGGTTGCAGTTGAAGAAAATTAAAACAAATACATAAGCACCAAAGTATGACCCTGAACATATCACACCTGAATTTAAAGACCATCTCAAGAACAGATGTTATGCATTAGACAGTAATAACCTATGCCCAGGAAAGCTCTGGGATGACATTGAGAACATCATACAGGGAAGGAAGAAAGCAAAACGTCACTAAAAAGATAGGAAAGAAAGAAAAGACCAGAACAAATGTCAGGAGAGAGTCATATTTTCTCTATAGCATAGACATGATAAAGTGAATGGAAGAATTGATGAAGTCAAAGGGCTGAGCAGAAAATTTCAAAGAGCAACTCAAAAGACAAAGTCAAGTAGTATAAGGAAATGTGCAAAGGCCTGGAGTTAGAAAACCAAAAGAAAAGATGTTCGCATTTCTCAAGCTGGAAGAAGTTAATAAAAAAAATTCAAGAATTGACTTGAAATGTTGGAGGATTCTATGGAAAAAATATTGAATGATGCAAAAAACATCCAAAGATGATGGATGTAATACAGAGTCACTGTAGTAAAAAGAAATGATACTTGTTCAGACATTTTAAGAGATAGAATATAATCAAAAACTAATGGTACTGAAGGAAGAAGTCCAAGCTGCACTGAAGACATTTGCGAAAAAGAAATTGACAGAATGCAAATTGAAATCTTTGAAGAAACTGATGTAGCACAGGAAGTGCTACCTGGCCAACCAATTGGAAGAGATCCATATTTTTATCCATTCCAAAGAGAGATAAATCCTTTCTATATATGGTTACTGTGAGTCACAACCAACTCGATTACAAGCAGCAGCAGCAGCAGCCGCAGCCACATTTTATTAGGCAAATCGGCTGCACAAGACCTCTTTAAAGTATTTAAGACCAAAGATATCACTGTGAGTACTAAAGATCATTCATAGAAAGTCATAGAATTTCAAAAGCCTCATATGCAAGTAAAAATTGGACCAATGAATAAGGAAGACCATAGCAGATTTTATACATTTGAGTTAAGGTGTTGGAGAAGAATATTTAAAGTATCATAGAACAAGCAAATCTGTGGAAGAAGTACAGCTCGAATGCTCCTTAGAAATCAGGATGGTTAGACATCTTCTTTCATATTTGGGATATGTTTTCAGGAGGGACCAGTCCCTAGAGGAAATCATGCTTGATAAACTGGAGGGTCAGTGAAAAAGAGGAAGACCCCCAATGAAATGGATTGGCATGGGAGCAGCAGCAATGGGCTCAGACATCACAACAATTGTGAGGATTAAGGATTTAGCAGGAACAAGAAGTGTTTTATTCATATATATATATATAGTAACTATGAGTTGGAACTGACTCAGTGGCACCTAACCCCAAAAACATTCAAATATATTTGCAATGATTTTGAGGGGAGAATGTCTAAAACAACTGTATCAAACACAACTCAAGAATGGCAGGAAAATAACATTGTAAGACTACTCATATTATTAAACAATTTTATAAAAATAAAGTATCCTTTTTACGAAGCAATATTGGGGAAAAGTAATACTTTGCATGTTAAAATCGATTTTGATCCAAAAGCATTTTTTTTTCTTTAAATCCATGAAACTTACCTTCTCAATAAAGCAGTGTGTAAACTTCATAAATCAGTATCAGAATTAACAAAATCACAATACATTTTGATTTATTACACTCTTCTATCTTTATTATGCTTTGAATAGTAAGTCAGATTCTATTTTCCCAGGGTACATTCCGAAGAACTGCAGAAGATAACATGAACGAACATGATCTATGTATATCTGATTAGCTTGTATCTTAGGTAAGTCCAAATGGCAAAGTTTTTAATGAACGTGCTGAGTGAAAGATGCTAATGTTGAATCTTGTACATCCACCATATATGCTCACTAAAAATTCAAAGTGCCCTAGCCATGCTTCTCCTGCCTTCTCCCTTCTGTGTGCAAAGAAAGGCAAGGGGTACCAGTGCTTTCCCAAGATGTTATTAAGTCATGGGAGATACCTTAAGAATAAGAACACAGTTGTGCTCAACTATGCTTAGGAAATGTTCAGTATAATACCTCCCACCACAGATATTTTCAATAATCTTCTTTTTAATTGTCAAATATGTATATTTCAACATTAAACTGCTGTCAAAGGAAATTAAAAGAGGATCATTCAAAGATAAACAAAAGAAGAGCAGAGAAAGACTAAATGATAGACACAAATATAAAGCAAATATTTTTATTATCCTAAAACATTGCCATCAATGACACCAATACTTCCATAAAACATGTACATTGTATTTTCTTTAAGAAAAGTATTAAAAGAATATTGTTTAAGATTGCTATCTTTGGCTGAGTTTTCTAGAGAAGTGTTTAAGACACCCACATATATTTTTGGGAGAAACAATATAATCCACGACAGTTCTGAAAACAAAAACACCTGTTCCATAGACTGTTATATGGCCAGTAGTTCACAAAAACACACAAATAAACAACAATAAAAACAGTGTATCCATCTTTGGCTATTAATTTTATCAGAGTGTGCTCCCTTGTTAACATGGCAAGCATTACCATACTAAGATCAAAAGAGCTGAGACTAGTATTTCTATATTCAGAAAAACAAGAGATTTTCCACAAGTCATGTAGAAAACATGAGTTAATCTATCCACCCCTATAGCATATCCCATTTTGAATTACTAGCCACTCTTATATTTGAGAATGGATACAAAACATTTATTATTATTGCCAGTTCTTTCAATATCAGACAAGTTCTGAATCTATGTAATCAGAACAGTTTTAAGGAACACATATTTTTTCTAAATGTTGTTGTTAGGGGCCATTGAGTTGGTTCCGACTCATAGCAACCCTTTTCACAACAATAGAGGAAACTCTGCCCATCATGTACCATTCTCACAACAACTGACATGTTTAAGCCCATAGTTGTTGCCATTCATTCTGTCAACCAGCTCATTGAGAGTCACCTTTTTCCCAAATAGAAAAAAGTGACTCCAGGTGTACTAACTAATCTTCATCTTTGATGAAAAGTTTGGTCCAGAGGAAAGTACAATGTAAGTCTTACAGGGCATGTACTGGACTAGAACTATAGTTTTTATACTTCACACTGCTGTGTGTTGAGCATCTACTAGCAAATGAACACCCTCTGGGAGTTAGATATTTATAGTTTTTTTAGGTTTTTATTTGTGTGATTTCTGAAGATTCTCTTGACTTGTATAAGGCTCATTTTCCTAGACATTAATATAAAGATAATGGACCTTCCCTACTTATTTCACAGGACTGTTGTAAAGGACAAATGAAGGATGGGTACAAAAACACTTTGAAAATTAAAACATGAAAACAATGTAAGGAATGAGCATGGAATTAATGCATTTCCCAGAATACCTGACATATCATCATATTCTCCATGGAAATTTGCTTGATTTTCTCTCCTCTTCCCTTCCTTCCTGTCTATTGTCAAAGTGTTCATTCTCACTGGTTGCTTGCACAGAAACCCAGAGTCTTCTGAGAAAGTACCTAGAGCATTTGTTGCTATTGTGAAGTGCCTTCAAGTCAGCTCTGACCCATAGCGATTGTATACAGAGTTTCTGAGGAGACACTGGTACCAGCCTGTGAAATCCCTGTGGAATGAGAAGCAGGGCTGTGTGAGTTAGGTTACTTAAGGAATGACCAAACCAAGTATGAAACATTTTACTTCCCTATTAGGAAATCGGCAGTTATTCAAGCATCATTAGGGCCTCTGGTACCATGAAGATACAGCAATCTCCTGAAGGTCTGCTGGACCCTCAACTCTGATACCAGGTCCCTGGACTTCAGATAATAAGGCCATACTGAAGTTCATCTCCTTGTGTGGTGCTGTAGGATAAGCACTGGTCTACTAAGTGCGAAGTTGTCAGTTCAAACCCACCAGTTGCTGCTATACAGGGTCGCAATGAGTTGGAACCAACTTGACAGCACTAACAACATCAACAAGTTCAGCTTGCCCCCTAAATAGGGGAGATCCTTCAGCTAAAATACAGCAAAGGTGTGAGCTGCAAGCCACACCTCTTTGTAGGTCCTAGGTTCACTTGATCCCTCCCATAACCTCACTTCTGGCTTGGAAAGACTTCAAAAAGTCGATCTGATTCCCGCAGTAGTGACTTAGTACACTTCTCTTGTCTCCCACATTGCCATACGCTTTAAGAACGTGAGCACTGTTATCTCTATCTTTTCTTCTCCCTCCCTGCCAGTGCTTAATGTTGTATGTGGCATACAGTGTTATTGGTAGGTGCCTGTTGAATTGATGTTTAACTCATAGTGAACCCATGTGACAAAGAAAGGCCCCACAATCTTTACAGTAAGTTGCAGCTCACACTATCTTTTTTCTGTGAAGTCACTAGGTGGGTTTGAATCTCCAACATTTCAGCTAGCAGCTGAGTCCTTAACCAGTATACAATAGGCATCTTAATAAAAAGATTTAATGCATTAAATAATAAGCTTACCAAGAGTTTATACTTGAAGCCTGGAAGAATCTGACTCAAGTTGTGTTCCATTTATATGCCTACCTTTTTCTGGAGAAAAAAAATGTTAAGTGCGGTTGAGTCAGTTCCGACTCTTAGAAACACTCTAAGGGTTTCTGAGGAACAATGGTGGCTGGAACCACCCACCTTGCTGCTCCAACTGACTTTGCGGTCCAGCCATTATTCTGCAGTGAAGAGGACAATTCTTAGAAGGAATGTTCCGGATGGCAAAGGAAAATGGAATGGAGATAATAAAAGGAATCAGAACAAATACCAGTAGTGTGCTTGGGAAAGAAAAGGGACATGGTTTAGCCTTCTGTCAGCATTCACCCTGCCTGGACACATTCTGGAACCTTCTTCAACCAGGCTTAGGCTTCCCAGGACTTCTCCCACAGGAGGTCGTGTTGAGGGTACACCACAGGTAGGATATCTTATGACTGTGTGCAGGTTAGACTTCTCTGTTATGACTTATAGTTCACTTTTCACTTATTTGTAAAATCAGCAAAAACAAAATCACCCAGCTGCTGCCTGGGGAGCTCTTCTGTTGAGATGAAATTTAAGATGTATTAGTCCCATTCCCTCCAGCATTGTTTCTGTCCATGCAAATTCTTTTCTCTGTTTGTTTTACTTGACAAATAACTAAGGGAGGTGAGAATTCACATAAGTATAAAGAAACTAAAGAATCATATTATTTAACTTTCTGTCAGTCTACGTAGAAATTTAGGCAGCCAGCTGTGAGAAGTAAGCATTATTGGATGCATTAGCATACGTTCATATTGTAAAGACTTGTCTTTAACCTTACTGTGTCTAACAAGCACTGGCCATTTTGGAATTCAATATGTTTACTTGAGAATTTCTGTAACAGTTCATATAGACTAATAAATACTATGGAGACAGAGCAAATACCAGTTAGACTCCATTACTGTCAGCTAACGTGGTTTATTGAAAGAGAACCACTGATATTTACAAATCACCAATACCAGTGTTGATCCTTTGACCGGGTACTTCATTTGCCCTCTTAGGCAGACAGGTATTCTAAGTAGAGGTGTCAGCCCATATTTTTGGTCCATACTCATAGAGAGAACAATGATTGTTAGCATTAATCATAATACTGATAGCATTGAAGCATTAGAATTGTGAGACATTGTTGATAGAGAAAAGACTTAAAAGCCATACAGAAATAAGATAAAGAACATTTAAATAATGCAGCTGAAGGTACATTTAAGAGAATGTTTGCCCTGTAGTGGTCTGATCAAACACCCAATGTTTTATGGGGGAAAAAAAAAAGTTGTGGAGTGCTATTTTAGGAATTTGTCACTATGTTTCAATGTTAAATTCTGAATCAAAATCATGAAAAAACTATTCCTTTATCAGTGCACAGCTGTATGCTTCCATCCAAATGGTGTTTACTTTTGTGAATTTCTAACATTTCAACTTCCAACTTTCCTGATTTAGGCAGGAGTTCATTGGTTTTAGGGGATTCTGATAGTATGACATGAGATGTGAAGTCCAATGTCATTCAATGTTGTCTTAAAATTTTCATTTTTTCATAGGTTCTGTAGCTACAGAAGACAGGCATTTAACCCGAGAGTTTTAGTTATTTATATTGGACACGAGGGATCCCCAGCAATTTGGTTCAAATAAAATCATCTAATTCTGTTGTTGTTTTGTTGTTAAGTGCCGTTTAGTCAGTTCCGACCCATAGCAATACTGTATAGGGTTTCTGAGGAACAGTTGGTGAGCTTGAACTGCTAACCTTGAGGTTCAAAACGACTTTACAGTCCAGCGCATTAACCCACAGTGCCACATCAGGACTCCATTGGAATTCTTTGTTGTTGTTGTTGTTAAGTGCCATCGAGTCGGGTCCGACCCATAGAGACCCTGTACAGGATTTCCGAGGGTGTAAATCTTTACGGGAGTAGAAAGCCTCATCTTTCTCCCGCGGAGCGGCTGGTAGTTTCGAACCGCTGACCTTAAGGTTCACAGCCCGATTCGTAACCACTACGCTACCAGAGCTCCTTCCATTGGAATTCTAGGTGAGGCTAAAAAAGGCAGAGTAACAGAGTCACTCACAATCTGTCTAAGAGTATATCCCATGATTTCCTGATACCAACACTGTGGTTCCCTTGAGTTAGAACTCATGTCCTTCATGTTATTCCATAGATTGTCTGTTCCTTGGAGTAAAGGACTGTGTTTTCTTGTCCAAATATTGCATTCCCAAGACCTACAATGTAAGAGATGGTCAGCATAGATTTGTGTGGGTGCTTTTGTTACTGCTTTTTTGTCACACATCTGTAACCATCTTCCTTACTAGACTACTGTAGAAACTGCATAAAAGCTGCACATGAGATGGCTTTGGTTGGCTCCATGAGATAAACAGATGTTTTTGCCTCACAATTCACTTCACATTGACATAAATCCAGTGGGGGAATAAATGATATGTTTCATTAAATCCTGGCAGCCTTCCTCTGTATTCATTGATTTATTTTTTTCTAAAAATGTCTCTTGGCTAATGTGGAGACATGGTCATAATAAATGTTGATAGCTTCTAGCACTTTATCTTTCTCAGCACAGTCATCCCTTTGCACTCATTCCAATTTCAATCAAGATACACAGATGTGGAGTTTATTGGGATGAGACAGGCAGGGGATTTATAGTCAATATGCCTCATGTCAATTAAGAATTACTCAAATAACTTTCATTCATACTGATTGAAATCTAGGCTTATTTGTCCTGAGGTGATTTTTTTTTTTTTAATGAAATAAAGTCAAGTTAGTAATTATCTTGTATTTTATTCATAAAGTGGTACTGGCAAACAAATTGGTCTGCCTGTTCCAATTGACAGATGATGCCCTAGGATTCAGACAATTTATTGTCAAATTACTGACATAAAAAAGAAATACCTGAAAAAATCATTTGTACAAAAAAAGAAAGAAAAGAACATAGACATATTTCTAAAAGGCTGGACGAGTACAACCTTAGAGGTTTACATCTAAATACACATAGGGGGTAAATTACAGATAAATGTCTTTGAACCAAATTAAACCAAGTCAAAAGACTCTGGAAATATGTATTATTGAGATTTAGACAGAGTAAAATGAAACTAGATACATGTTTGCTAGTAGTTAGAACGTTCTACCCTCTTCATGGTGCTCACAGGTAGCAGAATTTTCCTCTAAGATTCTCCTCTAAGAACCATTCTCCTCTAAATCCATGTGGTGCTAGTAGAGCTGTTCCCACCCATAACTCCAGGGCTAAGCATATAACCTACTCTGGCCAATCAGTGTAGTACATCTCTTGGGCAAGAGTGGTAAAATCATGCTGATTGCTACCCAAACACAGCTGACTAAGACGCACTGCTAGGACTTTATAAAAAACCCATTAGTAAAAAGATGCTGAACTGCTGAGAACATAGAGTAAACTTGGAATAACTTGTAGTCATATTGCAGTAAGAAATAGGATATGAAAATGGGATTAAAATACAGAAAAGCAGAGTGAGATACTGAGGGAAAGATGGGACTAGGATTTTGATTGGACTCCTGGGCTCAGTCATAACCTAAGCTATTATCAATCTGAGACTTTAAATGAGGTATTTCGTTTTTGAAATGTTCTTAAAAGTTTACTTAAATGATGTATACATATATTCTCATAAAATATCCAAGTAATACAGTTAAAGTAGAATCCCTAGAGATAGTCCTAATGGCTTAATAAGATAACGATTGAGCATTTCCTTTGAACGTAGCAATGTAAATGTCAGTGGTGAACTACTAAACCTGAGATGAGCAGCATTTTTAGAGTTTGTTGTTGTTGGTGTTATTAAGTGCCCTTGAGTTGACTTCTTATGGTGGTCTTATAGAGAGGAGAACCAAACACTGCTGAGTACTGCTGTGTCTGAACTCACTATTGCAGTCTATCAAACCCATTTCATTGAAGGTCTCCCTATTTTGTAGTGACTCTTTACTTTGCCAATCATGATGTCTTTCTCAAGTGATTGGCTTCTCCTGAAAACGTGTCTAAAGTAAACAAAATGAAGTCTTGCCAATCTAGCTTCTAATGAGCATTTTGACTGCACTTCCTTAAAACTAATTTACTCATTCTCTGACAGTCTTTGTTACTTGCTATAGTCAACCTTCTTCATGAACATCACAATCCAAATGTGTCAATTCTTTGTTGATCTTCCTTTTGTATTATCCAATTGTCCCACACTTATGAGACAATTGAAAATACCATGGCTTGAGTAGGTTCATCTTAGCCTTCAAACTGACATCCTGGTAACTTCAATTTCTTTACCATTCTAAAGGCTGTAGTCTTTGCTCTTCATTAGTAACAGCTTCGAAACTTATTCATTTTCAGCAAGCAAGGTTTTGTCAACTGCATATTTCAGATTGTTAGTCTTCCTACAATCCTGATGCTGAGTTCTTCTTCATTTACTCCAGCTTCTCTGAATAATTTTTCAGCATGATGGCTCAATAAGTAAGGTGAAAGAATACATCCCGGCTTCACACCTTTTCTGATTTTAAACCACGTAGGATGCATTTTTTTAATGTTTTATTGTGAATTTTTGATTTTTGCTGTTGTTGCTGGTGGGAGATGATATCTCATTGTTGTTTTGATTTGCATCTCTCTAATGGCTAGTGATCATGAACATTTCTTCGTATGTTTATTGGTTACCTGGATCTCCTCTTTGGTGAAGTGTCTGTTTATGTCCTATGCCCATTTTTTTAAATTGGGTTATTTGTCTTTTTCTTGTAGAGGTATTGTAGTTTCCTGTATATTTTAGAAATAAGTCCCTTATCTATTGTGTCATTGCAAAAGATGTTTTTCCCATTCTGTGGGTTTCCTTTTTACTCTTCT
>NW_006408524.1:33962067-33964141 GCF_000296735.1 Chrysochloris asiatica | reverse complement strand
CCATTTGATCATGATGTATTATCTTTTTGATGTGTTGCTGGATTCAGGATGTATTTGTTTTTGAACGACTGTCTCTTGATCCATACACAGATTTTAAATGAATACAATGAAGTGCTCTGGATTCTGCCCATTCTTCACAATGTTATCCATAATTTGTTATAATACATAAAGACAAATGACTTCACATAGCCTATTAAAACACAGAAAACATCTTTCTGATATTATCTGCTTTAAGGAAATAATCCATTTGACATCAGTAATGATGCCCCTCATTTTATAGCCTTTTTTGAAGTTGGCTTGAAAGTATGGCATTTCTCTTTTGGTGTATGACTTTAGCTGTTTTGAATTCTTTAATGAAATTTTGTTTGCATGTAATATTAATAATGCTGTTGTTTGGCATGCATATGGATAGGAATCTCTTCCAGTTGGTTGATCAGGTAGTTGACTTTCAAATTTCTTGGCATAGATGAGTGAGTACTTCCAGAATTGTATATTTGTTGAAAAATCTCTATTCTGGAGACATTTTTTGAATACTCAAATATGATAGATGCTGTGTGGCACCGTGGGTTAATGCACTGGATTACAAAGTTGGTTTGAACCGCATGATCAGCAGTTGAAGCATACCAGCTACCCCTTGGAGATCCTACACAGGTTACTATGGGTTGGAGCAAACTCAAAAGCACTTAACAACAATAACAATAGAGAAAGAGACTCCTGTTGTGGTGCTGTAGGATTAGCACTGGACTGTGAACCAAATGTCTGAAGTTCAAATCCACCAGCTTCTCGAACTCTGTAATGAGTCATGATGAGTCAGAACCGACTCAATTGCACTTAACAACAACAACAATAGAGAAGGAATCACCATCAAAAAACAAACTAACTAACAAGAAACAAAAGTTCAGGAAGTTTTACTAATTTGAATCTCTGTAATTTGATTTCTTTTTGTTTTCCATTGCCATGGACTTCAGTGTGTGTTTGAGAAAGAGAAAGGAGAGAATCAACTAGAGTGTCCTCTAGACACCATCTTAAGTGTAGTAAAACATTAGTAACATTTTAAAGGTCTGTGTATTTTTGTTTTCATAAATATGTCTCAGTGAAAATGTGTTAGACTAACAAAAGATGGATCACTACTGAAGGAGGTTCAGAAATGTTCTAGCCCAATGGGACATGGGTATGTAAGCATGTTTGAACAGATGCATTCTGATTTTTTTGTGTGTGTGACTTTGAAACATACCTGTTTATTGATGCAGATCCTGGATATATGAATAAAAACGGTATTTAAATCACATGCTTATTGTCAATGTGCAGCCTCTGTCAAATTTTGTGATGCTTAGGGAGGATGTCATTAAACATTTCACAATTTCTTATACAAGAAGAAGGAGGTTGGCAGAAGAATGATGAAGACAGGTGAAGACAAGGGCTAAAGGTAAATAGTGATGTATGTAATACATCCTTGGATACACGAACAGAAACACATGCTGAATGGATATAGGAGGAAGAGTGGAATAGACATACATATATTTATATATCCCACAAATATACAAGATTTTCAAAGAGGATATTGGTATATCAGCATTTACCGCTCCTGAAAACACAACTATGAATGTGGTGGAGTAGGCAAAATGATGAAAACTTTTTAGACATTATCAAACGTCTTGAGTTACTGAGCAGATAGTTATGCCTAGGGGCTCAGGACCATGATCTCAGGGGACACCATGATCAATTGGTATAACATAATCCATGGAGACAATGTTTTATGTCCTACTTTGATGACTAGTACTTGGGATACTAAAAGCTCATGAGCAACCAACCATCTAAGTTTCAGTTATTGATCTCTCCATGTGCAGAATAAAGAAGAATGATGAGAACTGAAGATGCTTGGAATCAATGAGTCCAGTGGACTAATGGAGCACATGAACATCAGTCTCTATGACTCTGAGAGCAGAAGAACTGGATAGTGCCTGGCTACCACTACCAGCTGCTCTGAAAGAGGTCACATTAGAAGGTCCTGGATAGAGTAGCAGAACATATGGAACACAAAGCAAAGTAATTTAAAGGAAAAAAAAAAAAAAAA
>NW_006408524.1:33937888-33961580 GCF_000296735.1 Chrysochloris asiatica | reverse complement strand
GTGCCATCGAGTCAATTCCGACCCATAGCAACCCTGTATAGGGTTTCCAAGGAGCAGCTGGTGAGCTTGAACCACTGACCTTGAAGTTCAAACGACTTTGCAGTCTGGCGCATTATCCCACAGCACCACACCAGGACTCCGTAAAAAGTCCACCAACAGTCTAAATTAAAACACTAACTCATCAAACTTAATAATGCCAAGAAGTGAGGCACATTACTTTTACTAAGAATGAGTCAGATGAGATAATACTGGTTAAAGAGAAGTGTGACTCAGGACCATCAGACTTAAGTTTATTCTTAGGTCAACCACCAAAGGCTGAGCTATTTGCCCTCCAAGTATTTATTCCCGTACAGCTGTGCTTCTCTACCAGGGGTACTTTTTGCCTGCCAAGAAACATTTAGAAATGTCTATGGGCATCTTTGGCTGGTTGTCATAACTGAGTGGCTGAAGCATAAATGACATTTTCTGAACAGAGGTCAGGATTGCAGCTAAACATCTTACCCAACACATTCTGTGTAACATAGATTTATCCACTTCCAAATGCCAGTAATGCCATGATTGAGAAATCCGGTCTTAAAAGAATCCTGCTAGTTGTGAGCTGTGATACGGGACAATATTGTTTTTAATGGAAAAGGTATTTTGTTTCTTGATTCCTAACTGGAAAAATAAATTACATTAAAAATAAAATGAGTTGGATTATTCCCATGCTGAAATATTAAATATTTGGTGACATAATAAAAATAACACTATAAATAATTTTCATGAGTGATTAATCACTTAAAGGTTAGGAAGTTACCAAAATCCTTACAGCTGGTATTTACTATTTCATGTTGCAGCTCACAAATGCTACAACATGGCTACTGGGAAATGTCTAATTATGAAGCAACTTTATAATGAGATTGGATCTGGAAGCTTTCAGTATTATTATTTTTCCCACATTAAATTCATTTTTAAAATATGAGATATCAACTGCAAATTAAGCAACTGAGCTCTGGTTAGTATGTTTTTTCTTTTATTGGAAACAATTTAAGATTTAAAGATAGACTTTAATATAATATATTTATTATAAAATATAATTTACTGCTCAACCTTCAGTTGTTATTAAGTGTCATCAGCTCTATTCCAACTCATAGAGGCCTTATCAAGGATTTCTGAGGAGCAGTTGGTAGGTTTGAATAGCCATTCTTGAGGTTAGCAGTTATCCCTACAGTCCCATACCAAGACTCCAATATTCTAAGTGAACACAAATCAAAGAGTTTCTAAGAAAACCCTGGTCTTTGTAGCTAACAAAAAGATGATATAATGTACAATGTCTTGTTTCCTTAATACATTTTTAATCCTCTGTATATGTTTGCCTCTAATAATCTCTGCTTGAACAGTTAGCTCAGCTAGTTGATTAGTTCTTAAAACCATAAACAAAACTCACTCTAACTCATAGCAATTTTGTATAGGGTTTCTGAGGCTATCAATCCTTAGTAGAGCAGGAAGACTTATCTTTCTCCCATGGTATGGCTGGTGGATTTGGACTGGTGACATTACGATTAGCAGTTCAGTGCTTATCCTCTAGCATAAATAGCTTTAAATACATTGAATGAAATGTCATCCTTATGACTAGGAAACACATAGTAAATTATAAGTATAACTACAATAATGTATCCCAGAGCACTTAATTGTGCTTATGAGGAAACCGAACATAGACCAAAAAGCAGTTGTTTTAACAAAGCAAGGAGATATCAAATTATTTAAAATCAGGAAAGTGTGTGGCAGGGTTATATCTTTTGACCACATTTGTTCAATATGTATGCTGAGCAGATAATCCAAGAAACTGGATTATATGAAGAAGAACATAATATCAGGACTGAAGGAAGATTAATTAACAACCAGTGATATGCAGATAACACAAATCTGCTTGCTAGAAGAGAAAAGGATGAAAAATACAAAGACCAAAGACCAAAGACCACAGCCTTCAGTATGGATTCCACCTCAATATAAAGAACACAGAAATCCTCACAATTGGACCAATAAATATCATCATCATGGTCAAGGAAAAAAGATTGAAATTGTCAAAGACTTAATTTTGTTTGGATCTACAATTAACACTTATGGAAGCAGCAGTCAAGAAATCAAGCAACGTACTGTATTAGATAATCTTCAGCGTAAGACCTCTTCAAGGTGTTTAAGAGCAAAGACATCAGTTTGAGAGCTGAAGTACTCTGGATCCAAGCTATGGTATTTCAGTCACTTCATAGTCATGTGAAAATTGAACAGTGAATAAGGAAGACATTAGAAGAATGAATGCATTTGAATTATGGTATTGGAGAAGAATATTCAAAGTACCATGGACTCAAACAAATCCATCTTGGTAGAAGTACAATCAGAATGCTCCTTAGAATCAAATATGGCGAGACTTTGTTTCTCATTCTTTGGACATGTTGCCAGGAGGGATCAGTCCTTGGATTAGATCATCATCCTTGGTAAAATGGAGGGTCAGTGGAAAAAAGGAAGATCTCCAATGAGATGGATTGACACAGTGGCAACAATGAGGTGCTCTAACATACCAATTGTGAGGATGTTGCAGGACTGGGTAGTGTTTCCTTCTGTTGGATATAAGGTTGCTGTGAGTCAGAATACCACCTAACTAACAATAATGTTTAGTGCATACTAAATATACGGGTTGTTAGTGAAGGGGGTCTTCATATTCTGTTTGTCAAAAGGCATACAGCCAGTTAAATGTCTTGAAACTCTGTCAAGTGTTGTGAATTAAACTTATATCCATTTTCTCAGTAACTATGCATAGAAATGGGAATTATAGAACTCATTCCTGATTTTACATTTACAATCATACAAATTTGATGTATGCTCAACATTTACCTCTGCTAATAATTGACATTGCTGTTGTTGTTAAGTGCTGTCCAGTCAGTTTTGACTCATAGCAACCCTGTATAGGATTCCCAAGGGGAAACTGGTGGTTTGAACTGCTGACCTTGTGATTTGTAGTACAATGCTGATCCTACAGTGCCAACCCAGAAACAAAATATCGATTCCTATGGGATCATAAGGAGTCCTGGTGTGGATCTGTGGGTTAATGCTCTGAACTGCAAAGTCAGTTTGATCTGCAAGGTGTTGGTTAAAGCTCAGCTACTCCTCGGAAACCCTATACAGGGCTACTATGTCTGGGAACCTACTCGACAGCACTTACCAGTAACAACAACAACATGGGATCATAAACCTGTTATCTCCTTCCTGCCTTTCTAAAAAATCACAGATCCATTAGGTAGATGAAAAGAAAATGCCATTGTTTAATCCAGGTTTACGCTGGTTAATCCAGGAATTAATCAACACTTTTCCTGTAATTCTAGGCTCTGGGCAAATCTTATTTATTCACTATATAAATTAATATTCGTTTTAAAAAAATGATGTTATTAAAAGTGGTGGTGGTGGTGGTTATGTGCCATGGAGTCGGTTCCAGCTCATAGAGACCCTGTACAGGGTTTCCAAGGCTGTAAATCTTTACAGGAGCAGAAAGCCTCATCTTTCTCTTGCAGAACAGCTGGTAGTTTGGAACTGCTGACCTTGCGGTTCACAGCCCGATTCATAACCTCTACGCTACCAAAGCTCCTTGTTATTAAAAGTAGTGCCTTGTAAATATTTTTTATGTTAGAGAATGACTCACTGATCTCTCAAGTGCAAAAAAAGAGAGTCTTTTAGAGACTTATTTTCATATTAAAGTTGTTGAGACTTATTAGTGAAAGAATAAACTGATAAAATATTTTCACAGAACAAAAACACAGTACTGCTATTATTCATGCAGGTCTAGGTCTGTGTTTCTCTTATATATGAGTATTATAATATCACCATAGTAGATTTTTTTTAAATATTTCCAAGTGTGTGCTTTTCATTCTTAAGCCTAATTAACACCTTAGCTGCCTGGTAAAGGGAACCTCAGTTCCACAGTTCTAGATTTTTTTTGGCCTGGTGTCACATTAAGGGATCAATCACTAGCTAAAAAATTGGCGGTTTGAACTCATTCAGGGGTGCCTCAGCAGACAGACCTGGTTATCTACTTATGAAAGGTCACAGCCTTCAAAACCTGATGGAACTGTTCTATTGCACACCTGGGTCTCTATGGGTTGGAATTGATTCGATGGCAATTAACAACATCTGCCAAACCAGTAATGGTTATGGAGTTTGGGTACTATGATCTGTCCCTGGAACTGGAATGGACTGGAAACCACAAGGTCAGTAGTTTAAAACTACCAGCTGCTCTGTGGAAGAAGGATGAGGCTCTGTGGAAGAAGGATGAGGCTCTGTGGAAGAAGGATGAGGCTATCTAATCCCATGAGAATTTGCAGTCTCAGAAACCCAAAAAGGGCAATTCTACTAGAGTCCTGGTGTGGCACTGTAGGATAAGAACTGGGCTATTAACCACAAGGTGTTGTTGTTGTTGTTGTTGTTGTTAGGTGCCATCAAGTAGGTACCGACCCATAGTGACCTTATGCACAGCAGAATGATACACTGCCTGATCTTGGGCCAACCTCACCACTGTTGCCACACTTGAGTCCATCGATGCTGCCACTTATTGGGGGGATCTTCCTCTCTTTCCTTGACCCTACACCTTACCAAACATGATATCCTTCTCCAGTGATTAGTCCCTCGTGAAAACATGTCCAACGTATGAGAGATGAAGTTGGTTATCTTGGCCTCCAAGGAGCACTCTGGCTGCACTTCTTCCAAAATAGATCTATTGGTTCTTTTGGCAGCCCATGGTACTTTCAATATTCTCCTCCAACACCATAACTCAAAGGCATCAATTCTTCTATGGTCTTCCTTATTCACTGTCCAGTTTTCATATGCATATGAGGTTATTGAAAACACCATGGCTTGGGTCAAGTGCACCTTAGTCCTCAAGCTGACATCTTTGCTCTTCAACACTTTAAAAACGTCTTTGCAGCAGATTTGCCTAAAGCAGTATGTTGTTTGATTTCTTGACTAAGGCTTCCTTTAGTGTTGATAGTTGATCCAAGAAGAATGAAGTCCTTGACAACCTCAATCTTTTCTCCATTGATAATAATGTAGGTAAGTGGTTCAAATCTACCAGCTGCTCTTTGGAAATCCTATAAAGGGTCACTATGAGTCAGAACCAAATTGAAGGCACTTAACAGCAATAACTCTGTCCTATAAAGGTTTCTATGAGTCGTAGTTGACTTGATAGTAGTGGGGGTTTTTTGTTGTTGTTATTATTTTAAGGAACCCTTGTGGTGTTGTAGGACAACCACTGAAATGATAAATGCAAGATCGGAAATTCAAACCAAACCCGCCAGGCACTCCACTGGAGAAATATGAGGCTGTCTGCACCGGTCAAGATTTACAGTCTCAGAAACCCTCTGTAGGGTTTCTATAAGGTGGAAATGGCTTGATGAGAGTGTTTGTTCTTTTTTGGTTTTAAGGTTATTTTTGTATGTGAAACATTAATAAGCCAAAGAAACTGGCAAGAGACCCTGCTTTTCTTTTGGCTACACTCAGTGCCTGATTGATCTTTTCCTAATCATTCCATCCTCAGCCTTCCACAGGATTCTGAAGGGACTTTTCTCATTTCCCTCCACCACTAAACTTATAGGTGATGTATGTCTTTTCCTAGGTACCTGTCTGATGGTCATTCATTCAAGAGAAACACATATGCTCAGGAATTACTGTGTCCCACAATTACACTTTATGAGCACTAGAAGTGTAGTTGGGATTACGAGTTGGGATGATAACCTTAAGGTCAGCAGTTTGAAACTACCAGCCATTCCATAGGAGAAAGATGAGATTTTCTGCTCCCATAAAGATTTACAGCCTTGGAAACCCTGTGCAGGGTCGCTATTAGTCAGAATTGATTCCACAGAACATGACAACCACCAGTAGAGAACACAATGCTAACGCAAAACAATTTCTGACTCCCACATGGATAATTTCAGACTCCACTGTTGGAGTGTCTTTGAGAAGATAGAGTGTTTAAATAATTAATAATGTCTCAAAAATTAATGAACAAATGTTTAGTATGCATGTACCTGAAGAGGAGCATATCTACCTAATTGTTGTTGTTGTTAAGTGCCATCGAGTTGGTTCTGACTCATAGTGACCCTGTATAGGGTTTCTGAGGAGTGACTGGTGAGCTTGAACCACCGACCTTGCAGTTCAAACCACTTTGCAGGGCTGGCACATTAACCCACAGCGCCATACCAGGATTCCATCTACCTAGTGAAAGTGAGTATAATTTCTATGAAGAAAACTTTTGGCTTGTTCAGATTCCAATAACACTTAATTTTTATACTAAACATCTCTCAATAAGATTGGCACTCATATTTTGCATTATGATTTTGTTGCTGTTGTTAAGTGCTGTTGAGTTGGTTCTGACCCTGTATAGGGTTTCTGAGGCTTTTAAAAAATCTTTAAGGAAACCTCACCATTCTCCCTCAGAGGGACTGGCAGGCTCAAACTTTGGACCTTGTAGTTCATAGTCCAGTGCCTATCATAGGAGCCATTGTGTGATATCAGGCTTGAAAATGTAAGGCCTCTGCAGTCCTGAGTTCCACAATATTTTTTGTTTCATAAAGAACTGGCACCAATTATTGCCATTTCTTATAAACAAAACAAGCAAAAATAGAAAAAGAAAGACATCATAGACCGACCTCCTTTATTGTCACAATAGATATTAAGAGATACTACCATGTTTTCTTGAAAAAATATTGTACAAATGGCTGTATAATGACAGTATCCAAAATAAAATTATTAAAGTTGACCACATGTTTAGGTGATCTTCTTATTTAAGCTGATTTGTTTTAGAGCACTTTTTACTTACATGCCTTGTGCTACAATCTATAAAGTTCCCCCAAGAGGACTGAAGGTGTCAGCTATGCAAAAAGCTCATATGACTTAACCTTAATTGATATGTTACCTATCTAGCTATAGGTTGCATATCTGTCAAATGGAGATGATAGTATTAATGTAGCTGGAAAAATTATAATGAGAATACTAGAATATCACCTTGTCCGTGTATAACATCAAAACACTGCAGTTGCCTTTGTATGAATTTTAAAATGCGTATTTGCTGTGCCTGGTTTTGTTTCTTTGTTTTTATGACTTGCATTCTGAGCAAAACACAAATCACCAGTCAAAGACCTCTAAGATGCAAGTGATAGAAGACAACAATGCAAAACAAAGCAGCAATAATAACAGCTAACACATAGTAGCTCTTTGCTATGTTATTTATTTAATAACACTATCAGCCTTTCCACTGCTTCCTAATGTGTTACAAGCCAAAAGGTAAATAAACGAGAACAAAAATGGGCAAATGTGCATTGAAATAGAAGTTTTCATTTCCAAGCACACTTTTCATAAAAATGAACACTTGTAGATTGCTTTGCAGCAAAAGTAAGTTTTTTCAGGAGAAACATGTTAAATTAAATCTTAACCATTAATCAATTATTAAATAAAATAACAACTTGTTTACTACTGTATATGCTTCAAACTTAGCAAACACTGTTTCGTTCATTAAATTAATACTTGTTGAGACTCTATTTGTCTCCCAAAAGAGAGAGTGCAGTAAAAACCCAACAAGAAAGGAAACATGTGCCATTGAGTCAACCCTGACTCATGAAGCCTCTACACGTGTCAGAATCAGACTGTGCTCTGCAGTTTCCAGTGACTGTGACCTTTTCCCCCTTTCTTTTTTTTTTGTAAAAAAAGTATGTAAAACCCAGTCACACCAACTACACTTCCCATGCTACACACCCAGCACCCCTTTCTATTTCTACATCTTTTTTCTGTTATTCTCTCCTTTCCTTTTTAAAAATTGTGTTATTTGAAGCCCCTGTTTTAATACAAATGTAAAATGAAATGCAGAGAGATTGTTGTTGTTAAGTGCCGTTGAGTAGGTTCCAACCCATAACGACCCTGAACAGGGTTTCTGAGGCTATAAATCTTTACGGGAGCAGAAAGCCTCATCTTTCTCTTGCGGAGCAGCTGGTAGTTTCTAACTGCTGAACCTGAGGTTAGCAGCCCGATTCGTAACCACTACGCTACCAGAGCTTTTTTAGGGAAACCAGACAGGATGATTTGAACCTGAACAGACTGGTCCTGATTCCTAATTTTCGACCTTCACAAATCCTTACCAGCTGCCACAAAAGGAGATACAATCTCCTAAAAGCAGCATGAAGCCGGAAGGAGATCATGGAATCCAAACCAAGCCAGAGACTTGTGAACCACTTTCCAGTCATAGATTCTAGAGAATTTGGAAACTCAAACACTCCTGACAACCATAATAAAGTGTGGGCAGACATAAAGAGTAATTATATCCAAGAAGTGAGAATTTATTGAGCTGAATAATAAATTATTAAAAGATTTGATTTCTAAACCAGTTCATATTCTCCAGCACATCATTCTTAGTTCTCCCCAAACTAGTCACCGCAGTTGACAATATAAATGGCAACATTTGGAGATTTTTATCTCTAGCTCTGTAAGAACTACACTTGAACCCAGTGTGCTAGAGAAAGTCAGGTTGGATATGGAGTACCCACAAATGATTTGGCAAGCAAATTATCAGGGTATATCAAGGCCAAGCATTCAACCATTAAATTATCTTGTGGACATTTTGTAGCCAATCTAAATAATCAAGTGACATCATAGGCACTCTGAAAAGCAAAACTGTCTGTTCCTGGCTGATTCACATCAACTTACTTCCATGCAAAATTTAGGATAAGGCACTTGGATTGTTCACTAGGATTTGGGATTCATTTCAGAATATCCCTACATCACATTTACCTTCATATGTTATAAGACAAGTTCAATGTTCTTTTAAATCAGTTCAGAACTTTTCTGGTGGGTTTGGCTCTTCCCCCCACCCCCATCCAGCTCTTCCAAATCTACTATAAAATGTCAATATATTTTTTCTTTCAGAATTAACTTAAGAACATTATTGAGAAAATGAAAATGTACAATTAAGAGATATACACAAGGTAAAACATCCAAACGAAAGATGAGCAGAAGAGAAGACAGATACACATTCAATTCACTCTTGCATTTCTACTGAAGCTGTGGAAGATTCTTCCCAAACCATTAGTGATACTGGGGCTGAAGGATCCTGGTCCCTATGCCACATCTGTATACATTTCAAACACGAGTACAGCAACAGCCTCTTCACCTATTCAGAATATCAGTTTTGCACCCTAGAGAGCTGAATGCTCCAAGCCTGTGTCCCTGGCTCTGTGCTTCTTCCTGCCTTCTGAATTAAAATATGTATTATTTCCAACTGTTTCTGTTTCTCTTGATCTCTTTTTCTTTTCTCTGAAGTTCATCAGGCTGTTTTCTTTTCTGCAACATTCCTGTAACATCCAGTGTGGTAAACATATTATGTTTAGTGTATGATACTATAAAAACCCAAAGGGTTGCCTTGTCATTGGTTTTGGCAAAACTGCCCAATGATTGCCAGTCATGTTTACTGCCTCACTGGAGATACACTGCCTGTATTCACTTTGTATTCTCACTGGTCTCTGAAGACAAGTAAACATATCAACATTATCCAGGAACTAAAGACTAAAGACACATTTTAGACCAATTTTCCTTTCTGTTGTCTATGTAAACATTGCTGTATATCTTATCTTTTCATATGAAGCTATTGTTAATTTTCTTGCTAAACAGTCTTGAATATTAATGTACAACTATATTAAGGTTCTTACTTTGTTATCTTTTCATACTTGGGAGACTTTATTAACCAAGAGTAAACATCTATACTTTTTATAGTTTTTGTTATTAGGAGCCATTTAATCGGCATCAACTCATAATGACCCTATGCAAACAGAACAAAACACTGTCCAGTCCTGGGCCAACCTCACAACTGTTGCTATACCTTTGCCCACTGCTACTGCCTCTGTGCCAATCCATCTTGTTGAGGGTCTTCCTCTTTTTCTCCCACTCTCCACTTTACCAAGCATTATATCCTTCTCCAATGACTGGTCCCTGCTGAAAACATGCCCAAAGTATGAGAGATGAAGTGTTGTGGTTTTGTTTTTTTTTTTTGGCTGGGGGGTCTCCTGGGTAAACAACTTGCCTATTCTTGTAGTAGTCAGTCAGACTACGGAGAGATGAAGTTTTGCCATCCTGGCTTCTAAGAAGCACTCCAGTTGGATTTCTAACAGAGATCTGTTGGTTCTTTTGGCAGTCCATGATACTTTAAATACTCTCCTTCAACACCATAGCTCAGATGCATCAATTCTTCTATGGTCTTCCTTATTCACTGTCCAACTTTCGCATGCATATGAGGTTATTGAAAATACCATGACTTGGGTCAGACACATCTTCATCCTCAAATTGACGTTTTTTCCTCTTCAACACTTTACAGAGGTTTTGTGTAGCAGATTTGCCCAATGCAATACATCATTTGATTTCTTGACTGTTGCTTCCATGAGTGTTGATTTTGATTCAAGGAAAATGAAGTCTTTGACAACTTCAATCTTTTCTCCCTTTATATGTGTTGTTGTTGTTTTTAAGTACCGTGAAGTCGGTTCCAACTCATAGTGACCCTGCACAGGGTTTCCAAGGCTATAAATCTTTATGGGAGCAGAAAGCCTCATCACGTGTAATGGCTGATAGTTTCGAACTGCTGACCCTGAGGTTAGCAGTCCGATTCTGTAAGTACTATGCTACCATATGTATGTAATGTTCCTTATAAAGTCATCAGTGGACCATTTGCCTCACAATCACTTATGTAGTGATTTAAAATGATTCTTGGTCAACAAAACAATGTTTAAATAAATTCTAATGGAGTCCTGGTGTGGAGCTATGGGCTAATGTGCTGGACTGCAAAGTGGGTTTGAACTGCAAGGTTGGTGGTTCAAGCTCACCAGCTACTCTTTGGAAACCCCATACCGGGTCTCTATGGGTCAGAACCAACTCGACAGTACTTAACCACAACAACAACAGTATGTCCACAGAGTCTTGGTGTGGTGCTGTAGGATAAGCACTGGACCACAAGGTCAGTTTGAACTGCAAGGTCAGTGCTTCAAACTCACCAGCTGCTTTTTGGAAACTGTATGCTGGGTCGCTATGAGTTTGAACTGACTTGATGGCACTTAACAGCAACAAAAACAAAGTGTGTCCATAGAATAAAATTTTACTCAGCACTCAAAATACATGAAAAAATTGTACACACAATAACATGGATTAATTTCACAAATATTGTGGTAAATGAAATTGGATGCATAAAAAGTACAAACTAGGCTTAGTGTGGTACTGTAGGATAAGTGCTGAACTATTAACCACAAGGTCCGTCATTCAAACACATCATCTGCTCCTTAGAAACGCTATCCACTTAAAAAATGTGCTCCATTTATATGAATTTTAGAATACACAAATCTAACCTGTAGTGATAGAAATTAGACTACCCATTGCTCAGGAGGGGAGGAAGATAGCATTGTACTGACAGGAAAAGAGGTACGAGACAGCATAATTGGATGATGAGAATGTTCTTCCTGTGAAGAAGTTGAAATGACAAATGTTCTGTTACCTTTATATTTAATCACAATTACAAAAAAAATAGAAGTTGTGGGCCTTACTCAAAAATATTTTAAGGTATTTAAATAACCTGCAGAGACCTGGTATGGCGTAGTGGGCTAACGCATCAGACAGCAAAGTCGTTTGAACTGCAAGGTTGGTGGTTCAAGCTCACCAGCTGCTCCTTGGAAACCCTATAAAGGTTCACTATGGGTTGGAATCAACTCAATGGGCACTTAACAACAACAGCAACAGACCCTTAGGGCAAAAATGCTAAGGTTAAGGCATACAATAGAACACCCAGAGGAAGGAGGAACACTAGAGAGAGTTTCCTTGGGCAATTGTTGTTATGGAGTGCCCTGGAGTTGATTCAGACTCAAAGCAATGCCACTTGGCCAGTAGAAATGCTCCAAAGGGTTTTCTTGTTTACACTCTTTATGCAAGCAGATCTCTAAATCCTTCTCCACTGAAGCCTCTGGATAGGTTTAACCCACCATTCTTTTGGTTAGCAGCTGAGTACTTAACTGTTTCACCACCAGAGCTGCTGCATGAATAATTTTGGTGAGAAGAATAAAAACATGGCTGGTTCCTAGGAGGTGGAAATTAAAGATGTCCAAATATTCAACTTTTCTAAACTCCAATACCACTAGAACATCTCAGATGTCAACTCCTCCTCCCCTCAGTATTCCCAGTCATGTCTTAGGGTTCAGTAATTCTCTGTAATGACTCACAGAATGCAAAAGACTCATGTGGTTGTGGAGGCTGTCAAGTCCCAAATCTGTGAATCCGACATTCTCCTCACTTACACGGTTGCAGGAGCTGATTAACTCAGATAGGCAAGGCAGACAGTAGGTTATTGACTTACAAGACTGTGGAATACATTGCTGTCTCAAGTCCCAAACATCTGAGGTCCAACTCAGACGTGCCAGATGTAGTATCCAGAGTAAGACAGAGAATTTTGCCAGAACATTTCCATATATGAAACACTGATCACACACCCAGAGAAACTAAAGGTGGTGATTTGAGTGACACCCTATAGTAAGGCAGTGACTCATGATACATCCAAACTTAATTTTGCTTCATTAACATAATAAACAACCAACTCCAAAGAAGGGACCAAAATTCAGGCATACTCACTGCCATGGAGTCAATTTCGACTCTAAACCCTAGGTAGGGTTTCCAAGGCTGTAAATCTTTACAGGAGCACAGAGCCTCCCTCATCTTATTCCCCTGGAACAGCTGGTAGTTTCGAATTGCTGACCCTGAGGTTAGCAGCATAACTCAAATCATAAGTATGTTCAGGACAGGTCAGGTGCTCAGAAAAGATCTGAGAACACACTATGCTTTCACACTGGCTGTTCTATAGATACAGTTCAAGCAGAAATTAAAGGTTGAGGTAGAATTTTTGGCAGCCTGTTGTTGTTAAGTGCCATCTAATCGGTTCCAACCCATAGCAACCCTATAGGGTTTTCGAGGACCAGCTGGTGAGCTTGAAATGCTGACTTTGCAGTTCAAATGGCTTTGCGGTCTGACACATTAACCCACAGCGCCACACCAGGACTCCTTGTCATCAGCCTAGTTAAGTGTTAAAGAAGTTCTCCAGTTCAGAGTCAGTCTCCAAAACTATGAGAAGTGGTTTTATGTTTTAAAAAGTGGGGATTGAAACAAACGTATGCACACCAATGTCCATTGCAGCATTTTTCACAATAGTCTAAGGTAGAAACAACCCGTTTCTATTAGCAGATGAATGAGGAAACAAAATGTGGTACATTCATGCTAATAAACATGTTCAGTAATAGAAACTAAATACTGGTGCATGCCACCACAGAGACAGACTTTAACGTAGAATGCTAAGTGAAATAAGGCAGACTCAAAAGGACACAGATTGTATGACTATTTGAGGTTTCTAAAATAGAGAAGAACATAGAGATCAAAGTTGATGAGTGGTTACTAGGGGTTACAAGAAGAAAGGAATGGAGAGTTATTACTTAATAAATGTTGAGTTTCTCTTAGGGGTGATAAAAAAAATTAGAAATCTGATAGTAAGTAAAAAGCATTGCTAAATATCCAAGCAAACCTTTATTACACACAAATGTCAAAACGTGCAGCTATTGTTTCTTGACCTATTCCTCTTTCTTGGTTGAGTTCTCCTGAAGGTAATGTTTCCAGCTCTCTAACCTTCCTCTGAGATTTCTGTACTCTTTGATTTCCACCACATCAAAATAGCAGTTTTGACTTTAGGAAGTCAAGTCACTCAAGTCATACTTCTTTTCAATGTTCTTTATTTTGGAGAATCAAAGTAAATCTGAAGGGGCAAGATCAGGGCTGTAGGGTGAATACACTAAGGTTTTCCAATGAAATACTCCTACGACAGTCCTCTCTCCTCTCTAAGAATGAACAGGTTCATTTTCCTGGGGCAAAATTTTTCCTCATACCAACTTTATTGGCCTTTTTCTCACAAAAGCAGTTTTCACTTATCTTTTCTTTCTTTCTTTTTATATGCCCTTTATTATGTTGAGGTGTACTGGTGTGGTGCTATAGGATAATGCACTGCACCAAAAGGTTGATTTCACAAGATTGGTAGTTCAAACTCACCAGCCACTCCTTGGAAACCCTAGACAAGGTCACTATGAGTTGGAACCAACTCAAATGCACCTAACAACAATAAATTATGTTGAAGAATGTTCCTTGTATTCTAATTTTGTTCAGATTTTTAACAGAAATAGGTGTTGGATTTTGTCAAATGTCTTCTCTGCATCAATTATTATGAGGATGTATTTCTTTTCCTTAGTTCTATTTATGTGATTTATTACACTGATTGTTTCGCTAATGTTGAACCATCCTTGAATATCTGGTATGAACCCCACTTGATCATTATGCATTATTATTATATTTTGATACATTGTTAGAATCTATCGGTTAGGATTTTGTTGAGAATTTTTGCATTCATGAGGGATATTGGGCTACAATTTTATTGTTTTAGTTATGTCTTTGTCTGGCTTTAGATTCAGGGTTCTGTGAGCTTCATAGAAGCATCCAGGAGTATCCCTCTTTTTTCTATATTCTGGAATACTATTAGTGTATAATTGCGTATAATTAGTGTCAGCTCTTCTCTGAATGTTTGGTAGAATTTACCAATGAAGTTGCTTGAAAGAGATTGTTTTGTTGTGATTTTTTTGTATGTGTGACCCGTATACTTCCTTCCTTTGTTCTGGTCTCTTTGAATTTTCTGTCTCAGTCTGTGTTAGTTTAGGTAGGTAATGTGTATCTAGAAATATGTTCATATATTCTAGATTTTTAAATTTGTTCCAGTACAATCTTTCATTTATTTTGTTATAATCCTTATTATTTCTGTTGTGAAGTCACCCATTATATTTAATTGTGTTATTTGCATCTTTTCCTTCATTAGATTTATCCATGCTTTTTTAAATTTTGTTAATCTTTTCAAAGAACCACCTACTAATCTTGTTGAGTTTTTTCTACTGCTTTTCTGTTTCATTTATTTTCATTTGAATTTCTATTATCTCTTTTTTTCTGGTGACTGTAGGCTTACTATGATGTGCGTTTACTAATTGTTAGGAACATTGGGTTAAGACGTTGATTTTTGGTTCTTTCTTCCTTTTGATGTGTGTGGTATGTTACTTGCTATAAATTGCTCTATAAGCATTCCTTTTGTTGAATCCCAAAGGTTTTGGTATGTTGAGTTTCTATCCTTGTTTAATTCAGGGAATTTTTATATTCCATTTTTCATTTCTTCTATCAGTGAGCTGATTTTACACAGAGTGTTATTCAGTTTCCATGTATTTGATTTGTTTCCTTTTATCTTCCTATTGTTATCTACTAGAGTAAGCACTCTGGCTGTATAATTTATATTAATCAACTTTTAGGAAAGACAAATACATCATTTTTCAACATAATCTCCTTGCTTTTCAGTACACTTCATCCATCTGTCAACGAGCTTTCATATTCCCTTATTAAAAAGGGTTTTAGACTGAGTTGCAAGCCACAAATACACTGTTATCTTCACTTCTTCATCAGAGGTGATTCTTTGACCTCAAAGGAACCAAACAGGTGAAAGGGCAATGGAACAAGATGAGGACTATAGGGAGGATGCTTTAATACTTCAAAATAAGCTATCTGCAGAGTGTCAACAGTACGGACAGAGGTGTGCAGACGTTCGTTGTCATGCAAAATCACAACAGCCTTGAATAGCAATCCTCTGTATTTAATCTAAAATTTGGGTTTCAGCTCTTCAGTGAGCATCTCACTGTAGCGAGCACTATTTTGTTGCACCTTTTTCCTGATAGTGTTCCAATACTGGCCCTTGAAAATTTCAGAAATTTGTGAGCATCAATTTCCCAGCTGATGGTTGATTTTTGAACTTTTTCTTGGTTGGCCATTGAGATGTTTCCATTCCATACTCTGCCATTTACTCTCAAACTCCTAGTGATGAATCCATGTCTTGTCACCAGTAATGATTTTTTTTGTTATTGTTGTTGCTTTGTTTTTATGCAACTTACCTTCCTTCAATTATTGGTCCAAATTTTTTTGTGGATTTCCAAACACTTCTGTTTATGCTCTTCCATGAGTTGTTTCAGTGCCCATCTCACACAAACTTTTAGAAACTCAAGTGTTTCATGGATTATTTCATAGGCAGAGCCATAGCTGATTTGCAAATGATTTGGCACATAATCTGTCACTCGTCTAATTGACAGAATCATTGCATGTGCAGGCTCAATGTTGTCATCAGGTGTGGACATGGACGGGCATTTTAATATAATCAGAGTGTGGATAATTTTTGACTCACTATCACAATTTCATAGCATGGTAATTTTAGAAGATGCTTTGTACTATTTTGATTAAAAAAAATTATTGAAACTTGGTTTTGGCCTAAAATATGGTCTGTTTGGAGAAGGTTCTAATTATGATGAAAAGAATGCATCAGGCACCTTCAAAAAGTGCATGGTAAAATTCCATTATATTTTCATTCAATATTCTTTCATATATTATGTTGGGTGTATGGTTTTGTGTATGTCTTTGAGATCAAGCAGGTTGATTGTGTTGTTTAGTTCTTTTGTGTTTTTGTTGAGTTTCTTTCAAGTTTTTCTATCCTTTATCAAAATTCATGTATTAAGATCTTCTGCTATTATTGTACTTGTCTGTTTATCTTAACACTTTTAATTGATATATGTATTTTGGAACACTTTCATTGGTTACATATTATTGCTGTTTGCTCCTGTTTGATTGACCCTTTAATTATTATAAAGTGTCCTTCTTTGTCTCTTATGCTGGATTTTGCTGTAATGTCTATCTTATCAGAAATTAATATTATTACTTCTGGATTTTTATTGCCACTTGCTTCATATATATTTTTCCATTCTTTGATTTCTAGGTTACTTTTCTTTTGCTTCTAAGGTGTGTCTGTTTTAAACATAACATAGAAAGGGTCATGTTTTCTTATCCATTTTGCTATTCTCTGTCTCTTTACTGGTATTTAATCCATTTACATTCAGTGTCATTATAGATAGATATGAATTTATTGCTGTCATTTTGCTTTTTATATTTTAGGTGGTACTGCTATTTTCTTTGTTCCACATAAATTTATGTGCTGAGTTAATTTTATTTATGGCTTTTATTATAATTTTTATAGCTCTTACTTTATTGTATATAATATTACTTTCCTCTTTTTTATTTTGATGAGATGGTTTATTAAATTTTTTGAGGTTGACCTGTAATTTATTATTTTCTCCCCAAGTTAAACAGTGTATTTTATTTTGAAATTGTCATTATTTCCCCTACATTTGGGATTTCTATACATTCCTTATTCCCTCTTTTTGCTTTGTAGTTGTTCTTACTTACAAATTGATATTTTTGGTTCTCTATTTACAGCATTGTAGGTTTAATTTACTTTGGATACTTCCATATTTGGATTGGTTTCTGAGTGATGTTTCCATCTTAGGTTGTGGTCTTCCATTGCTGATTCTCTCTTTAGGATTTCCTTTTTTAAATCTCCAGTGGTTCTGCGGGAGAAAGAGGAGGCACTTAACAACAACAACAACAATTATCTATTCTCCATTATTGTTGTTGTTGTTAAGTGCTGTTGAGTTGGTTCCGACCCATAGCAATCAAGAGACATTGTAGTTATTTGTGCCTAAATGTTAGAGTCAATTCTGACACCTCTCTCTGTCTTTCCACATCCTATTTATTATATCCCAGTACAATTATAATTTATCTAAATTATATCCCAGTACAATGATATCCCAATGTCTATCCACTTCTTATCATTTTATTATACCATTCTAGCCTAAATAATTTACAGTGCCAAATGGATTATTAAATTAGCCTCACAGTTGCCCACCCTGGTTTCTTTCTTTCCCTTCCTGAAGTCTACTACTCAGACTAACAGATTTCCATTCACAGTAAAATCCCAAGCCAGTACTCAAGCCAAAAGAGGCCAATATAAACATCATCCTGCTCTATCCCCTGTATTTCCTACCTTTGCTCCATTCACAGGCATATTGTGCTTTCATCACATTGTGCTCCATGTTGCATTTCATAAATTCCAAACATACCCCTGCCCAAGTTTTTTTGGAATTGTTTTGTCGTTCAAGCATTTTTCTTATGAACCTTAACCCTGCTTTCTCCTTATTTCTGTTAGATCTTAACTCCAAAGCCAAATGCTATACCATATTAGAGTCCTTCGCTAAGCCTATAAGTGCTGCTGAATCTACTCTGATTCATGGCAACCGTGTGTAGGGTTTCTGGTGCTGTAAATCTTTGAGGGAGCAGAAAGCCTAAATTTTCTTCCAAGGAGTGGCTGGTGGTTTCAGACTGCCCACCTGTGGTTCACAGTCAAATATTTATCCATAATCCTTTATTTTCTTCATAGGCACTACCATCACTAATATATTATTTTACTTGATTGTTGGTTTTTCCAAATAGACTATATATTCTATGAAAATATGAACTCCATTAGATTTGTTTATTATTGCATTCACAGTACATAAAACCTGACAGGCAGATAGTAGGCAATAAAATATTTATGGGATAGATGAATGAATTCCCCACCCCAGCTCATTATTTACAAATGGTTGTTGACCTCTATGATAGCTCTTTAGTATATTCAATGAATTCAGATCCAGACTCTTCATTAACATCTCAGCACTGGTCTCATTAATTTAAGCAGCAGCACATTCGATTATCTCAGCTGTACAGGTTTGATCATTTGAGGATGATCAAACGGCTTCATGAAAAATCTGTACTTGAAACTGGTCTACCTCCCAGTTCTTAACCAGTTGCTGTAAAATTCATTCATATTCATGATGACCCCACATGTGTCATGGTATAACTGCTTCACCAGGTTTCACTGGGTGATTCTCCCAAGTACACTTCGAGCTAGGAACTTTTAAATGAACTTGAACTTCCATCTATTGGCTTAGCTGCTCAACTGGTAAACCCTTTATACCACCCAGCATCCTGACCTTAAGCTCTTTAATTCCTTCATTTACAGTTTACATATAAACACGAGCATTCTCACCTCTCCTGATGCTTTTGACCAATTACATCTTTCTCTGCCTTTACTCCCATCCTTAGTTACTTAACCTTAAACCTTGGTCTCCAGACTGTTTACTTCATTTTGTACCTCAACCACGTCTCTCTCAATATAGTTTCCATAATCAGTCATTTTGATAATAGCCTCACTACTGTTCCCAATGAACCAATCCTTTATCAAGCCTTTAGCCTTCTGACATTGTGAATTTCTAGCACAGGAAAAGCTCTAGTATTTATTGCATATATCCTTGTGCCTAATTCTTAGAGTTGATGTAGACACATCTCTCTCTTCAAGTGTCATCAAGTCAGCTTCGACTCATGGTGACTCTGTATAGGGTTTCTGTGGAGGCATTTGAACTGCTGACCTTTTGGTTGGCAGTCCAGTGCTGATCTCACAGTGCCACACCAGGAGTCTAGTTATGTAATTATGTTTTTTCTACTAAGTAGTCAAAATTATCAAGTTGGGTCCTTATTACCTGATTAGTAATTCCTTTGTAAACAAGTCATAGATTTATTTTCTATATTTCCACTGTCTTTGAATTTTATTTTGAATTATTTAGAATCATTCCTACGTTCCTCTAAACATTAATCAAATTTCCATTTATACACTGCATTCAGTGGGCAACTTCATGTTTTGTTTTATTAAAAGATTATTTGATGTGAGGTTTAAAAAATTCCTCCTTAACACTGAAAATACAAATCATTTACAAATGCATGTCTTCCATAATTCCAGTATTCTAGGAAGATTCCTTGCTATCCAATATCTTCAAACTTTGCACTTGTTCATATCTTTGTTGTTGTTGTTAAGTGCCATATAGTTGGTTCTGACTCATCGCAAACCTTTATAGCATTTCTGAAGAGTAGCTGGTGAGTTTAAACTGGTAACCTTTTGGATCAAACTGGCCTTGCAATCCAGTGCTCATTCTACAAAATGCCACACTAGAAGTCTTGTTCACAACTTACCTTACATTATTTGGGTGTTTTCTCCATCCACAAATATGAGGGTAAGTAAAAAAGTATTGCTACTAGGGTTCCAGTTCATTCATATAGGTCTATTTAAAACAATACATGTTTAAATATGTCTCTGCAATCAGTGGATATCTGCAGACAAGTTTTGTCAGTAGTACACTTATTTTTCGTCTCCTTCGGGTACCTTCACAATAAATCATCCAATCAAGTGGCTTCTGAGAGGTCAGCTCAGAAGGTTATGATGACTTTTTTTTAATTTCAAAAAGGTAATCTTGTTAGATTTTCTCAAATGACAAAGGATAATCACAGGAGCTTATTCTGAAGAAGTTTTAAAATGAAAACTATAGACTGAAAACCGCAGTGTTGAGAATAAAGCCTAGAAAGTTGTACTGAGGGATTTTTTTTTTTTCCATCACAAAAATGTGCTTGCTCTTTCTTCGAGGGGAGCAAGGACTGTTCTACAAGAATAGTATTAGGAAACCTTGCAACATCCAACCTACAGACCTGATGTAGTCTTTTTAAACTTCTTTTTGTTCTCCAATTTCAAAGAACATTTGAAAATAAAACTATATGAATACCTTGAAGATGCCAAAACTGCCTTTTTGATGACTGTAAATTGAAGAGCACACAATTCTTTGGGGAAGGGATAGAATGATGCAAACACCAACTTTAGAAACATATAGACCTATAAACAAAATAGAAACATATAGACCTATAAACAAAAATGTCTTCATATTTTGACATTTTTAATAAAAGTTTCTATGATCTTTTATCAATACTTTTTTTAAATGTTTTATTGTGAATTATATGTTAGTTTACATGGGAGAACATTAGTTTTACATTCATTCTATCGTATATTGTTTCATTGCCATAGTTACAATCCATTCCATGCATCATCAACCAACCAAAGGGTATACTCTTCAAGCCTACCCCCTACAATACCACCCACCCAGTCTTCAGCACACAGCCCCTCTCCCTCTCTGTCTAAAGTCCCCAGCTGCTCCACCACTCAACGTCATCGTCTCTGCCTTCATTTCAGGCATCACTGCTTCTCTGGGTAGGGTCCTGCTCTCGGCTCTTCTCCCTTGATGATCCTAGAGACCTCCGCTCCTAGACTGGAAAGTTAATCACTCCCTTCCTTGCTATAAAATGTCTACCTTTACATTTCCAACCCTCACAATCAGTCCTGATAACAATTATTCACTATTGTATCACAAGAGACCCATCTGTATTTCTTTTCATCAGCTCTACCTAGACAGATTGGATACTACTCACTGGAGATTCTGCCTTCCTCCAGGCCCCCTGGCTCTAGGTTTCCTCTTGAAAGCTTGTAAGCCAGTCACTTCTAGCCTTTGTAGCACCCCCACCCCCACCCCATTTTTGGTAGCCAATGTCGAAGTTGTTCATCCCTGTCTACTCTGTGTGTGGAGGGGATGGGAATGATTCTTGCTGTAAGGATTTGTTATAGGTATAGGTCAAGTTCATCAAACTGTATCAGATTACTCTTTTTCCTCTTCTTTTCTTCTTCTGGTTGAGCTCTGATCATCCAGTCATTCATTGAAGCCAGGTCAAGTGGGTATTCTCTGCAAGTGTGGGTGTTCTTGTGCATATGCCATCTCTTTTTATCAGCTGAACGCTTCACTCTCCACATTGTAGGTCTTAGCTCGCCGCTTCATTGCTGTTTTTCCCTCACTTCCCCTTATCAGTGACGAGCGTGGTCACCAATCAGAGTGTGTATTCCCATTGAGTCTTATTTTATCAGTACTTTTTGACTTTCCCTCAGATATTACAAAGAAGAGTCTCCCAGCAGATTTAATAAACTTGTTTCCTGTTTTATAACTGTTCATGACCCTCATTATTTTAATGTTGCCATTTGTTTATGTATCTGCATTAATTAGTTGGGATTTCTAATGACAAAGACTAACTATCCCAGTGTTTTCCCAAGGCACAGCTATTATTATACAAATGTTGAATAAATCAATATTGTTTCTCTAAAAGTTTAAGTAGAATTTGGGAGAAAAATTTAATATTTTGTAGAATGTTATATACCTTTCTTCACTCACCACATCTCAGAATTACCATAAGAATAATGTATCATCATTCCAACGTGTACATGATGATGGTGGTGGTGATGGGGTGATATGCTAGAATATTTTATATCTCAAAACAACCTCTTTAAAACATTGCAAATCTTAGGCTGAATGCTGACCAGTCTCATACCTCTCTTCTTTTATCCTGGGTTCAGAGCTCAGTTAAATGATTAATGGAACCCTTGCTCTCCATTTGTATTTTTGTTTTGAATTTTCTATTTAATCCATTGAATGTAATTTCATACACCAACCAGGTTGTCTGGAAGAGTCTCAGGAAATCACTGCTAGGAGATCTAGATTCCTCCATTTGACCTTGGAGAGAAATTAATCATGAAATGTACTATGCAATTCAATTTTCTTTTTTTTTTTTCTTGTTGCTCATTTATAGCAGAAGGTACTATAAATATATCATGTAAAAAAAGATATTTGCATTAATCATTGTTAGAGTTGCATATTTTTGAAGGGGAAATAAAAGTCTACATCGCATATTTTGTTTCAATGTATTCTTTCATTTGACAGTCATTAGAGGAATTACACCCAGTCTTCACTTATTGACATGGTTATATTCCAAAACTAGGTCATTATAGGGAAATCAGTATTATATGAATGTTGAGATTGACCATATCAGATTATAAAATGGATGACTACATCACTATGTAACTGCTAAATTACATCAGCACATAACTGCCAAAACACTAAGAATCATTAATCAAGTCGACACATAACCTTAACCATCACAGCCAGTATTACTCTGGCTTAGCACCTCTGCATACATTTCCGCCAGACTACATTGCATCATGTGCAAAATAGATAGCAGATATTTTGCTATCGTTGTAAAGGCAAAATATCAGATGAGACAGTCATGAAGTGAAGAGTAGGTGTATGACTACTAATTTTTCTACCCTCAGTGAGTTACTGATCATGTAGTAAAATGGTCAAAACATTTCATTATAGTTACTTAACATTCTTTAAAAAAATGTATGTTCTGAGTTAGATACTGATGGGCTGTCTCCACAACTTCCTCTACAAGGTTTTAGAATGCCCCATTTTTACTACTTTTTTATTTAATTAAATAAGCAAATTAACTTTTTACAAAGAACCACATTCATATCCTTTATCAGAGTTAAGTAGTTTTGGGTGGGAAGAAAAAGTAGATGAATCCTGAAGAGTTCCATTTGATTTTGGAATGGACTTTTTAAGAACAAACACTTCTCCCTAAAGACTCATTATCATTTTAAGTTCACTAGTACTCCATGCAAGCAAAATTTTGCTAAAGATAATTCCAAAAGTCTTGCAACCGTACATCAACAAAGAAATTCCAGAGGTCCAAACTGGATTCAGAAAAGGATGTGAAATTAGGGATAACATTGCTGATGTCAGGTGGATCTTGCTTTAAGCTGAGAATGTCACAAAGATGTTTCTCTCTGTGTTATTGACTATGAAAAGGCTTTTGATTGTATGGATCATGACAAAATTTTTGGACAGAATTATGGAGAATGAGTATTCCAGAACACTTAATTGTGCTCATGAGGACTCTACATAGACCAAGAGGC
>NW_006408524.1:33934676-33936848 GCF_000296735.1 Chrysochloris asiatica | reverse complement strand
TTTCTGTTGTGCATAGGGTGCTATGAATTGGTACCAACTCAATGGCACCTAACAACAACAAAGAATTATTGGATTATAAGCCTAGAACTTGCTGATCACCTAGTATACAGTTGTACCATCTTATAAACAAATATGGAATCTTGGTGTGGCTCTATGGGTTAATATTCTGGACTTCAAAGTTGGTGAGAACCACAAGGTCAGTGGTTCAAGCTCACCAGCCACTCCTCAGAAATGCTATACAAGGTCGATATGGATCTGAATTGATTCAATGGCACTTAACAACAACAACAATATGCAGACATGTATACACATCTACCCATGTTGCCACACACACATTTTTGGTTATTAGTGCTACAAAATTTTATGTTTTAGCATTTGCCAAAATTGTACCTTATTTTTGTGTACTTCTTTGTATCATATTTTACCTTGGTCAAATTGGTTTTTTGCATATTGTTTTTTCTATCTTCAAAAATAGCAATCATGTCTTATCTAGAAAGCAATTCTTCCTCCTTTCATGTCGCATTCCTGGTGACCACCAAAGAACATTGCATTCTATGCATTTAACTTTTCTTGTATTTTTATAAGAGTGAGACCATCCCATAATTTTGTTTTTGTGACTAAATTATTTCACTCAGCAAAATATGGTTCATGAACATACAACTGTTATTTATAGGTATATAATATTCTATTGCATGTATGTACCACAATTTGTTTATCTATGTATCCATTGATGGGCACTTAGGCTTTTTCCATGTTTTTCTATTGTGAAGAATGCTGCAGTGAACACAGCTGTATATATGTTTTTATTTCTGTTTTCTGAATATCATTAAGATTAAAATTGAAAATATCTACCTTTAGTATGACTTCAAGGATTCCTGGTATGATGCTGTGGGATAAAGCACTAGATCAAAAGGTCAGTTTGAACCACAAGGTCAGCAGTTCAAACTCCCCATCAGCTCCTTGAAAATCCTATACAGGGTCGCTATGAGTCAATATTGATTTGAGGCACTTAATAACAACAATATTATTCCAAAGGTCCATGAAAATGATTAGCAGTGTAGCCACCTTTTAACTAGTAACAAAGGTTGGATTGCCCCTTTCTCAGCTTTTTCCTAGGATTTGTTTGACAAATATCTTCATCTCCCCAAACTTTCCTTTATTGCACATTGTGAATAAAGCTCACATGGACTTTAGACAGTGATGGGTCTGTGATTATAATGTTGAACTATCCTTCAGATTTATAAAAGTTTACTATCTGCATTTCTTACACTTTTACCCTATATACGCATACATGTTTAAATTCAAATGCACAATTTTAAATATATTCAAAGTAATATTGTGGAAATAATATTGCTGCATCAGTTTGCTACACTATGGTGATAGTATGCTATGAAGTCAGTTCCAATTCATAACAATCCTTCATAGGGTTTCTGAGACTATAAATCTTTACAGGTACAGAAAGCTTCATCTTGCTTCCACAGAATGGCTGGTATTTTCCAACTGTTGACCTTGAGGTTAGCAGCCTTACTCATAACCACTACGTTACCAGAGCTCCATTTGCTATACTGTATGATTGAAATGTTAAGTGCTCTCAAGTCAGTTCTGACTCATAGCAAAACCTTAAAATCAGTGAAACGTCTTAATGCTATCCATAAATTAAGCAAAACACATAAAACTTAAATAATTCATTCATTCAAGGTTATATACCTAAATTATAATAGTGGCATTATCAAAAGTTACATCCTTTCAAAGTCAAATTTATTTTTAAAAAATTATTAAATGTTCCATCTTGCTTTCAAATGTATTTCCTCACTTTTCAGTATAAAATTAAAATGTGAAATAAAGTAACTTGCCAAGATCAAACAACTAGAGGTGGGGCTTGGTGGCAGATATGGTAGAGGTGCAGTAAGTTTGTTGTCAGTAATGCCACAGAATACCAGGCAAAGCAGATTCAGGGCAGAGCTCCAAAACTGTAAACCACATAGGTAGGAATATTTTAAATGTTTGAAGGCTTATAGCTAGTGAAACTTGTAGCAAAAGTAAGAAATCATATACTTTTGAATCTGCTGGGCTCAGCAGCCTGGTGGTGACAACTTGGGAGACCAAATGACAAGACCAAGTGGGGGAACAGACCCACCATGGAATAATGCTGCAGGAACCTTGGAGCAAAGG
>NW_006408524.1:33931121-33932570 GCF_000296735.1 Chrysochloris asiatica | reverse complement strand
CAAAGAAAATTAACACTTCACAACATACCAAGAAAATGAAAATCCTAGAAGAACATGGAAACATTAAAACTATAAGGAAACTCACAGGAAAGAATATAAAAAGAATGAACTCAGCAAAAGATGACACACAGACCAAAAAAAGCAGCAACACCACAAAAAAACAAACACAATGGCAGCAATTAATCAATACCTATCAATAATTACACTGAATGTAAACAAATTAAATGCACCAGTTAAGAGACTGAGGGTGGCAAAATGGATAAGAAAACAAGATCCTTCACACAGAGACAAAATAGATTAAAAGACAAAGGATGGAAAAAAATATACCAAGCTAATTACAAAAAAAAATAAAATAAAATACACAGGAGTTACAGTACTAATCTCTGATGAAAGAACCTTTAAGGCAAAAACCAGCATAATAGATAAAGATGGACATTATCTCATGATTAAAGGGACATTTGAACAAGATGACAAAACCATTATAAATATCTATGTTCCCAATGATAGAGCTAAAAAATATACAAAGCAAACTCTAATAGTTTGAAGAAAGAAATAGATGAATCTACAATAATTGTGGGCGATTTTAAAACACCACTTTCAAAAATGGGTAGAACAACCAGAAAGAAACTTGACAAAGACACAGAAGAACTGAACAACACAATCAGCCAACTGGACCTCATAGATGTGCACAAAGCATTCAACCCAACAACAGCACAATACACATTCTTTTCCAGTGCACATGGGACATTCTCCAGAGTAGACCACTAAACAAACCTCCATAAATTTATAAATATCAAAATACTACACACCATCTTCTTAGACCACAATGTTATCAAATTAGAAATCAACAATAGGAAGACCAAGGAAATAAAGTCAAATGCATGGAAACTGAATAACACCCTGCTGAAAAGCAACTGGGTAATAGAAGAAATTAAACATGAACTAAAAAAATTCTGCCGGGGACCAGCCTTGACAAATTATTAGGAGACTCTTGAAGGAGGATGTGGAGTCAGCTGAATTAAAAAAAAAAAATAAATAATACTCAAAGAGTCAATGGGTCATTTTGACTCTCAGGCAGATGATGGTAATGGTGACTCTCTCTGATGACTCTCTTTATTTCAAAAATTGTTGCTTCTTATATCCCTTTTAGAGTATACTATGATCTCATAACAGTCACGTACAAGTAATTACAGATCAATCAAATATTATATTGTTACATCAATGGTACAAGAGGAACACAAGGTCACCATACATTCCTGTGTCTCTATACTCCTTAGTTACTTCTTAGTTACCGTGATAACGTCTGCCTTCTGTGAGCGACTCTGTTTCTCTCTAATCCTCCCTAAAATGTCAGATTAATTTTAAACAAAGTTCTACATCTTAATTTCTAACTTTACCAACATCTATTACTTTCTATAGATTCATTAGTTACAGATTATAATCAAAAGC
>NW_006408524.1:33927224-33928731 GCF_000296735.1 Chrysochloris asiatica | reverse complement strand
TCAAAAGGAAAAGAATAAATAAACAGAATCACTACAACAAAAACATTGATTGACATTCAAGCATTTCAGGAGTTTGCATATGATTAAAAAATGATGGGATTGAAGGAAGAATTTCAAACTACACTGAAGGCACGTGAAAAGCTAGACTCTGGAATTGACAGAATACCCTTAGCAATATTTCAACAAAGAGATGTAGTGCTGAAAGTGCTCAGATATCTATGGCAAGCGATTTGGAAGACAGCTATCTAACCAGTTGAAAAAAACAGATATATATTCATGTCCATTCGAAAGAGATGCGAGACATGAAGAATTTTATGCACACCTATGCTCTTTCGCTATGGGTCGGAACCGACTCGAAGGCACTTAACAACAACAGCAACAACAAATGCTTATTGCAGCATTATTCAAAATAGAAAAAAGATTGAGGCATCCCATAAGCAGGGGAATGGTTGAACACACTTTGTCATGTACACACAATGGAATATTATGCAACATTGAAGAATGATGAATCTGCAAAACATTGAGTAACATTAAGAAAACTGGAGAACATTATTCTGAGTGAAATTAGTGGCTCTCAAAGTGACAAATATTGTATGAAATCACTATTGTAAAAGGTCAAAGTCAGGGAAAGTATTTAATGCTATAGTAAATATTCTATGATGGTTAACAGGGGTGGGAGTGAAGGGATAATTGTTCACTGTCAAGAGACATGTGTGAACTTGGGTGGTAGGGTAGGGAGTTAAAAGAAAAAAGGAAATTGCTTTGTGTGTGTGTTTTTCCATGTACTTGAAGGGAAACAATACATGTTTGTTTTCTCATTAGAACACATCATTGGAACTTTCCTGCCAAAGAAAAATAGGACAGGAAGGAAGGAAAAGAAGGAAAGAGAGAGAAAAAAATAAAAGATTTAGAAGTGGATGGTGGTGATGATTTTGCAACATGGGGAGTATAGTTGGTGTGCCAAAATTGTACATATAAAGATGGTTGAAATGGCAAAAAATGTGTTGCATATATATTGCTGCAATGAAAAAACAAAGCAAAATGAGGTGATCCAATTGAATGCAGAAAGTCTTCAACAATATCAGTCATCACATACAACTAAAATTTTGCTGAAGATTATTAAAAAAAATTGTCGCAACATTTCTACAGGGAACTGCCAGAAATTGAAGCTGGATTCAGAACAGATTTGCCATGAGGGATATTGCTGATATCAGATGGATATTGGCTAAAAACAGAAGGCCAAGAAAATGTTTACCTTTGTTGTACAGACACATGTAAAGGCATTGGACTATGTGAATCATTACACTTTATGGATGATATTGCAAAGAAGGGGGATTCCAGAACACTTAATTGTGCTCATGAGAACCTGTAGACAAGATGCATTCATTTGAACAGAACAAGAGGATTTACTTGCTTTAAAATCAGGAAAGGTGTTTGTGGTTGTTGTTAGATTCCATAGAGTCGGTACTGACTCATAATGACCTTATGCACAGCAGAACGAAACACT
>NW_006408524.1:33915357-33926199 GCF_000296735.1 Chrysochloris asiatica | reverse complement strand
CATCTTTCTGATATTCTCTGCTTTCAGCCAAGATCCATCAGACATCAGCAATGATATCCCTCATTCCACAGCCTCTTTTGAATCCAGCTTGAACCTCTGGAAATTCTCTGTCAATGTATGCTTGCAGCCATTTCTGTATTACCTTTAGTAAAACTTGACTCACATGGGATATAAAAGAGATTATCCAATGATTTCTGAGTTGATTTGGGTCACCACTCTTTGAAATGGGCACAAATATGTATCTCTTCCCATCAGTCGGCCTGGAAAGTTGTCTTCCAAATTTCTTGGCAGAGATGAGTGAGTACATCTGTTGCTGCCTCACTTTCTTGAAAGATTTCAATTTTGATTCCATCAATTCCTGGTGCCTTGTTCTTTGCCAATCCTTCAATGCACCTTGGACTTCCTCCTTCAGTATCATTAGTTAAATTGTTTTGTTTTTTCCCCTTTTTTCATTGTCAGTTAATTTTTCTTGGAAGCACAATTAAATCCTATTAAAGTAGTAGTCAAGAAATCAAGTGACATTTTACATTGAGGAAATCTGCTACAAATGATTTCTTCAAAATGTTAAAAGGCAAAGATGTCACTTAGAAGACTAAAGTGCTCCTGACCCAATCCATGTTATTTTGAATCACTTCATATATATGCAAAAGCTAGAAAATGAATAAGGAAGAGCAACAAAGAATTGATGCCTTTGAATTATGGTGTTGGTGAAGAATATTGAATATACTATGCTAGAAGAATGAACAAATCTGCCTTAGAACAAGTATAGCTATAACGCTTTTTAGAAGCAAGTTTGTTGAGACCTTACCTTGTCTCATATACATTGGACATATTGTCAGGATGGTCAAATCCCTGGAAAAGAGCATCATACTTGCTAAAGTAGAGGGTCAGCAATAAAGAGGAAGGCCATTAATAAGATGGTGTGATAATTAAGGTTTTTTGTCAACTTAACAGTGTCAGGCTTCCCTGTGGTTTGGCAATTTAGATGTGGTTATCTCCAAGGTTAGATCTAATACAGTATAGATAACACTATGAAGATAGGCTATGAATAGTGTAGTTAGTTAACTACAGTTGTATGATGATTGACTATGAGCAGGCGTAATTAACTCTATCATGATTGGGTAGGAGCAGCAGAACAATTGAAAGGCTGTTTCCTCAGAGGTGTCGCCTGTTTCCAATATAATAGACACTCGGTAAAATCTTGCTTGCTTTCTGCTGGGTTTGGATCTTGTATCTGGCTCATCCTCCAGCCTCTGGTTCTTTGGGCTTGAGCCAGTGGCCTGCTCTAATTTCTCCCTGTCTGCCTGCCTGCCTGCCAGACCTGCCTGCCTGCTGATCTTGGTTCATCTGACCTGGTCTTGGGATCTCCCGCTTCTACAATTGTGAGTCATTTCCTTTGTGCATATATATATAGTTTACTGTTTTTGCTTCTTTAAAGAACCCAGCCTAAGACATCACCATGTCAATGCAACACTTTGTATTGACACAAAAGCTCCAACAGTGGGTTCCAAGGCAGCAGTGGTTATGTGGATGATGCAGGACCAGGTAGTGTTTCATTATGTTGTCCACAAGGTTGCTAGGAGTCAAAACCAAATTGAATGGCACCTTATAGTAATAATAATAAAATGACATTATTTTACATATCTTTAGAATGATATATTTTTTCTTTTAACAATAGCATTTTTTGTTAATGGATATTCATTTATCATTTTTTCTTGAAGTTAACTATCCTTTAATTACTCAGATACAAAATCATTCATTAACCCTTCTAACTGTTGAGCATTAAACTTTTTTTTTAAAAAAATAATAACCATACTGATTGTGATAAACCATATTACTGGAATGCTTTTGTGTCTATGCTTTTGGCCTTTTACCTCATAGGCTAATTATCTCTAAGTGGAAACAGGGTAGAGGGGATGGACACTAAGATTTCTCTTCTATCTAGGTCCTTTGGCAGTGCATGAATGTTCTCATTGTGTCTCATTCCTTCCAAAATAAATATTAACATTTTTAATCTTTAAAAATCCAATAAAAGAAAAATACATTTGATTAATTACTAGACTCATCTCTTCTGACTCCAGAGATTCGTCAGAACTTTTTGTTACCATAACATGATATTTTTATGCAATTAACTATGAGTTAGTCTTTTAGAGTCAGAGCAAATAAAGTTGTTCCATTTCTTCTTATCAAAAAAGACTTATATTTTGTATTGATTAAAAGCCATTTCTTCTTATCAAAAAAGACTTATATTTTGTATTGATTAAAAGACATTTCTTCTTATCAAAAAAGACTTATATTTTGTATTGATTAAAAGCCATTTTTTAACGTGCATGAGACCTAAATATATTTATTTTCTGAAGCCATGTGGACTTATTCTCTTGAAACATTTTATTATAAAACATAGAGGTTTTTTTTGTTTGTTTGTTTATGTCTTCTTTGTCAGCAGTAAAGAAAATACAGTCAACACATCTAGTTTAGCCATAATGGTATTCTTAGTTTGTTGGGATCAAATCGACCAGCTTAAATCCTTTGCATTTTCTATTTTTACTTTGTCTTCAGTCAAGAAAAGGGAGAAAAAACCATTAATTTCATATTAGCTTGAGGTCCACATTTCAATACCACTATGTCTAAATATAGCAGTGTTCCTTCCTCTGAAAATGTTTGTTTATAGCAGCTAATAAGTGCCTATAAAATGCTAATGGTTATATTATGAAATACAGTCACTGAGATAATTAGTTGCTTTCTAATTTAGACTTTATAATAGAGACCAAGTGATATGTTAAATCTATTTTAAGAAAAAATTAAGTATGGCAGAATACTGTCTCCTTAGCCACCTGCAGTTTTCAATGATCATTTCAGAAAACATGCAAAGAAAAAGAAAGCACCTTTTCAAGATGGTGGTCATTAAATGTCCTCTCCAAAAACTCACACTAAGCCCAATGTCATGCATGGAGTCAGTGCCGACTCATTGCAACCTTGTAGGACTGAGTAGAACCATACATGGAGTTTCTGTGTCTGAAAAACTTTACAGAAACAGACTGCCTGCCTCCCTGACCTCCCACCAGTTCTTGGGTTATAAACCTGCAGAAGTCTTCAGCCTGATTGCTCACCTTATGTCACAGTGGGATAAGCATTGGGATGTTAACCAAAAGACTGGTGGACTTGAATCATCAGTCTTTTGGTTAGCATCCCAATGTTTAACCCACTGTGCCATAAGAAACAAAACCAGTGGAGTATGTGTGTGTATATATATATATATATATATATATATATATATATATATATATATATTTACTTTAAGAAAAAGGTTCAAACAATTGTGGGGGTTGGCAAATACCAAATCCATGGGTCATGTGACAGGCTGAAGAGTTCTGCCAGTACACAGGTCTCCAGAGGCTACAGGTGTTGAAACAGGCTGAAGACTTCTGGAGGTTTATGACCCAAGAACTGGAGGGAGGACAGGAAGCAGAATAATGCAAAGCTTGGAGAGAAAGAAAGCCTTACTGGAACATCCATTTATGTATTGAAGTCAGGCCACACCCCCTAAGGAAACTTGTGCTTCCACTGGTTGGTTGATCATATCCAGGCAAATGTAAGTAATCACATTATATTGCAACCAGTATGCAAAATCACTGAGAATCATAACATAGCCAAGATGACACATAATGCTAACCATCACAAGATGGCAGTCCCTGAGTGATGCAAACAGTTGATGTGCTTAATTGCTAACTAAAAGGTTAGAGATTCAAATCCACCAGACTTAACTTGAAAGAAATGCCTGATGATTGACTTTTTGAAAAATCAGCCATTGAGAACTCTATGGATCACAGTTCCACTCTAGCACACATAGGGTTGCTATGAGTGGGAATATATCTTCTTGTGTTGTGGCTCATTTTTCTTGTGGGTAAATACCAAGTAGAGGAATTGCTGGATCATAAGGTATTTCTATTTTCAACCTTCTGAGGAAATGCCATATTGCTTTCCAGAGATGTTGGACCATTTTGCAGTCCCACCAGCAATGCAGGAGTGTCCCAGTCTCTCCACATCCCCGCCAGCATTTATTGTCCTCTACGTTTTTCATCTTTGCTGTTATTGTTACTGTGAGATGATTTCTCATTGTTGTTTTGATTTGCATCTCTCTAATGGTTAGTGATTGTGAACATTTCTTCATATGTTTGTTGGCTGCCCGATCTCTTCCTTAGTGAAGTGTCTGTTCATGTCCTGTGCCCACTTTTTAATTGGGTTATTTGTCTTTTTCTTGTAGAGGTATTGTAGTTTCCTGTATATTTTAGAAATGAGTCCCTTGTCTGATATGTCAAGACAGATCTTGATATGTTCTTTCTGAAAATGAATGTGACACTATTCCTCCTCAATTCGTCATTCCCAGCATAGTAAACCATGTGATTGTCAAATTCAAAATGGCCAATGTCAGTTCATTTAAGCTCAATATTGCCTAGGATATTGATGTTTATGCATTTAATTTAATTTTTGCTAACTTCCAATTTTCATAGAATCACACTTTATAAATTTCATGTTCTGATCATTAATGGATGTCTACAGCTGTATTTCTTCATTTTGAATTGTGCCTCATCAGCAAATGAAGGTCCCATAGTCTTTACTCCATTAGTGTCATCACAGTCAACTTTACTTTAAGAGGGTAACTCTTCCCCAATCATATTTTGAGTGCCTTCCAACCTGAGATGCTCATCTCCCAGTACTATGTCTGGCAATATTCTGGTGTTCTTCATCATGTTTCAGTATTCAATATTCTGGTGCTGACAATGTTCCACTATTATTCTTAAGATTTTCAGTGACTAAAATTTTGAAAGCAGTCTGTCTCTCCTTTTTCCTAGTATGTCTTTGTCTGGAGGTTCAGTTGAAACCTGTCCACTGCTGGTGATCCTGCTGGTATTTACAATACCTGGGGCATAGCTTCCTGTATCTCAGCAACACACAACCATAATATTACAAATTGACAGAGGAGTGGTAGGGCTATTCTATTAGCAATATATTATAAACCAAAAGCAAAAATGATTCAGGTTTCCAGGAGGAGGACTCTGGGGAAAATATTAAAAAGGACAACTGAAGATAGTAGAGAATATTTGGAAGTTTCAGCATTACAGAAGCCATGAGAACAAAGGTTCTTAAAATGAAGAGTGAACCTCTGTGCCAAGTGTCAAATCAATAAAGATAAGAATAAAGGGAGTTGATGGTGACAACTCTCCCTGACCCTCCTAAATACATCATTGTCTAGGTGCCTGTGAAACAACTTTTGCTGAATTTGCCTACTTTGTGCAATATTCTCTCAAAGGTTTTCAGTCAGTTCACTAAGCTAAATCTTGAACCATGAAGAGTGGAACAGTAAAATAGGAACAATTTGGGACATCACAAATATTTTGGTTTCTCAAACAACATTTATCTCTCTGTCTTGACCACTAGCCTGCTTGGGTATAAAATAGCCTTCACTTCCCAAAAGGAAATTTTATTTTCTAAAACCCTCAATTGTCACTTCAACTTTTCATGAGAGCTATTTCTGAGATTTCAAGTTTGCGGATCTAGTTAATTTTTAGTTTGTTTCATATACTATTCATATTTTATTAATCAGTACTGTGTGAATGAGTGTCTTTTCTTCAAAATTATTGTAATCCTGTTTATTGTATTCAGGTGACCTTTCTTTTTACTACTTCCTGAAGTGAGTAGGGACTTTCCAACTTTCAGATGACCTTTCCTTTTCTACTTACTACTTCCGGAAGTGAGTAAGTACTTTCCAACTTCCTTAAGCTCCCCTAGCAATTTGAAATAGTCAAGCAAGTAAGGACAAGAATGCCTGCCATAGCAATTTGAATTAGCCAACAGGTTAAGTACAAGACTGTGCGGTCAGAACCCTAGCTAGTGGAGTGAGACGCAGCATTAAGACTTGCGTCTGAGATCAAAGCCCCAACAGACTGCCTGGGTGGTGTGTTCATTATTCTGTTCCTGTACAGCTACACGCATCCTTCTGCAGAAGAAAAATTTTGCCTTGCTGATGCAATTTTGTCTTCCTGAGTGTCTTTTTTTTTTTTCGACATTGGGGTTCATTTCTAACAGTACCACTCTCTAGACGATGAGCTAAAATTGATGATGAGGTAATAATATATTCTCATGGCTTTGGAGTCCTGGCCTGGTGCTGTAGTATCATTACTTGACTGCAATGTCATTTTGCAAGGTTGGCAGTTCAAATCTACAAGGATGGTCCTGGGAAACCCTATACAGGGTTGCTATGAGTCGAAACTAACTCAACAGCACTTCACCACAGCAACGATGGCTATGGAACATGGACCCTTTCAGATTCAGAAAAATTTCACATGTCACAGCCATTAATAAAAGTTCAGTAAAACATGCTGTTGTTGTTGGGGGCTGTATCTACATAAAACATAGAAAAGACAGCAGAAGTTATGATCCTGCTATTGTTTGTGTAGATTACCCAATGTCCACTGGATTTCTTTGCATTTCTAACAAAAAATGATTAGATTTTTACTCTTTCCAAACAATAAGTTGTTTTTTTATAGAGATAATCAATTAATTGAATTTTATTTGAAAATTTTAACCTATAAATTATTGTCTATTGTCATTTAGGACTGAACTGTGAACCACAAAGTTGGCAGTTCAAACCCACCATCTGTTCCTCAGAAACCCTATACTGGGTTGCTATGAGTCTAAATTGATGACACGTAACAACAATAACAATAACAACATTGCCATTTTCAACAACTATCTAAATAAAGAGACAGACATGTCATAGCTGAGAAATTCTCTTTCTTATGACTGACTTTGGACATGAATCAGGTTGATGCGTTCATTGTGGAAGCCAAGCGTTAGCCCTTGGTCACTCATCTTACATAGTATGAGAAGGGAACCTACTCAGATTTTCTGCTGAAGTCCAATGCTTAGTTTCCTTAGTGGCTAGAATGTAGCACTTTTTAGATATGCATTAGGATCTTTGGATTTAGCTCCAGTGGGCAAAGGGTTTGGAAGTAAAAGTGACAAATGCTGGAAAATAAATGATTATTTTGTATCCATCAGAAAACAAAGATTGCAGGGTACATTGCCACCCCAATATCTAGATAGGCTAGAGGAACTAAGCAAAATTCAAAGCTAACAGCATAGTCTTCTAGACTGCCAAGTCTGTTCAAGACCTCTTATAAAAATTGTGATGTGCATTACCAAACTAAGAAGATTATGAAAGTAATCCGTATAAGACTACCTTCACTTTAGACATCAACTGTAAGTAAGGTTGAGAATTTCCCCCAACCTCCTTCAACATTTTTGCAAAAATTTTGCTTGTAAATTGAGTTGCGGTTTATAGAGCACATCATATCAGTTTTACATTCAACAAGTTATGCCATTGATTTCATTTCAATAACTGCAATCCTCTGTGTGTATCATTACTTGTCTCACTTCCTCGCTGTGATACTTGTTTCCTTTGCACCCTCCTTCCCAACATTTCACAACTTTGTCTTCAGGTAATTGCTGTCCTTTTGGTCTTGAATGGTTGATAAATCCATGGTTACCAGTGTTGTTGTCCTCTAATATTTACTGCTTGACTGAAAACTGAGTCACAGGGATCTGAGTTTAGATCCAGACCTGAAGGGTGTGACTGAAGACCATAGTCTTCCGTTCTCTTTCTGACCAGTAAACCTGTTCTTTTTTTCTTTTTTTATAATTTTGAATTTTGTCCCACATTTTTTCCCACTCTATCCAGGACTTTCTTACGTGATTGCTTTCAGAATAGCTACTTTCAATGTTTTTGATATTTAGCTGCTGACCAACGTCAAGCCCCATCATTCTCCTTTTCCCGTCTGCATCACTTATAAACAAACTGATAAGAAAGCTCCACACTCCCACCTTTGGTACTGGTAAGAAATGTAAACTATGCAAGCAAAGATATGTAAGGCTTTCTCACCTCAGACTCATCCCCCAATTACAATATCAAAACCAAGAACATTTTCCTACTTGATTTAAAGCCTTTCTTCCCAGAAAGCCTCATTATGTGAACATTAAATAATTTCATATGTGCTTTCTTGTATGTGTGACATCATCAGTATCAACATCTGAACAACTTTTTGTTTTTGTTTTTTCATGGGAGCAGAAGGGTCAATACCACCTCTACAAGTACACCTAGAAACAGCAATATGACAAAAAGAAAATATGTACTGATTGGAAAAAGAAGATGTAACAGCTGCTAAAAAAAAGAAAGAGAAGGTACAAGGAAAATAGTTAGATATATATAAGTAAGATGCTGTGCACTCTACAGTAATTATAAAATCTAGCCATAAGGTGGGAAAAACCATCAATGGTCCTATTTAGTCCAGCAGCTATTCAATTGCAGTCTCATTTTCTGTCTGGGCATTTACAATATCCTGTGTTCTAAAAATCTTTCAAAAATAAAATTATGGCCAATTGAGATATACAAACCAGTATATTTTTCATTGTTAGACTGCGGTAATTGTCCATTGTTGTTGCTAAGAGCTGTCAAGTCCGTTCTGACTCACAGCAACCATGTATAGGGTTTCTGAGGAGTGACTGCTAGGTTTGAATCACTGACCTCGCCACTAGCTTATCCTACAGCACCACACCAAGGACTGTCCATTAGATTACAGTTTTAATATACAATTAAAAACCCTAATTACATATTTAAAGATTTATACCCTTGGAAACCCTGTGTAGGGTCGTTATGAGTCGGACCACAGCACACAACAACAACTACAACAATTGCATATTTAGTCATGAGAATCTTCAGAAGCTCAGGGTATTTGAAATGACAAAGGTTTCATTTATTCACCTGCTGCTATTAATATTTTTTTTACAACAGAAACAGAATATGGTTGCTTTGTGTACTAGTTGAAGGCTTTGTGTCAATTTTACTGGGTCAGGATTCTTCTCAGTGCTTTGGCAAATAAGATGTAGTAATTCTCCATGATAAGTTCTGCTATGAGCAGTCAATCAATTGAAATGAAGCTTCCTATGGGTTGTAGCTTAATTCCACCAAATTGGACACTTGATTGTTTTCTTATTACATCTGGGTTGTCCTCCAACCTTCGGCTCTTTTGACTTGAGCCAGTGGCCTGTTCTATTAACTGCAGATCCTGGGAAAGTTCAGCAGCCTTTCTTACCTGACAGATCAGCCTGCCTCACTGCCATTGGAATTGTTGATAATGTTGATTCATCAGCCCTGCAACTATGTAAGTCAGAAACTTCCTGTCAGATATTTGATCCATGGACTTGAGACTTACCACCTCTAAAGCTGTGTGAGCCATTTCCTTGATCTAAACCTCTCTTTATAAACACATGTATAAGCGTCATTGATTTTGTTTATTTAGAGAACCCAGACTAAGCCAACTTGTGTGTAATTAAATATAAATATCAATTTATATGTTGCATTTCAGTGGTACCTTCTGCTGATGCATGGCTATAACTTCCTAATCCAGTATTTCATCAGTCAATACATAGAATGTCTATGTACTTTTATCACAAGCTCTAATTTCTAGAAACTAGAAGAGACACCAGATGTTTCTACCCAATGAAAGAGGAAAATTGCAAAGTTATGTTTACTGGTGGCCTTTTTTCTGACCAGTACTCCATTTCCCATGGCATTGTGGGTTAATGTGCTAGACTGCAAAACCATTTGAACTGCAAGGTCAGTGATTCTAGCTCTCCAGCTTGCTCCTCAGGAACCCTATACAGGGTCACTATGGGTAGGAGCTGACTTAACAACAACAACAAATCCCATTTCCAGGAAGTGGGCTCTTGGCTTGCTTTTTGTATTGAATATGAATCTCAGTACTTCTGAAATTGAGGTGCTTCCTGGTCACTTCTCAACACGGTCATCCTACCCCTGAAATCCAATGCCTATAGTTATTGACGATTTCACTCTAGATACTGCTGATATTAACTGATTAATCTATCTATATGATATGGAATATAATGTAATTGTTAAAGGCATACACTTTACAAAAAACAGCATTGATTAATTAGATGACATCAGGTTTGAATGTAATATGCCAACATTTTTTGATCATGCACATACCAGAAACAAATGCAGTATTTTTATAGCAAGATTAGTGTTCAGTTAAGTATTTTCTGCAAATTAATGAAGAAGTAACAATTTAATGGAGAAATGGAAAAGAATTTTGGGCAGTCAGTAAGGAGAAAAATGCAAATAATCAATAACTTGAAGAGGTGCTAAACCTCACCAATATTTAGAAAAAATGTAAGTTAAAACAATATAATTTTTCATTCGTCAGACTGGCCAAAAGCTTTTAGTAAAACACAATGAAATGACTCTTCTGATACAATATAAATTGGAGAATAACTGACAATATCCAGTAAAACTCCAAGTACATTCTTAATGTAGTCATTCTCAATTGTGGGAGATTTTACTCCCTAAGAGATCTTGGTAAATATCTGAATTTTGTTTTCACAACTGTAGGGATGCTACTGGCATCTAACAGTAGAGGATAAGGATGTTGTATATTCACAGAGATATTGAACCTTCACTACAATCTAAGTTTAGAACATTTGTTTCACTCCAAAAAGACAGTCTTTACAATTTAGCAGTCATTTCCCCTTTCCCTCAACTGGTGGCAGTCACTGATTTACTTTCTATCTTTAAAGATTTGCTTCTTCTGGTATTTTATTATAAATGGAACCATACACTATATAGTATTTTGTAACTCTGACTGATTTACTTTACTTAGCATGCCTGACTCATGTTGTCGTTAAATGTTGTTAAGAGTTGCTGATTCCAACTCATAGCATCCCTGTACAGGGTTTCCGAGGAGCATCTGGTGGGTTTGAACCACC
>NW_006408524.1:33885243-33915257 GCF_000296735.1 Chrysochloris asiatica | reverse complement strand
GTTCTGACTCATAATGACCCTGCACAGGGTTTCTGAGGCTGTAAATCTTTATGGGAGCAGAAAGACTCATCTCTCTCCCGCGGAACCGCTGACAGTTTCAAACTGCCGACCTTAAAGTTAGCAGCCCAATTCATAATCACTACACTACCAGAGCTCCTTACCTGACTCATAGCAGGTACATAATAAAGGGTTGTTTCATCAACTCCTTGCTAAGTTTCATTTTCTTACTTAGATTCTTAATGATGCTATAACAGAAATACTCTAAGTGGGTACCTTTAAATCATAGAAATTAATTTTTTTGCAGTTCAATATGCTAGAAGTTCAAATTCAGGGCACTAGATCTATGGAAGACTCACTCTGGGCCCTGGGCAAGATTCTTTTCTCAGCTTGTGCCTGCATTACTAGAGTCCTTCTTGATTCTTATGTGTGCTTCTGTCTTCCCAATTTGTGCTCACTTTGTCTCTGAGTTTGTGCTTCTCTGTGTTATCACTGAGAACTTACTAGATTTATGACACATCCTACATTAATATGGAGTCATTCACTTAACAAGGAAAACCTTATTTCCAAGTGGCATTGCATTTATAGGTATGTTGTTGTTGTTAAGTGCCGTCAAGTCAGTTCTGACTCATAATGACCCTGTATAGTTTCCAAGGAGAAACTGGTGGGTCTGAACTGTTGACCTTGTGGTTCACAGTGCAGTGTTGATCCTACAGGGCCACACCAGGAGCCCGTCTACAGGTATAGTGGTTATGATTTCAACATAGAAGGAAGAAGGGCACAATTCAATAGAAAAATCCATGCATCCTTCTTTTGGTGAGTGTTGCCACTTAAAAGGGCATGTCTCTTGTCTAGTCCTCATTGATTCCTCTATCACAGTCCCTACCTATGCCATGTAGACATTGAGTGAACATTATCCACAATCAGGACATTCTGTCATCAGCCAAGGTGAAAACACTCTCCTATGTTAAAGACAGAATTTCATAAAGGAGCATGCTTTGGTTAATAGGTTATAAAATTCCTCTGTTATACAATACTGTCATGGGGAATCCCATTAAATATTGAAGAATTAGATATGTTGCTTGTTTGCTTGGTTGGGTTTGGTTTTCTTACAGGCATTTCTTAATATTTGTATAACTTTAAAACAAATGTTTTTAGACTTGCTTTTTAAGGAGTCATAATACTGGCATGTAATCCAGAAATACTTGTTAAGAAAGACTGCATGAATATATTTTTAGTTATTTTAAATCTGTCTACTTTACAAAATCTACAGTTTGGATTTTCCCAGTAGTCTATAAATAATCTGAATTTTTGTAATTCGGCAAATGGATGTAGTAATTTCAGTGGCTTCCTCGTTGAGATATCTAGTTGCTTTGCCTATGCAATAAGAAGATAGCCATACAATTTATTTATTGTACAGATCAGATCACCAATGAATGTCAAAGGAGACTTACTGAGGATTAAACTGGAAATATGCATAAAATGGGACTATTTCAAATCAAGCTAAGTCTAAAGATAATATACTTACACAAATGTAACATTGGCCCTAAATAGAGGTAAAAAAATATATATATCTGGTTCAAATTCCCAAGTCTATTTTATAAACAGAATATTGAAATCATCAGACAATATCATTAATATTGCATGCAAGTAAATATTGCTAAAGATCATTAAAAAATGGCCACAACAGTACACTGACAGGGAACTGTCTGAGGTTCAAGCTGGATTCAGATGAGTCTGTGCAATGAGGAATAGCATTACTAATGTGAGATGTATCTTAGCTGAAAACAGCAAATAGCAGAAAGATGCTTACCTTCACGTTAGTGACTATGCAGTGCCTTTTAATGGATGGAGTGCATCATGACAAGCTATGGACAATATTGAGGAGAATGAGTATTCTGGAACACTTAATTGTGCTCATGATGAACCTGTACATAGACCAAAAGGCAGCCATTCAAACAGAACAAGGGGACACAGAATAGTTTAAAAGTAGGAAACATGTGTGCCAGGGTTCTATTCTTTCACTATACTTATTCAGTCTGTATGCTGCACAAATAATCCGAGATACCGGATTATATGAAGAAGAACATGGTACCAGGATTGCAGGAAGACTCCTTGACAACCTGCAATATCCAGATGATACAACCTTGCTTTCTGAAAGTGAAGAGGTCTTAAAATACATACTGATGAATATCAAAGATGACCACCTTCAGTATGGATTGTACCTCAATTTAAAGAAGACAAAAATTCTCACCAGTGGACTAATAAATTACATCAAGATAAATGGAGAAAAGATTGAAATTATCAAAGATTTCATTTTTCTTTGATCAACCATCAACACTCCTGGAAGCAGAAGTCAAGAAATCAAAGGACATATTTCATTAGGCAAATCTACTGCATAAGAACTCTCTAAAGTATTGAAGAGTAAAGATGTCAGTTTGAGGACTAAGGTGTGCCTGACCCAAGCCATGGTATTTTCAGTAACCTCACATGTATGTGAAAGTTGGACTATGAATATGGAAGACCATAGAAAAATTGATGCATTTGAGTTATGGTGTTGGAGAAGAATATTAAATGTACCATGGACTGCCAGAAGAACAAATAAATATTTGTTGGAAGAAGTACAACCTTAGAAGATGGGATGGCCAGACCTTGTCTCTCATACTTTGTACATATCAGGAGGTACCAGTCCCTGGGGAAGGACATCGTGCTTAGTAAAGTGGAGGTTCAGTAAAAAGAGGAAGACCTACAAGAAGATGGATTAGCCCAATAGCAGCAGCAATGGGCTTTAGGGTATGTTGGGGCAGGACAGGGTAGTATATCCTTCTGCTGTCCTTAAATTCACTCTGAGTCAGTACTGACTTTATAGTACCTGACAACAAGAATAGCAGCTTAGAAGTTTGGTTTAGGGATTACAGGTGTCCATTATACAGGAGCTGAGAAAATATCTCAGAATTTCACTTAAATTGTTGTTGTTGTTAAGTCTGTTGAGTCAGTTCAGCCTCATAGCAACCTTTTACAGAGTTTCTGAGGATCAGCTGGTGAGTTTGAGCTGCTGACTTGCAGTGTAAACTGACTTTGTGGTCCGGTGTGTGCTTATTCTACAGTGCCATACCAGGATTCCGGACAATTCTAATTGTTGTTAGGGGCCCTTGGGTTGATTCTGACTCATAGTGAGCTACCTTGTCTGGGGATTTTGATGAGTGGCTGCTGTGAATTACTGATCTTGTGGTTATCGATTCAATGGTTTTCCTGCAGTACCACACCAGGAGGCCAAGACAATCCTAATGTAGTTGTTACTTAAATCATATAAGTAAAAATAAAGTAAATGTAAACGTTAGAGGCTATCACTGCTATGATTTGCATTCCAAATTGTATATTATTGTGAATTTATAGGTAAAAATATTATTTTCTTTCTTAAGAAAGTCTCTAATTTTCTGTAAGCTAGTGGAAGGGTAGGAAACATTTCAATTTCAATTATGAACTTCAATTATTGAAATTCATTTCTAACTATTGCATTACATAGTTTTCTCTACTATTGGTGACCTGCATAAACTAGTTTTACTTAGTCAGAAGTTGCCTACATTGTTGTTGTTGTTTTTAAGTGCTGTTGGGAGACTTTAATAGAAATTTGCCATCATTTTAAACCTTCAAGTGCCTTTGAATGTGATGGGCTTTTCTTTGTTTGAATTGTTATATTGCTAGACTAGAATATGAATATGCAAACATTCTTGAAATAAGCAATAGATATAAGCATGTTGTTGTTGTGTGCCGTGGAGTCGGTTCTGACTCATAGCGACCCTGCGTAGGATTTTCGAGGCTGTACATCTTTACAGGAGCAGAAAGTTTCATCTTTCCTCCACAGAACAGCTTGTAGTTTTGAAAACCTTGCAGTTCGCCGCCTGATTCGTAACCATTGCGCTACCAGAGCTCCTTAGATATAAGCATAGATCTTTCTTTTTTAAAAACAGTTAGTTAACTTTATGCCTTCAACTATAATGTATTTAAATGAAATGCAAATGAAGACATAACCATTTTCTACTAGAATAATGTAATTTATTTGTTCTTAAAGCAAATGCTTTCATTTTAGAATAATTTGATATCCTTACTTTTACATACCTCTCAAGAAAAAAAAATTAATTCAATTACATATCATATAGTTCTATGATGATTCAGTGCAAAATAGATTGTTTCTCTTATTTCAGATCATTTTAAACAACTCATGCATTATTTTATTCATGGAGTTCTGATGTGGCACTGTAGAATAAGCATTGGACTGCTAACCACAGGTTGGCAGTGCAAACCCATCAGCTACTCCTTAAAAACTCAATACAGCAATACAACTGGACAGGAAAATATTTATTTTCTCTTCTATGCTATAGAAATTATTTAAACTATGTAGCATAGTGGTTATGAATCAGGCTGTGAATTTAAGGTCAGCATTTTAAAACTACCAGCTGTTCGATGGGAGAAAGATGAAGCTTTCTACTCCCGTGATGATTTACAGCCTCAGAAACCCTGTACAGGGTCACTATGAGTCGGTTTACTCCATGGCACATAACCATGTAATTGAGAAAGAAAATAAAAACAGAACTTCTGTTTATTTAGGAAGACAATGGTTTTGTTTAATTTGGAATCATTCCATAGGGAAAATCTATTGAAATAGTTTTATAAGGTTATTTTATTATATCTTTCTACTGTATTCTACCTGGATACATGGAACTCATATTTGTATAAGTATTACAAGAGGTCTAGTTTACTTTGCCACCACTTGTCTGTCAGTGTTTAATACTGTTGGAGCCTATATACTGTTATAATGCTGAAAGCTATATTCCATCCGTATTTCAAATACTAGCAGGCTTATCCATGGTGTACAAGGAGCTTTCAGACTAAGACAGACTAGGAAGAAGGATCTAGTGATCTGTATCTTAAAATTAGCAATGAAAATTCTACAAATAACAGCAGAATATAGTCCAATACAATGCTGAAAGATGAATCTTCTAGGTGGGAAGACAAAATTCAAAACTCAAAATACACTGTGGCTGCACCAATGGGCAAAGCCATATGAACATTCTGAAGCTGGCAAGAACTGGGCAACAATTTGTTCTGCTTTTTATGGACTTGTCATAAGTTGTAGCTGACTCAGAGCCAACAAGTCTGCTGTTTGACATAAAAAAGGAAATTGAGAAGACTAAGGCCAATATAAGTAACCATTCACATCTTATTATATGTGTGTTAAAAGATGGAGAATTAGTATGAACAGTCATAATTTTAGTAACATTTAGGCTTTAATTGCTAAAACTATCTTTTTCCTACCATAGACTTTTTATTCTTTGAAACTTTTAAAGTTATTGTGTAGTACTCATATGGTGGTGTGGTTATGTGCTGTGGAGTTGATTCTGACTCATACCTACCCAGAATAGGGTTTCCGAGGCTGTAAATCTTTATGGGAGCAGAAAGCCTCATCTTTCTCCCATGGAATCTCTGATGATTTTGAACTGCGTTCCATGAGATAAGCAGACTGACTAGTAACTACTACACTACCAGAGCTCATTGTACCAGTGGGAAAAAAATATTACACTATATTTATTTGCCAGAGGGGGGAAAAGGTTTTGAAAATAATTTTCATGAACATAGACAATGCACTTGCAGAAACGTATGGGCACATCACTTTATTTTCAGAAGTTGGAGATAAATATTCAAAACTTAATGGGGTACTTCCTTGTCCTAAACATTTCCTTTCATAATGCTAGAATGTACTTACCCCTTGCATGTTTTCTACGAAAAAAAAGAAAAGGTCACAGAGATGTGATTTCAGAGATGTTTCTATTTTGCTCATCACCGAGAGGCTTTAAAGGACAAGTACAATGAAACATTTAAGAGTGTATATAATCAGTGAATTCAAACTAAGAATTAAGAAGTTATTAGGGAAAATAATAATTAGTGAAGTACCTCTTAAAACAGAAAAATTATTGTGCATACTAAGCAAAATAAATGTTTTATCTTATAACAGTTTAACTATTAATTAGATGGCAAGGCATCATGGAACTGAAGATCCTCTTCAGTCCTCTTTTGTTCTAATTATACAATACTGTTAGGACACACATTTATCGTTCATTTCGTTCACCACAGTATGATCATGTCTTTCTTATAGATATGAACTAGGAAGGACAGATTACATTGCTTTAATTTTATATAAAGTTAATGTAAATTCTAGGTAGGTGGTCTAAAATGTTTTAATGAATAAAGGTTAAAAAACAACAAAAACAAAAGAAATCATAATAAATAATAATAATAAGACATTTCTAGCTTAATTGTTTGCCAGCTTTAGAATTCAGGGAATCAATTTTATATCTACTATCTATCCAATTTTATCTATTTCTATGTCTGTCTACCTAACTTTTCTGTCATTTACTATCTACGCTATACCTTTCTTTTTCTTAGTACAAGAAAAAGTAGACAATAAATTAGCTTTCTTTAGATGGTTGCAGTAAGTTCTTGGCTTTGATAGTTAAAGAGGAAATCAATTCAAATCACAAAATCACTGTAATATTCCTTTACGTAAGGCCAGATTCATCAGCAAATCAGGCAAGGTGACATCTAGGAAAAATTTAAATGGACACCGTAATTAACAGTGTCACCTGTAAATTATATAAAACCACAGGAAATGAGCAGTGGATCAGTATAGACTCAATGTCTTAAAAAAAAAAAAAATGACTTACTATTGCCACCAGGGCTCCTACCGGTAGTGTAATGTATTAGAAATATTCATGGAAAAATAGTTGCAAAGACTTACTGAGGATAAGTATATTTGCCTGTTTTTTTAAATTTTCAGAAAAGAAAAAAATATATATATTTAGTTCTATTTCTGACACTGTTTGGTGCTATCTCTCTTTGTAGCTAGAGTTACATGACTTTTGCCCAGAGCCAAATATAGGTAGATGTCTAAATTCAATCTACACCCCAGGCCAGAGAAACCTGAATACTACAAATCCATTCTCTTATGAAAAGTATCAAGCTGATTTTGCTGCTTGTCTGACCTTGACTGTATTCCAGTTTTGCCCTTTTCCTATGCCAAGTCCCAATTTAATTTAAATCTTTTCGAATTCTGTTTTACTTCTTATATATCAGACCTATGTCATGGCAACCTACCTGAGCCTGTGTTTTACTTTTAATAACCTTTTTCCTAGGAAGTGAGGTTTTACCCCTAAGGCCAGGTTAATGACTGCTGCTTTCCTCGTGTCAGGAGACCTTGGCGATACTGCCCATGTGACTGACTGATTGTTCCCACCACCTACTTTCCCACACTGGTGTATTCCTTCCTGCTCAACACACTGAGTGTATGTTAGAAATCTTCTCATTGCCTATTGTCAGGATTTTCAAATCATATTGTTGTTGTTGTTTGTTGTTAAGTTGGTTCCGACCCATAGCGTCCCCGTAGAGGGTTTCCAAGGAGCGACTGGTGAGCTTGAACCACCAACTTTGCAGTTCAAATAGACTTTGCAGTCTAGCGCATTAACCCACAGCGCCACACCAGGACTCACAAATCATATTGTTGTTGTTGTTAAGTGCGGTCGAGTCGGTTCCGACCCATAGTGAACCTGAACAGGGTTTCCGAGGCTGTAAATCTTTACGGGAGCAGAAAGCCTCATCTTTCTCTCGCGGAACAGCTGGTAGATTCAAACTGCTGACCTTGCGGTTTGCAGCCGTATTATTCGTAACCACTACGCTACCAGAGACTTATCAAATAGACCTCCAATTAGCACTTGCAGGTAGATTATTTTCATACATTCGTCTACATATTCATTCATTTATTCTTCCATTCATTTATCAAAAACTGTAAAACAAAGCTTTTAACCCAGAGTCTGGCACACAATTAATTTTATTATCTTATTAGTATCACTGACTGTTATTGTTTATAATGATGTAAAATGAATATCATCATCATTTTCCTATTTTCATTTCTAAGTAGATCAAAATACATTTAGCACATTAGTTTAAATATGGAATTTTTGTACTTTGCAAAAATTTGCATATTTTACCTTTTAAATGAAATTCAAAGTTAATCTTATTGAATTTGATTAATGTTTTAACTTATCTTCAATATTAATCAAGTAAGCACAGAGACTACATTAGATCTTCATGTTTTTATTTCTTGAATTTTCTATAGACATTTTCCAACAAGGGATAAGTGACTTTGGCATCTAGAATCCATCTGAGTGACAATTTAGCCTACTGAAATCCTACTGAGTGTAGTGTTCTACTTAAGAAAGACTAAGCTGGCAGGATTTTCTCCCATCATGTATAAAATCTGTGGCATCTAAGCAAGGGATGAGCAAGGGCTCTGTCTTCCCCCAAATACCATTTCTCATGCCAAATCCTCTACTGAAAGTGCTTAATACAATGAAAACATCAGACAGCTTTTAATGTAAATTTTAATTGAAAAGGAATAATGATTTCAGCAAGATGCTTGTCAATATACCTGTCCCAGTACTTGGCAGAGAATTTGAGCTAATAGTTAGCCCCACCCCTTCACTCTTAAGAGACTCTTCTATCATATTGCAAACATCTTAACCCGAGCTTTTCCTTTTTGAAATAATTTCCTTGTATTTCTCTTTTTTTTTCTAAATAAAGCATATCCTTTACAAGAGATCCCTTCTATAACATCTTACCAACTCACAACAGAAAGATGAGTTATCTTCCTTATTCCAAAGAAAGATGACTCAACAGAATGTGGAAATTATCAAACATATCAATAATACCATATGCATCAATCAAACATGCAATCAAGATGTACTGATAATTATTGGTGATTGGAATGTGAAGGTTGGAAGCAAAAAGGAAGGATCAGTTGTTGGAAAATATGACCCTGGTGATAGAAATGATGCTGGAGATCGCAAAATAGAATTTTGCAAGACCAATTACTTATTTATTGCAAATATCTTTTTTAAAACAAAATAAAGGTGATTATTACCTGAACCTCACTATATGGTCTATACAAAAATTGAATTTACTGCATCTGTGGATAGAGATGGTGGAAAAGCACAATATCATTAGCCAAAACAAGGCCAGGGATAGACTGTAGAAAAGACAACGAATTGCTTACATGCAAGTTCAGGCTGAGGCAGAAGAAAATTAAAGCAAATGTTGAGAGCCAAAATATAACCTTGGACATGTCCCACCTGAATATAGAGACCATCTGAACAACACATTTGAGTAATTAGGCACTAATGACCAAAGGCAGAAGAGTAAGTTGTAGGATCACATCAAGAACCTCATACAGGAAGAAAGCAAAAGGTCATTAAAAACACAGGAAAGAAAGAATAGACAAAAATGGATGTCAGAAGAAACTATGAAACTTGCTTAATAGCATAGAGATTCTGTAGTGAATGGAATAAATGAGGAAATTAAAGAGCGGAACAGAAAATTGCATAGGGCAGCTGGAGAAGACAAAATCAAGAATTATAGTGAAAAAAAAAAAAGAATTGTAGTGAAATATGCAAAAACCTAAAGTTAGTAAACCAAAAGGGAATAACACACTAAGTATTCTATGAGCAAAATATTGAATGAGGCAGAAAGCATCAAAAGAAGACAGAACATATACACAGAGTCACCATAACAAAAAGAACTGGTCAATGTTCAACCATTTCATGAGGTAGCATGTGATCAAGAACCGATTGTACTGAATGAAGAAGTCCAAGGTGCATTGAAGGTACTGTCAAAAAAACAAGGCTCCAGGAATTGATGGAATTAAAATAGAAATATTTCAACAAACTGATTCAGCACTGGAGATGCTCAGTCATCCATGGCAAAAAAATTGAAAGACAGCTACCTGTCCAACTGGTTGGAAAAGATCCATATTTGTGTCCATTCCAGAGAAAGCTTACCCAAAGAAATGCAGGGATGATCTAAAATATCATTAATATCACAAGCAAGTAAAAATTTGCTGAAGATAACTTTTAAATGGCTGCAACAGTACATTGGCAGGAAGTGCCAGAAGCTCAATTTGGATTCAGAAGAGGAGGACATTGAACTATGAATATCATTGCTGACATCAGATGGATCATGACTGAAAGCAGAGACTACCAGAAAGATGTTTACTTGTGCTTTATTGAATATGCAAAGGCTTTTGACTATGTGGATTATAACAAGTTATGGATAACTTTGCAAAGGATGGATATTTCAGAACACTTGATTGTGTTCATGAGCACAATAAAAAAATGCTCATTTTACATAGACCAAAAGTCAGTCATTGTAACAGAACATGGGGATACTGAATGCTTTAAAATCAGGAAAGATGTGTCAGGGCAGAATTCCTAAACCATATTTATTCATCAGTTTTAGGTATTTTCAAATGGCTCACATGCATGTGAAAGATGGACGATGAATAAGGAAGACCATAGAAGATTAGATGCTTTTGAATTATGGTGTTGGAGAAGAATATTAAAATTACCTTGGACTGCCAGAAAAACAAATATGTATTGAAAGAAGTACAACTAGAATGTTCCTTAGAAGCGAGGATGGTGAGACTCCATCTCACATACTTTGGACATGTTATCAGGAGGGCTCAGTCCCTGGAAAAGAACATGCTTAGTGAAGTAGAGCATCACTGAAAAAGAAGACCACCAATGAGATGTATGGACACAGTGATGTAGCAATGGGCTACAACATAACAACACTTGTTAGGATGGTGCTATACCAAGCAGTGTTTTGTTCTATTGTGTATAGAGTTGCTATGAATCAAAACCACCTTAACAGAACTGACCAAGAACAATCTGATTCAGTTCAATATTGTAGTCTACCAAGTTTCTTTTGGATTGTAATTCTTTCACTAAAAGCACAAATACATTCTCAGGTTGCTATTAATGTATAGTTGGTAAATCTGATTTCTATTTTGTCCTGCTGAGCGTTGATCTGGAGAGACTGAATCAAGGAAGAAGAACCTAACAACAAGCCAGTAGAAACCACTAAGCAGCATGAAAACGAGTCTTTATGTGTACGATAATTACTGGACTGCTAACCACAAGTTTAGCAGTTCAAACTCAACAACTGCTTCTGGGAATGGGCTGAGGCTTTCTACTCCCATAAAGATTTACAGCCTTGGAAATTCTATATACAGTGTCACTATGAGTTGAAATCAATGGCAATGAGTTTTCATGCAAAATGACATTATTTGGCACCATTTTGGGACAGACAATCTAAATGATTACATTTCAAGTGAACTGCTATTTAAAAGAGGTGTGGATAAGATTCTCATGATTCAATAGTGAATAATTGTTATCATGAGTAATTGTGATTGTCACACTGTAAAGGTAGAAATTTTGTAACAAAAACAGGGGAGTAGTTAATCTTACTGTCCAGAAACAGAGGATCCTGGGACCATCAAGGGAGAAGAGCATAGCAGAATTTGGGACCCAATCTGGAGAAGCAGCAACAACAGAGATGGAGGCAGAGATGAGGACATGGAGAGACAGAGCTGCTGAGGACTCTAGACTCATGGAAGAGAAAGGCTGTGTGCTGGAAGCCAGGTTACAGGCTTGTAGAATGTGCCCTTGGGGTGTTTGAATGATTATATATTCTTGATTGTTTTTGTGTACATCAAAAACAACAACAACAACAACAAAAAAAAAAAAACGACAAAATGAGTGCAAAATTGATGTTCTTCCATGTAAACTATCAGGCATTGACACCAGAGATGGAGGCAGAAATGAAGATATGGAGAGAGAGAGCAGCTGAAGACTCTAGACTCATGGAAAGAGCAAGACTGAGTGCTGGCAGCCAGGAGGCAGACTTACAGAATATGCCCTTTGGTTGTTTAAATTATTATATATTCCTGAGTGTTTTTGTGTACACCCCCCAAAAAACCCCAGAAAAATAAATAAATACAATAAAAACAAACCAACCAAAGATGTTGCATGCCAAACCCTCGGGGAATCTCCCATACAATCAATCAGGGTCATGGTGGGATTAATCTTTAAGTCTCTTACTGGTTTATCCCATCAGACCACATCATCAGGGAGCATCACATAACTTTTAAATCACTGAAAATCATTGTCCAGTCAAGCTGACACATATTTTGAGGGGCAACACAATTCAATCCATGGCATAATGGATATAATCTTTCATCTTCATCAGTAAATTCTTCAAAAGTTCTCTTCACTTTTAAACAATTGCCTCTTGGTCCTCATGATCACAATTAAGTGATTGGGAACTCCCATTCTTAGCAATGTCATCCAAAATTTATTATGATTCACACAGCTGAATGCCTTTGCATAGTCAATGAAATATAAGTAAATATCTTTGTGGTATTTTCTGCTTTCATCCAAGTTTCATCTGACATGACTAATGATATCACTCATTCCATGACCTCTACTGAATCTGGCTTGAATTTCTGGCAATTCCTTGTCAACATACTGCTGCAACTATTTTTGAATTATCTTCAGCAATATTTTACTTGCATGTGATTTCAATAACATTGTTCAATGATATTCCTCAGTCTGTTGGGTCATCTTTCTTTGGAATGGGCACAAATATGGAGCTTTTCCATTGTTCAGCCAGGTAGTTGAATTCCAAATTTTTTGCAATAGAAAAGTAAGCTGCATCTGTGTGTTGCAAGATTTCAATTTGTATACTTTAAATTTCTGGAGCCTTGTTTTTTCCAATGTATTTATTCAACTTAGACTTATTCCTTAAGTACCATCAGTTGTTGATCATATACTACCTCTTTAAATATCTGAATATTAACCAATTATTTTTGGTACAGTGACTCTATATTTCTTCCATCTTCTTTTGATGCTTTCTGCCTCATTCAACATTTTGCCCATCAATTCTTTCAATATTTAAAGTGGAAGCTTGAATTTTTCTTCAATTCTCCCAGCTTGAGAAATGCTTAGCCTGTTGTTCCCTTTTGTCTTTCTCACTCTAGGTCTTTGCACATTTCATTATAATCCTTTACTTTGTCTTCTTCAGTTGCCTTTTGAAATGTTCAGATCAGATCTTTTGCTTCTTCATTTCATAGAGTCACTCAGCTTGTTTACATTCAAGAGCAAGTTTCAGCGTCTCTTCTGACGTCCACTTTGGGCTTTTCATTGTTTTCTGTCTTTTTAATGACCTTTTGCTTTCTTTGTGTCTGATGCCCTTGATTTCCTCTGATCTTAAGTCATTAATTTCTAAAGCATCAAATCTGTATTGAGATGGTCTTTAAATGCAAGTGGGATACACTGAATATCACATTTTGGCTCTCATGGATTTCCTTTTGTTTTCTTCATCTGTAACCTGAATTTGCACATGAGGTCTGGTCTGTTTCACAGTTGGCTCCTGGCCTTGTTTTGGTTAATGATATTGAGCTTCTCCTTCATTTCTTTCCATAAATGTAGTGATTTGATTCCTGTGTGTTCTGTCTGGTGAGGGCTAGATGTATAGTGGCCATTTATGTTTTTTGAAAAAAAGGTATTTGCAGTGACTAAAACATTGATCTTCCAAATTTTATCATGCAATCTCCAGCATTGTTTCTACCATCAAAGTCATATTTTCCAACTATGGAGCTGTTTTCGTTGTTTCCAACTTTTTAAATTTTAATCACTAGTGATTACCAATGCATTTTGATTATATGTTTGATCAATTTTAGGCTGAAGAAGCTGGTAGAATTTTAAATTCCTTCATTATTGACTTTAATGGTTGGTGCACAAAACTGGATAATAGTGGTGTTAACTGGTCTTTCTTGGTGTTGTTATGTGCTGTGGAGTCAGTTCCAACTCATAGCGACCCTGTACAGGGTTTCTGAGGCTGTAAATCTTTACAGGAACAGAAAGCTTCATCTTTCTCCTGTAGAACAGCTGGTAGTTTTGAACTGCTGACTGACCGTGAGATTAGCAGTCTGATTCGTAACCACTATGCTACCAGAGCTCCTTGGTCTTTCTTGTAGGTATACGGATATTATTGTACCACAGACAGTAATCTTGAAAAGCTCTTTTGATTATAAATGGGATCCCAATCCTCTTAAATTTGTCATTCTGGCAGGGTAAAACATATGATTGTTTGGTTTAAAATGGCCCACACTAGTCCATTTCAGCTCACTAATACCAATGATATTGATCTTTACGCATTTCATTTCACATAGTGGGCTGCTAACAACAAGATAAGCAGTTCAAATCTACCAGTTGCTCCGCAGGAGAAAGATGAGACTTTGCATAATAACCACCACCAATTAGTTAGTTGGATTCTTACTTCACACTTTCCAGTTTCCTATTATAATGGACGTTTGCAACTGCTTCTTTTCATGGTTCCCTATCCACAAATGAAGATACTGAAAACTTTACTCCATCTACATCATGAAGGTGAACTTTACTTTGAGGAGGCAGCTCTTCCAACCTCAGGGGCTCATCTAGTGGCACTATATTGGCAGTATTCTGCTGCTTTTCATAAGGTTTTCATTGGTTAACCCTTTACAAGTAGTCTTCTTCTCCTTTTTCCTAGTCTTTGTCAGGAAGCTCTACTGAAACCTGCCCACTGTGGATGACCCTGCTGATATTTAAAATACTAGTGGTATAGCTTCCAGCATCACAGCACCACGCAAGCCTCCACAGTATGACAGACTGACAGACAAGTGTTAGAAACAATTACATCACACATACGATTTAATCCATAGATAATTGCACTCTTAAATCTTCAAATGGACAACCATTTTCATATATGTAATATTTAAGTGTTATTGTTAAGAGATATGCTAAAAGATATTAAATATTTTTTTCCAAGTCACATGGCTAGTACATGGTTGAAATTGTGTATTAATTCAGATCGCTACTTAAGAGATTAATTTCTTAACTGGTTGTTCTTAATCCAGAGTCACCTCACTATATTTTTCATTATTGCCTTTAAAATTTTTAAATATAGCTAACAATGATCTAAATATACCTAATAATTACCACAGCTGGTGTGATGCTATAGGATAATACTGGATTGCAAACTTCAAGGTCAGTAGTTTAAAACTATCAACTGCTTCTCAGAAACTCTGTACAGGGCCACTAGGAGTTGGAACTGAATCAATAGCACTTAACACCAACAACTATAAATTTGGGGTCCTGGTGTGATGCTGTAGGATAAGCACTGCACTGCTAATGTCAAGGGTGACTGTTCAAACACACCAGTTACTTCTCAGAAACCCCATACAGAGTTGCTGTGAGTCAGAATGGACTTAATGGCATTTAACAATAACAACAACTATAAATTTTAGTCCCTGGGTAGGTAGAGTATGCAGTTAAGTGCCTGACTACTATCCAAAAAATGTACAGTTCAGTTTCCCTCAATGGTAGCTTGGAAAAAAGAACTGGAAGTTTGCTTCCAAAAGGTTGCAGCCTTGAAAACCTTAGTGAGCACAGTTCTAGTCTGAAGTACATCAGGTCAGAATTGATTCAATAGCAGTGTTTTTTTTTTTTTTTTTAAATATGTCATTTTGAGATTTCTTGTTCTGAATATATAGTCATATGTAATGGTAATCTAGAGGATGAATTATTTAGAGATGAATCTGTCACACTTGCTTTCCATTATATGTGACCATGAAATGCAGTGCCGGGAGATAGCCTCACATCACTTAGGCACAACAGTGTCTCAGAGAATTTCCTTCAAGTATGTAAAATGTATACAATGTTACAGTGTTGTTAGTCTAAGGAGACCTAGTGGCGTAGTGGATTGCATATTGTGTTACTAACTGCAAGGTCAACAGTTCAAATCCACCAGCTGCTCCATGAGAGAAAGATGAGACTTTCTGCTTGCGTAGAACATATAGCCTCGGAAACCCTATCCAAGATCCCTATGAACTGGAACTGACTTGATGGCGCATAACCACCACCATATGTTTAGTCTAAGCCTTTGTTTTTGTTCATCATTCCTGAGTGTAATAGATCATAGACTACTTTGGTAATAGAAGCCCTATATCTTCCAATTCAATTCTAAAGTGATTCAGCAAATCCATTCAAGTGTGACATTTTGTACGATGTTGTTGTTGTCCAGGAGAAATTTAACTGCATTGGAAGGTGCACAAGTGGAAAGACTAGAGTACATCTGTTGTTCATAGTTCCCAAGTGGGTAGGTTGGGGTGAGGACTGGGTCAGGGACCCAATTAGCCAGTGAACTACTAGAGGGAGACTGAAGCAAGGAAAGACAGTTGGACAAATTCAAATTAGATTCCTTAAAGAAAATATGGGAACGAGGCCTGAAAGCCAAAAAGAGAGCCAAAGTCAAATTCAATGCTTTCATGACATTCTGACATAAATCTTGATTGCTGCAAAAATCTTCAGAACAGTGGCTCACTAATATCATGGAAAATTCAACCTTAACCAAGCGGAATGAAACTATAATTAAATTTAACCAGTTATCTTTTTTGGACTCAACTGATGGTGGTCAAGTTCTAGTGTGTTTCCATTTATTCTGACATACAGTCTTAAGTTTGCATATTAACTGCAAATTCTGATTCCCTCTCCAGAATTTGGGCTGGATCATTTTCAATAACCATTTGTCTTTTCTGGCCAGACTCATTGTCCAACATGCTTCCGGTAGGGTAGGAAATTCCAAAAGTACAGCCTTTCCTGAGTTATTTGGTCATTTAGCTTCCAGTTCCTTGCCAGAATTTAACCAGCTAAACATAAGGATGAAATGTATGCAGAAAAGAAAAAAGAAACAACACATTTTTAAGCCTAGGAAATTTGTAACTGAATTATCATTTTTTAAAAAAAATCAACAAGATGGTAAAAGTTTTATGAGCAAACCCTGTTTTACAAAAAAATTATATTTTAATTCGGGCTATCGTTTTATAACACTTATGATTAAAAACAAGAAGCTATGGAGTTACAATGTTAAAGTGCTCAGCTGATAGCTGAAAAGTGGCAGTAAACCCACCAGCTGGTCCATGGGGGAAAGATGTGTGAATCTGTTTCCATAAAGTTCACAGACTTTTCCACTCTATCCTGTAGGGTTATGATGAATCAGAATCAACATGATGGCAATAGGTTTGTGTTGGTTTTGTTTTATGATTCAAAATAATATTAGGATAAATAGCCCCTAAAACTTAACAGTAAAATGAATCACTAACATGTGTTTGATATCTTGGATCAAATTCCTTGGCTTTCTTCAGGGAATAAGATGGTTATTGTAGGATGCTTCAAAATGGAATGAAAGTGACAATTGGGTATGACTGATTGAATATTAGTGCTAAATTTGCATTGCCCTAAATCTTAGATATGAATAGTCAAATGTAGAATCTTGAACATTTTCCAAGCATATACTTTTCTTTATTCTATCTCTGCCTGGAAGAGTAAAGAATTATGAGTAAAATCGTTTCTGAACAGTATAAACAAGGCAGATCCCCAACACAAGTGTTGATGGCAGACAGGCTTGGCAAGGTCACCAGGATAAGGAATCTGGGAACGACTGGATAAAGCTTTGGTCTAGACACTGTGAAACTCAATTTGGCAGTATTGTATTTGACTTGGGAGTTAGTTAAAAATTCTGCAGTGGGTGGTTCTGAAAATAAAAACCCACTTAGACCATCTGGCCCTTTAATGATGCAAAATATAAAACAATTTGCCTGGTTTCCCTCTATTCATCACTCCCTTTCTGATGACTTTCATTGCCAGATTCTATTTTTGGCAATTTTTATAATTCAGAAAAAAACACTTGAGCATGCTGAACCCTACCAATAGTCATCGATAACAAATCTTTTCAAAGCAGAATGCATTGACAACCAGAGACAAATTAATTTTTGAAAAATAAAATTCAGATAATATTTTTAATACTTCATTTTCTTGTCATACTGTTTTAATTTGAAATGGTTCTAGATATAGATTTCATTTACTTAGTGCTTCAGTGGATAGTTTTTAAGGTTTTATAAACTATCAAGCCACTGTGTAATCTACTCAAATAGTAAATCTTTTAGAATGGAAAACAGCCAAACATGAAGTAACAACGATCAAGAACAGAAAAATGAATTCAGGTACAAATTTATATTTAATGAATATAAACCTCAATACTAAATAGTATTAATCTAGTTTATTAGACAATCTCATTTCCTAAAGTAATCCATACTTTTCCAGGAATTTTGAAAATATATTTACACACATTGTTTTGGAAATAGATTTATGCATATTTTTCATTTGTGAAACATGTCTAGAAAATGCATAAATACAGATTAATGATATAATGAAACAAAATGGCAAGTATAGTTTTATTGAATCAGTCTTTTTAATTTAGGTCACTTTCTCATTTGGTCTGGTAAGTACCTCTTGGCTCAGAGACATAAAAATGTTTAATATCACTAATAGTCAAAGAATTATACATCTAAATAATCAGAAACTTGAAAAAAATGAAAAGAATGTTAATTCTCAGTATTAATGAGAAAATGGGGAAATAAGTCTACTTAAACACTGCTGGAAAGAGTGAAACATAATAGGAAATATTTGAAATATTATTTAATAATAAATATGAAATTTAGTTTAAAATAAGCTTGCTCTTTGGTCCAGCAGTTTCATGTACAGTCATTTCATCTAAGAACATATTTGGGGCATAATACAAGGGAAAACGATAAATGCTTTAAAGAAAAATGATAAGCTTTATAATATATATATTCATATATATGTTAATATATATAATACATCTATATGTACATATATATCATATATATAATAGCAGCATTATTTATTTTTTAAATTGGATACAAGTTAAGCATATATAAAATGTGGTAAACAATATGTGCTATGTTCAAATAATGGAATGCTATAAAGTCAGCAAAATAGTTGAAATTTATTCTTACTAACTTGATAATTTATCGATGATTATGTTTATCTCTCATACTTCGGACCTACTGTGAGGAGGGACCAGTCACTGGAGAAGGATATCATGTTTGGTAAGGTGGAGGGTCAGAGGAAAAGAGGAAGACTCCTAATGAGATGGATTGGCCAGGTGGCAGCATCGATGGACTCAAGCGTGGCAACAGTAGTGAGGTTGACCCAGGATCAGGCAGTGTTTTGTTCTGCTGTGCATAAGGTCGCTATGGGTTGGTACCGACTCGATGGCACCTAACAACAACAAAAATGTTGTTAAGTCAGTTCTGACTCACAGCTACCCTGCACAAGGTTTCCAAGGAGTGGCTGGTGGGTTTCAACTGCCAACTTTGTGGTTAGCAGTCTAGTGCTTATCCTATAGTGCCACACCAGAGTCCATTGATGATTATATTGTTAAGTATAGTTACACCATTTCTGGGTGGTTAGGGAGCCTCTTTTATCTTCTAATCCTGTGTGTGCAAAATGTTTTGGGGAATAGAAGAATACAATTGATAGAAGGTTGGATGACTACATGAGAGGGCCTTGTTGCTACTGTTAGATGCCAACAAGTTGATTCCTATTCATAGCAACCCTAAGCACATCAGAAAGCAACACCTCCCAGTTCTGCAGCATCCTCACAATTGTTGTTCCATTTGAGCACATTGATGCTGCCACTGTGCCCATACATCTCTTTGGGGGTCTTTCTCTTTTTCACTAGCCCTCCACTTTAGCAAGCTTGATGTCTTTCTCCAGAGACTAGTCCCCACTAATGACATGTCCCAAGTATGAGAGGCAAAGCCTTACCATCCTGGCTACTAATCTAGTTGTACTTCTTATAACACATATTTGTTTGTTTTTCTGGTGTTTCATGGTACTTTTAATATCCTTGACCAACACCATAACTCAAATACATCGATTCTATTCACTGTTCAATTTTTATATGCATATGAGCCTGATGAAAATACTTTGTCTTGGATCAGATATACCTTAGTCCTCAAACTGACATCTTTGCTCTTGAACACTTTAAACAGGTCTTGTACATTCTACTTTTGTTTGTGTTTGAAAAGTTCCACAGCAATTTTTCTTTTAATATATAAGATTACACACCTTTTTTCAGGGGCACTGATGGTGTAGTGGGCGATGCAACTTGAAGACAATAACGGCAATACACTTTTTAAAATGATAGTACATTGAGTGACATCTCTTGTCTTTTTTAGCTCATCAATGAACATATATTGCTTGATACTTTTTTTCAGAGTAAAAATAATCAAAAATTAAATCTGCATGAGTTGATGTGCTTGGCTTGGTTTTTCCTTAATCCTGGGATCCAGGCAAGTGTTGACAACTTCACTCTCTCTCTCAAATTTATTTGTTCTCCAAAATAATTGCTTACCTCAGGTTAAATGAGTAAAATAGTTGAACCTCAGAACATCTTTAGTTCAGCATCAGTTATGTTACTGATGCTAAAGTCATAATACCTATTGCTGGTTTCTGATTCTTGCATTCTGCAGAACCAATCATTAAATTCTGAAAAAGTTCCTGGACAGAGCTCTTTCCTTTTTATGGTCTGAACACTAATAATGTAGCCTGTATTTTTATGTTCACAGGACTATGCACCTGCCTTCTCCTCAGTATCGTCAAGTTCCTACCTCTGAGATCTATCCTCGCACCTGGCCCTGGTCATTGTCCATTGCCTCCTAGACTCATTCATCATGTTTTGTTTTGTTATTTTGTCTTATTAATTTTCCTCGCATTTCTGGTTTCAATGGTTTATTCTCTAGTCTGCCTAAACTACCTCCCTCTATGATTTCAACTGCTCTATTCTTGTTTAGTGCCATCGAGTCAGTTTCGACCCATAGCGACCCTGTACAGGGTTTCCAGGAGTCACTGGTGAGCTTGAACGCCACCTTGCAGTTCAAATGGCTTCACACTCTGGCGCATTAAACCACAGCGCCACACCAGGACTCCCTCAACTGCTCTAGAACTGCCTAAATAGCAATGAGTCAAATCTTAGCAGAGAATATAAAAACAAAATGTAAGTGGGGCTTCAAAAAAATTCATGGAAAAATTCCATTATCATTTAATTCAATTTTTCATGAAATTTTGAAGTTCCCTCATATTAGTTGTGAATATGCTGCACTAAAATCTTTTGACGTTCTATATTCTGAGAGATGAGAAAAAACATAACTGTGGATCTACAACATAGTAGTTATGAAATTTTACACAAATTAACAGTCTCAGTGTTATCAGTTTAAAATAAAAGTAGCATTTGCTACCAGAATTACGTGAGCTAATATCATAAAGTCTTTAGAACAATACTTGACACAATCATTGTCTAGAGTAGAACTGTCTCGTAGGGTATCTTAGGATGTCATCTGTTGAGGAGCAGATTCCCAGGTATTTTCTCCCAGTGAGCCACTGGTAGGTTCCAACAGGACCTTTGGTTACCAACCAAGTGATACAAACACCTCACGATCATTGTGTGATATAACCAGGGGTCCATACTTGACACATGGTGGGGGTGGGGGTGGTGTGCTGTGGTGTCAGTTCTGACTCACCAAAACCCTGAAGAGGCTTTCTGAGGCTGTAAATCTTTAGAGGAGCAGAAAGCTTCATCTTTCTCCTGCAGAATGGCTGGAAGTTTTGAACTGTTGACCTTGAGGTTAAAATTAATATTTGTTCCTATTATCAACTATATTATATTCATTATTAACTTCTTTGAAACTAATAATTGGTAAGTAAATACTTGTGAGACTAAATATTAAACAATAAAAGATAACAAAAGCATGGAAATTATGTTTTGAATGAATGTTTAAATTCAATAAACATTTATTGAGCTTTTATGATGAGGCAACCACTGTGCTAGATGCTGGGCATGCAACCGAGAAAAGATAAATGAAGCTTTTGCCCTTTTGGCATTTTCATTGTAATGGAGCTTAAATTTGAATTGATGAATCAATGTATCCATTGACTTGTGGATGCCAAGGGCTGTAATTGTAACCTTAGGTCTGAGGTGGCTTTAGCCTTCCACAATATATTCCTCTAATTTGGACATTTCTGCCCCTACTCTTTGTAACCTTCAAAGGTTATTCATGAACGTACATTTATTAATTATGCTGAAAGTTGCTTACTCATTTTATAAATCAGATCCAAATTTTATATAGCCAGTGCAAGGGGGGTGGGTTAAGAAATTTGAACATGCTTCCCATCAACATCAAAATAAATATTTTACTTGATAATTCTTTTTGCTTTCCCTTTATTCTTCCAGAAGAAGTAATAACTTTATCATTAATTAGAATTTTAAAATATATATTTTTGTCAAGTGCCATTGAGTTGGTTCCTGAGGAGTTTCCAAGGAGTGACTGGTGAGCCTAAACTGCCCATCATGTGGTTCAAAGCAACTTTGCAGTCCAGTGCATTAGCCCACAGTGCAACACCAGGATTATTTACACACCTTCAATAATACATAAAAGTATGAAACAAAACCATAAATGAAAATTCAAAGCCCAGAAATAATCACTACTACAATTTTTATGATCATCTTCCCATGAATCTCTTTATTCATTCACATGAATATTGTTGTTGTTGTTGTTAAGGGACATAGAGTTGGTTCTGACTCATATTGATCCTGTACAGGGTTTCCTAGGAACAGCTGGTGAGCTTAAACCACCGACCTTGCGGTTAAGTACATTAACCCACAGTGCTACATCAGGACTTACATGAATATAATCTTACATATGTTGTAGGACCATACTATATAAGATGTTTTAGCCATCAACACCTTCTCTTCTTTCATCTTTTCCTCTTTTGTATTGTTTTATAAATACTGTTTGAATAAATATCTAAACATATACACTTTGCTTATGGATTCTTTTATTTCAGTAGGTTAAGTTCCAAAAGTAGGATTGCTACAATGTATGTATAAATTTTATATATATATGGAGCTCTGGTAGCGTAGTAGCTACGAATCGGGCTGCGAACCTTAAGGACAGCAGTTCGAAACTACCAGCCGCTCCGCGGGAGAAAGATGAAGCATTCTGCTCCCGTAAAGATTTACAGCCTCGGAAACCCTGTACAGGGTCGCTATGGCACTTAACAAACAAACAAACAAAATATATATATATACACTGCCCAAATGCTTTCCAGAGTAGTTATATCGATTTCTGGTCAACAGACAGTTTATGAGAATTCTAGTTGCTCCCTTTTCTTACTAACACTTGTTATTTTTAAGTATTTAAGATTACTTGAAAGTCTGGTAAATTTACATTTCTCTAATTAATTCTTCTGTGAATTGCTTATTCAATCTGGGGTTTTTTGGACTTTATAAATGTAAGGATTATTGTCTTTCGTAAATTCTGGAAAATATCAATAATTATCTCTTCTTATATTGTTCCTCCCTTATTCTCTCTATTCTTTGTACAAAATTGTCTTAGCTATCGAGATTCTACACCAATCTTAACCTTTCTTTATTTCTTATTTTCTTTTTAATTTTCTTCACTATCATTTCACTAATTGTCTTGTCAGTTCTATGACGCAACAATTTGCCTTCTCACACTTGGAGTCCTGGTGTGGTGCTGTAGGATTAGCAGTGGACCACAAGGTTGTTTTGAACTGCAAGGTCAGTGGTTCAAGCTCACCAGCAGCTCCTCAGAAACCCTATACAGGGTTGCTATGAGCCAGAACTGACTTCACAGTACTCAACACCAACAACTGAATTACTAACTTCAACTCTATGTTCCTTTCTAGTTAGACTTACCTGATTTTTTTTCAGATCTGACAGCTCAGTTTTAAGGTTGTTGCTATTGTTAAGTGCCATCCAGTTGGTTCAGATCCATAGCAATCCTGTACCAGGATTCTTAGAAGCAGCTGGTAGGTTCAAACTGATGACCATGCAGTTGGCAGTCCAATGTTTATCCTGTAGTGTTGCACCCCTGTTTTATTCCATTAAACACCTGTTGTTGTTGTTTAGTGCTGTTAAGTTGGTTCCACCTCTTAGTGACTCTGTATAGGGTTTCTGAGGAGCAGCTGGTGGGTTTGAACTGCTGACTTTATGGTTCACAGTCCAATGCTGATCCTACAATGCCACACCAGAAATCCTTAGACACCTAAAGAATAGTTATTTTCTCTTATTTTCTGTATAACTGATCATTTAAAATCTGCAGCATATTTGCATCTGATTCTGGGTCAATCTTTTTGTTTGATGTTTCTTCTGTTTTCTTTCTTATTGATTCCTATTTATGGTGTCTTAGGTGCTTTTTTAAAATCATGATCACATCTATCTTGTAATATTGAAATCCTGAGTCTTGAATTTAAAATGCATCTCCCCTGAGAAGATCTGCGTTTTAATCAGCTGTTATCCTGGCAGCGCCACTTATGTGAAACCACTTTAAATTAAACTTTTAATTTGTGATATTTAGTTGTGCCAAAATTTAAAAAAATCAAGTCCACTGTCACTGAGTTCTTTCAATCTAGTTTCCTAGACTGTAAATCTTTATGGGAGCAGACAGTTTCTACTTTGTCCTGAGGAGCAGTTGGTGGGCTTAAATCACTCACCTTGCAGTTAGCACCCAATGGACACCACCACCGAGACTTCCTTTTTTAGATGCACAAGGGGATTGAATACAAGAGTACTGAATTCTGCTTTCAACCTTTATAATGACTTGTGGTTTGGATTTATTAGATGCAAATTGCTCTTCTTCCTTCCCTTCCCACTTCCCCTATACCCTACACACATAATCAAAGGAAATGAAGGCAAATATCTTGTGGTGGTTTGGATTAGCATTTACAAATAATCATTCCCCTCTCTTTTCTGTTATGGACCAAAATATAGTTCTCGCTCTCCTTAATTTTTCAGCATGGCCATGTGATATACTCTGGCCAATGGATATTAGGAAACACAAACTAAGCAGAGACATTAAATGTGCTTGTATAGTTTAGCTAAGCGTCTTCTCCTATGGTGACTAATTCTAAGAAAAGCCACAGAATAAGCACATGTAGAGCAAATCTGAATCCACTTTGTAACTGGAGTCAAGTAGCCATCTTGTATCTGTGAGCAGTGACATCTATGAGCATGAGAATTAGTACATACTTTTATAAATCAATGGTTTTTTGAGTAATATATATATGGCAACAGTGGACTACTATCTATTATCTCTTTATGTGGGATGTTTTAAAATGAATTTTACTCAAAGGCTTAAAATCAACCACTGCAGTTGAGAAGATTCCAGCATTCAATATACTATGGTTTGAATCTTCCATATTTTCAGATAGTTGTGCTCTCTCTTCCCATTTTGTAAGAGTCACAATCTTTGTCTCATGGCTAATTAATGTATAAATTCTAGGCCATATGAGATGACAAATTGTCTAAAGGTAAGTTTTCTGCTCAATTCTCATTCCTCTTGAATTCATGATTTATCATCATTTCTGGCTTCCTGACTATTTATTTTACTCTCCTATCTACTATTAAGGAGCTCTGGTAACGTAGTGGTTAAGAATCGGACTGTGAGCCGCAAGGTCAGCAGTTCAAAACTACCAGCAGTTCTGCGGGAGAAAGATGAGGCTTTCTGCTCCCATAAACATTACAGCCTCGGAAACCCTGTACAGGGTCGCTATGAGTCGGAACCGACTCCACAGCATGTAACAACAACAACATCTACTATCAGGAGATCTGGTAGCATAGTGATTATGAACTAGGCAGCTAACTTCAAGGTCAGCAGTTCGAAAGTACCAACTGTTCTGCGGGAGAAAGATGAGGCTTTCTGCTCCCATAAAGATATGTTGCTGTTGTTATGTGCCGTGGAGTCGGTTATTTAGTGTTTTACATTTATAATTTACTGTGCCCCCTTTTCAAATTTCCTTCTTAATACTAGCATTTTAAAAATTATTATTTATTGTTGATGCTGTTAAGTGCTGTGGAATAGGTTCTGACCCATAGTGACCCTGTATAGGATTTCTGAAGAGTAGTTGGTGAGCTTGAACCGCAGACCTTGTGGATCAAATTGACTGCAGTTTAGCAATTTGACCCACAGTGCCACACTGTTGTTGTTGTTAAGTGCCATTGAGTCGGTTCCAACCCATAGCGACCCTGTATAGGGTTTCCGAGGAGTAACTGATGAGCTTGAACCGCCGACCATGCACTTCAAACAGCTTTGCAGTCTGGCACATTAACCCACAGTACCACACTAGGACTCCAGTAATTACAAAAGTAGAGTCTCAATTATTGTAATTTATATGGTCATATCATTAGAAAATAGAGATAATTTTTAATAATAGTTTGCCAGTTATTTCATTTTCCTACATAATTGTATGATTTATAAGTAACATGATTAAATGTTACTTTTTGAGGTAGTATTTGAATGTTACTTATTGAATAGTAACAATTATGAATTGAATCATATTTCCCAAAAAGGTAAGTTAAAATCTTAACCTTTACTTGTGAATATAATTCTGTATAGATTCTTTGAAGATAGTAACATAAGTTCGAACTGGATTAGGGTAGATTCTGACTCTAGATGACTACTGTCCAGGAGAAGCCCTGATGTTATAAGGAGTTATGCTCCTCTTAACAGCAGGTTTGGCAGTTCTAATCTACCAGTTGATTCACAGGTGAAAGATGAGGCTTTTGTCCCTGGTAGAGATTTACAACCTCAAAAATCTTACACGGGGTCCCTACATGTCAGAACCAACTGAATGGCACACAACAGTAACAACAATGTGCTTGTACAAAATCAGACAGGCAGAGATAGAGGTACAGACACCAGCTGAAGCCAAAGAACATCTTAATCTATCAGAAGCTAGGAAGAGGACATGGTAGATATTCTCCTTCAAAATCTCAGAAGGAACCAATATGGCAGACACACTGATTTCAGAACACATGCCGCTAGAACTATGAGACAATATTTTCCTGTCTTTATAAGCACCCAGTTTGTGGTAATTTCTTACAACAGTCCTAGAAAAATAATGTAACAGCATTCCAATTCGATTTTCTATAGTTTTAAAAAAAATTATTTCATCGAGTCTTCATTGTCGTTAAGTGTTGTTGAGGAATGGCTGATGGGCTTGAACTGTCGATCTCGAGATCAGCAGTCTATTGCTTATTCTACAGTGCCATATCAGGACTCCAGTCATCTTTATTAGCCCATTTTCAAATGTTAAATATTAATAAACTTGTTACCTTTAAAAGCTCACCACCAACACCAATTGCTGTTAAGTGTCATCAAGTCCATTCTGACTCAGAGTGACCTTGTATAGGGTTTCTGAGGCTGTAAATCTTTGAAGGAGCAGAAAGCCTCATCTTTCTTCCACAGAGCTGCTCCTGGGCTTGAACCACCAACTTTGTAGTTCACAGTCCAATGCTTATCCTATGGAGCCACAGTGGTTTTTACAAAGTTCATCCCAAACTCCAATATCCATAAAATTCACAAAAATAAACACTGAGTTTCAAGTAATCCTTTTCACTTAAGTACATGTGCAAAGCACTATTTGGATATGCTTTTTAAAAAATGACAAAATATTTGACTACAATAAATAGGAGCTTAAAAATCTATTTTTCCACCTCAAAATCTGACTTAAAAGAACTGTTGACACATTTCTGGTAAAAAAAAGAAAAGGAAAGGAAAGGAAAGAAATCTATTTTTCCACCTCAAAATCTGACTTAAAAATACACAACAAAAGAGAACAACTGAAATCATAAAAATGAGCAGAAACAAAAGTTGTTAAGAGAAGGGTGTGAGTACTATGGGATTTCAGAAACTAGAAAGCATACCAGGAACCCTGGGGGCTCAATGGTTATGCTCTTGACTGTTAAGTGCTTGAAAAGCAGTGGTTCAAATCCCCAGTGGTACTCCAGGAGACAAGAACCAGATATGAGCTAACATAAAAATTACAGCCTATGGCAGCAGTTGCCAACTGATACTGAATGCTCTGTGTCCTGAGTTTTTAACCTCTCAGGACCCCACTGATGCCCAGTTTTCTCCTTATATTTTCTTTTGCTCATTCTGTTTTGCTTGTTTTTTTTTGTTTTTTGTTTTTTTTTTTGCTTTCCTGACCCTTGTTTTTTTATCCTTTCATTCTCTGCTTTTCACTCTTCTTTCTTTTCTTCTGTTTCTCATTTCCTTTTTCTCTCTCTTTATCTTTACTCTTGTTTGTTTGTTTGTTTTCTTTACTATTCTCTTTCTCTTTTGTATTCTCTTCCCTAGTTTGACCTATTTTTTTTCATTTTCTCTTCTTTTGTTTTCATTTTCCTTTCCATTTTTTAATTTTTTAAGCTATTGGATTGTTTTCTCTTGTTCTTGTTTTTCTTCTTTTACCAGCTCATGTTTCCTTCCTTTATTATTTTCTTTTTAATGTTGTTTGTTTTTTGTTTTTTCTCCTTGGTTTTGTTTTGTTTTTCTTGTCCCACCCAACAGGAAACATCAACTGTGCTCACATGATGCAGCCACAGCCATGCCTCCTGTTGCCACGGGCAAGGGCTGCTATCTGCTCTAACACCACCTGATCATTGACAAACAGCTGCCTACACCAACCAAACCCATCTTTATCAGTGCTACATAAACAGCAAACACATAACTGAAGACAGATGATGAGTGACTAAGAAGACACTTATATAGAGTCATCAATTAAATACAAACACAATAACATCATGATTTCAGTTCATATGAAAAAAATAAGATAAGAGCGATTTGAACTAGGAACAAAAATACTGATCCAGAAGACCTTTTTAGAGGAAGAAATGCTATAGAAGCTACCTGATAAGGAATTAAAAGGAATGGTATTTAGGTACTTCCAACAGATTGAGAGAAAGATCAAGAAAACAATAGATAAAATCAAGGAAAATACAGATAAAAACTTTAGGAGAATTCTGGAAAATACTACAAGAAAAAACTAACAAAATGAATGAAAAATTAGACACCAAACAAAATGGAAAATAGAGAACCAGAAATATAATACTGAGATTGTTGTTGTTCTTAAGCGTCATCGAGTTGGTTCCTATTCATAACTACACTATATAGGGTTTCCAAGGAGAGGCTGGTGGGTTTAAACCACTGGCCTTGTGGTTAGCATAGAAAATGCACTGGAAACATAAAGGAGTAGAACTGAAGGAATCTGTCAGTTTGTTGTACGGTGGTGGCTTGTGAGTTGCTGTGATTCTGGAAGTTATGCTTTGGGTATTTTAAATAGCAGCAGAGTCACCCATGGTGGACAGGTTTCAGATGAGCTTCCAGACGAAGACAGACTAGGAAGGAGTGATGAACTGCTTCCAAATATATAGTCACTGAAAACCCTATGAAAATCAGAGAAACACTGTCAGATATAGTGCTGGTAAGGCACTCAAAATGCGATTGGGAAAACAAAACAAAACAAAAATGCGATTGGGGAAGAGTTGCTTCCTCAAAGTAGAGTTGACTGTGATGACGCGAATGTAGCAAAGCTCATGGAGTAAAGCCCTGGAAGACCTTTATTTTCTGATGGAGCAAAACTCAAAATGGATAGAAACAGCTGTTGTTTCTAGATAGAAACAGCTGTTGTTGTTGTTGTTAGTTGTCATCGAGTTGGTAGCGAATCATAATGACTCTATGCAGAGCAGAACAAAACACTACCCAATCCTGGGCCAACCTCACTACTGTTGCCACACTTCAGTCTATCGATTCTGCCACTTGGCCAATCCATCTCACTGGGGGTCTTCTCTTTTTCTCTGACCCTCTACCTTACCAAACATGATATCCTTCTCCAGCGACTGGTCCCTACTGACAATATGTCCGAAGCATGAGAGACAAAGGTTGGCCATCTTGGCCTCCAAGGAGCACTCTGGCTGCACTTCTTCCAAAATGGATCTATTGGTTCTATTGGAAACCCATGGCACTTTCAGTATTCTCCTCCAACACCATAACTCAAAAGCATCAATTCTTCTACAGTCTTCCTTATTCATTGTCCAGCTTTCGAATGCATATGAGGTTATTGAAAATACCATGGCTTGGATCAGGCACACCTTAGTCCTCAAGCTGACATCTTTGCTCTTCAACACGTTAAAAAGGTCTTGTGCAGCTGCAAACATCCATTAATAATCAGAACATAGAATGTATGAAGTTTGAGTCTAGGAAAATTAGAAATTGTCAAAAAGGATATGGAATGCATAAACATTGATATCTTAGGCATTAATGAGCTAAACTGGACTGGTATTGGCCATTTTGAATCTGACAACCATAT
>NW_006408524.1:33876465-33884268 GCF_000296735.1 Chrysochloris asiatica | reverse complement strand
CAGAACGCCTCATCTTTCTCCCGCGGAGCGGCTGGTAGTTTCGAACTGTTGGCCTTAAGGTTCGCAGCCCGATTCGTAACCACTACGCTACCAGAGCTCCTTTAGATGCTAAAACAAATGGAAGAAATGAGGTGGTACAAGAACGCAACGGAACATTTCAAAGGTCAGTTCAAGAAGACAAAGTTAAATATTACAACGAAATGTGCAAAGATCTGGAGTCAGAAAACCAAAAGAGAAGAACACACCCAGCATTTCTTAAGCTGGGGGAACTGAAGAAAAAAATCAAGCCTTGACTTTCATTATTGAGGGATTCTTTGGGCAAATGCAGATAGCATCAAAAGAAGATGGAAGGAATATACAGAGTCACTGTACCAAAAGGAAATGGTTGAGGTTCAACCATTTCAAAAGGTAGCATATGATCAAGAGCCAATGATACTGAAGGAAGAAGTCCAATGTGCATTGAAGGAATTGGCAAAAATGAAGCACCAGGTATTGATGGAATAAAAAATGAAATCTTTCAAGAAAGTGAGTTGGCACAGGAGGCACTCACTCATCTATGCCAAGAATTTTGGAAGAAAACTATCTGGCCAACTGATTGGAAGAGATCCGTGTTTGTGCCCATTCCAAAGATAGGTGACCCAATGGAATATGGATCTCATCGGACAATATCTTTGATATCCCATGTGTTTAAAGTTTAAGTAAAGGTAATACAGAAATGGCTGCAATCATACATTGACAAAGAAATTCCATAGGTTCAAGCATGATTCAGAAGAGGCTGTGGAACGAGGGATATCATTGCTGATGTCAACGGATGTTGGCTTAAAGCAGAAAACACTAGATAGATGTTTATCTGCACCTTATTGACTTCACAAAGGCTTTCAATTGTGTGGATCATGACAAGTTATGGACAACATTGCGAAGTCTGAGTATTCTGGAACACTTAATTGTGTTCATGAGGAATCTGTACCTGGACCAAGAAGCAGTTGTTTGAACAGAACATGGGAACACTGAACGGTTTAAAATTAAGAAAGGTGTGAGAAAGGGTTGTATTTTTTCACCATACTTATTCAACCTGTATGCTGAACAAATAATTTGAGAAACTGGGTTATATGAAGATAAACGTGGTATCAAGATTGAAGAAAGACTTATTACCAGCTTATGATATGCAGATGATACAACCTTGCGTGCTGAAAGTGAAGAAGACTTAAAATACTTACTGATGAAGATCAAAGAACACATCCTTCAGTATGGATTGCATCTTAATGAAAAAAACTGAAAAACCAAAAATCCTCACCACTGGACCAATCAACAACACTCTTATGAACAAAGAAAAGATTGATGTTTTCAAGGACTTCATTCTTCTTGGATCAACTATCAACACTCACAGAAGCAGCAGTCAAGAAATCAAATGACATATTGCATTAGGCAAATCTGCTGCTCAAGATCTTTTTAAAGTGTTGAAGAGCAAAGACGTCAGCTTGAGGACTAATGTACGTCTGACCCAAGCCATGATATTTTCAATAACCTCATACGAATGCGAAAGTTGGACAGTGAATCAGGAAGACTGTAGAAGAATTGAATACTGAAAGTGCCTTGGGCTGCCAAAAGAACCAACAGATCTGTGTTAGAAGAAGTGCAGCCAGAGTGCTCCTTGGAGGCCAGGATGGCCAAATTCGCCTGTCATAGTTCAGACATATTGTCAGGAGGGACCAGTCGCTGAAGAAGGATATCATGTTTGGTAAGGTGGAGGGTCAGAGAAAAAGAGGAAGACCTCCAGCGAGATGGGTTGGCAGTGGCAGCATCAGTGGGCTCAAGCATGGCAATAATTGTGAGGTTGGCCCAGGACAGGGCAATGTTTCAGTCTGTTCTGCATAGGGTCGCTATGAGTTGGTACCAACTCAATGGTATCTAACAACAACAGCAGCATACTAAAAACAAATAAATAACTAAAAATTGGTAAACAGCCAACCATTTCAGGAGGTAGCATAAAACCAATAACTGATGGTAATGAAGTAGGAAGTCCAAGCAGCAGTGAAAGTATTGGTAAAAAACAAAGCTCTGGGCACCAATGCAATACCACTGAAATACTTCAATACAAGAATACAATAGAGGAAGTGCTCAGTTGGATGTGCCAAGAAATTTGAAAGGTCAATTGACTGAAATGGGAACTTTAAAAAAAAATGATGATTCAACAGAAGTTATCTAACAGTATCACTGATATCACATACAAGTAAAATATTTTTCTGAAGTTAACTTTTAAATGACCACACTACATTGACAGGGGATTGCCAGAAATTCAATCCTGCTTCATAAAAGTCAATGGAATGAGGGAAATCATTGCTGATGTCAGAGGGATTTTGACTGAAAACAAATCATTGCTGTGCTTGAGCCCATTGACTATGGAAAGGCATTCAACTGTGTTGATCATAAAAATTATGGATAAGAATGCAAACTATAATCCCAGAACATTTAATTATTCTCATGTTGTTGTTAAGTGCTGTCGAGTCAACTCCAGCCCATAGTGATCCTGTATATGGTTTCCGAGGAGCAGTCGAACCTGTAAATACACTAAGAAGAAGCATTTGAAGAAAACAAGGATCACTGTGTGATTTAAAAACAGGAAATGTGTGATTCAGGGTTTTACCCTTTTACCATACTGATTCAGTTTGTGTACTGAACAAATAATCTAAGAAGCTGGACTACATGAAAGAGAATACAGCATCAGCTTTAAAGGAAGACTAATTATTAACCTGTGATATGCAAATGACACAATTTTGCTTGGTAAAAGTGAAGAGGAAATGAAGCACTTAAGAATGAAGATTAAAGACTACAGTCTTCAGTATGAATTACACCTTAAATAAAACAAAAATCCTCTTTATTGGACCAATAACTAGTATCAAGATAAATAAAGAAAAGATTGAAGTTGTGAAAGATTTCATTTTATTTGGATCTACTATCAATGCCCATGAAAGCAGCAATCAGGAAATCAAACAATGTACTCACTTGGCCAAATCTACTGCAAAAAACTTCTTCACAATGTTAAAAATCAGAGCTGTCACTTGGAAGACTAAGATGCACCTGCCCCAATCCATGGTATTTAAAAGGCCTCATATGCAGATGTAAACTGGACAATAAATAAAGAATATCAGGGAAGAATTGTTGCCTTTGAATTATGGTGTTAATAAGAATATTGAAGACACCAGGGACTGTCAGAAGAACTAACAAATTGAACTGGAAAGGAGTTAGTATGCTCCTTAGAAGCAAGAATGCCGAAACTTCATTTCATGTATTTGGACATGTTAAGAGGAGGGACTGTATATTTAATGAAGTAGAAGATCAGCAAAAATAAGGACATCTCTCAAGGACTTGCATTGATAGAGAACCTGCATCACTCTTAAGGCTCAAGCATAGGAATGATTGTGAATATGATGTAGGACTGGGCAGTGTTTTATGCTGTTGTACAGAGAGGGTTTCTGTGAGTTGAAACCAACATAATAATAACTAACAACAGCTACTACTAAATCTGAATAGAAAGGTATGTACTGGAGGCATTTAATGCCAGACTGTGACATAAAGGATAAAAACCTAAGGTGAACAAAAAAGGAGGAAAATGATCTCAGCAAAGTAGAAGAAACAACACAAATAAGCCAACAAAAACCTGGCACTTCACATTTTCAGAGAGATCATTTGTTGTTGTTGTTGTTAGGTGCCATCGAGTCGGTACTGACTCACAGTGACCAATTATCATAAAATGAGAACGTGAGATAATTTGTAAATAATACTATGCCTAGAGCAAAGAAAAATAATCATGTAAAGATAAACTTATAAGGGTACAAAGAAAATCCAAGCTTTAGTGAGAGTTCAACACATTTCTCAAGAAAATAATATGGATTATTATTTAAGGGCTACAACTCTCAACATTTAGAAATCTCAGAAGAAAAATGAGTGAAGATGGTGAAGAGCAAATGATCAAAGAATTTAAAAAAAAAAACAAAAAAACCGTTTCCCTGCTAAAGGTTATACATGTTTACTTTGACAGGGATCATCAAAGTGCTCATCACAATGGATGCATTAGACCCAACCAAGATTTCTTGTTCTTAAGTGCCATCCAGTCATTTCCAACCCATAGCAACCCTGTATATGGTTTCTGAGGAGAAACTGGTGAGTTTGGACCACTGACCTTGTGGTTCAATCTGACCTGTAGTCCAGTGCATTAACTCACAGTGCTACACCAGAACTCCCAACCAAGTATATCACTGTGAATAAAACTGGGTATATGTATTGGTGAAGGCAATAATACCAGTTACTGCAATAAACCTGAAAATGTGTAATATATCCAACATAATAAAAGCTTCTTGTTCACTCACATAAAAGCCAAATTTCTGATAAGCAGGCGTGTCTCCACCCAACAAGGAATTACAGTTCTAAGTGCCATCCTCCACATTTTGGCTTCTGATTTCAATGTGTTCATCAGGATTAAGAATGTGGATGGGTAAAAGTATGAAGGGTATGTGGACCAGCCCTATCCATGGTATGTATCACTTTCCCTTGGCTAAAATTCAGTCACCTGTCTACACATAACTGCAAGGGAATTTGGGGAATATTTTATACTTACATGCTCACGAAGAAGATGAAATTGGCTAGTAAATAGCTAGTTAATATCTGCCATTTTTTTCTTTCTGCACTTCTATAGTAATATTCAGAAACCAATAGAAAAATGTATACATTAAGTACAAGTCAGTTCTGACTCATAGTGATCCAGCATGGGTTTTTGAGGAGTCATTGGTGAGTTTGAACCACTGACCTTGTGGTTCAAACAGACCTTGCAGTCCTTTGCTTATCCTACAGCCCCACATCAGAAGTTCATCTTAGGCATTGGTAACTGAAATGGACTGGTATTGGACATTTGGAATCTGACAATCACATTGTTTACTATGTTGGGAATGACAAACTGAAGATGAATGGCATCCATTAATCATAATAAAGAACATATCAAGATCTGGCTTGAAATACAATGCAGTCTGTCATAGGATAATATCCATGCACTTACAAGGAAGACTGGTTAATACCACTATTATTCAAATTTACATAACAACCACTAAATCCAGTGATGATGAAATTGAAGAATTTTACCAACTTCTTCAGTCTGAAATTGAACAAACATGTTATCAAAAGATATTGATAATTACTGGTGATTGGAATGCAAAGGTTGGAAACAAAGAGGAAGGATCAACTGTTGGAAAATATGATCTTGGTGATAGAAACAATGATGGAGATCACATGATAGAATTTTGTAATACCAATGACTTCTTCATTGCCAATACCCTTTTTTTAAACAACATAAAAGATGACTGTACACATGGACCTCACCAGATGAAATACACAGATGTCAAATTGACTACATCTGTGGAAATATAGTGAAAAGACTATATCATCAGCCAAAACAAAGTCAGGGTCAGACTGTGCAACAGCCCATCAATTGTGGTTGTTGTTAAGTGCTGTTCAGTCAGTTTCTACCCATAGTGACCCTATATAGAGTTTCCAAGGAGCAACTGGTGAGCTTGAACTGCTGATCTTGCAGTTCAAACCGACTTTGTGGTCTCGCGCATGAACCAACAGCCCCACACAGGACTCCAGACCATCAATTGCTTATATACAAATTCAGGCTGACATTGAAGAAAATGAAAACAAGTCCAAGAAATCCAAAATATGACCATGAACATATCTCATCTGAATTTAGAGTTCACCTCAAGAACAGATTTGATGCATGTGACATTAAAGACCAAAGACCAGAAGAGTTGTGGGATGACATCAAGAATATCATAAAGGAAGAAAGCAAAAAGTCATTAAGAGAACAAGAAAGAAGTACATAACCAAAATAGATGTCAGAAAAGACTGAAACATGCTCTCCAGCATAGAGATGCTAAAACAAATGGAAGAGTTGAATACAAAATTTCAAAGATCAGTTCAACAAGACATAGTTGAATATTATAAAGAAATATGCAAAGATCTGGAGTTTGTAAACCAAAAAGGAAAAACACACCCAACATTTCTCAAGTTGAGGGAAGCCTCAATCTGCAATATTGAAAGATTCTACTGATAAAATATTGAATGATGCTGAAAGCATTAAAAGAAACTGGAAGGAATACAAAGATTCTCTGTACCAAAAAGAAATAGTCAATGTTCAACCATTTCAAGAGGCAGTATATGACAAGAGCCAATGATATCGAAGGAAGAAGTACAAAGTGCATTGAAGGCATTGGCAAAGAACAAGACACTGAGAACTGATGTAATACAAATTGAAATCTTCTAAGAAACTTATGCAGCACTGAAGGCACTCACTCATCTATGCCAAGAAATTTGGAAGACAACTACCAGGCCATATGACTGGCAGTGATCCATATGTGTGCCTATTCCAAAGAGATGTGACACAACAGAATGCAGAAATCATTGAACAGTATCATTAATATCATATGCAAGTAAATTTTGCTAAAGATAATACAAAAACTACAGCAATCATACATTGACAGAGAACTTCCAGAGGTTCAAGCAGGATTCAGAAGAGGACATAGAATGAGTTGACATCAGATAGATCTTGGCTGAAAGCAGAGAATGAAAGAAAGATGTTGACCTGTGCTTAATTGACTTCACAAAGGCATTCCACTGTGTGGATCTTAACACACTGTGGAAAACATTATGGAGAAAGAGTATTCCAGAACACTATTTGAACATGGGAAACCTATACAAACACAAAAAGGCAGTTGTTCGACCAAACAAGGGAACACCAAATGGTTTAAAATTTGGAAAGGTGTTTTCCAGAGTTGTATTCTTTCATCATATTTATTCAATTTGTTTGCTAAGCACATATTCTGAGAAACTGAATTATATGAATAAAAGTGTGGCATCAGGACTGGAGTAAGATGCACTAACAACCTGCGACGTGCAGATGGTACAACCTTGATTGCTGAAAGCAAAGAGGACTTAAACTACTTACTGATGAAAATCAAATAATGCAGCTTTAGCTAAGGTATGTATCTCAATATAAAGAAAACAGAAATCCTCACCACTGGACCAACAAATAGCATCAAGATAAATAGGGGAAAAAAATTAAAGTTCCAAATTCTTCATTTTGCTCAGTTCAACCATTAACACTTATGGAAGCAGCAGTCAAGAAATCAAATGACATGTTGCATTGGGCAAATCTGGTGCACAAGACCACTTTAAAATGTTGTAGAGCAACACTTGTAGATGTCAGTTTGAGGATCAAGGTGCAGCTGACTCAAATCAGGGTATTTTAAATAATCTTGGATATATGTGAAAGTTGGACAATGAATAAAGAACACCATAGAAGAATTTACGTATGGTGAATACTTAAATTATCATGGACCACCATTAAGAACAAACAAATCTGTGTTGGAAGTTATACACCCAGAATGCTCCTTAGAAACCAGGAAAGCCAGACTTGGTCTCTCATTCATCTGACGTATTATCTGGAGGGGCCAGTCCATGGAGAAGAACATCAAGCTTGGTAAAATCAAGAGTCAGCAAAAAAGAGGAAGATCCCCAATGAAATGAATTTGCATTTTGTTGTTGTTAGGTGCCATTGAGTCGGTGCTGACTCATAGCGACCTTATGCACAGCAGAACGAAACACTGCCCGATCCTGGGCCAACCTCACTATTGTTGCCATGCTTGCATCCATTGATGCTGCCACTTGGCCAATCCATCTCGCTGGGGGTCTTCCTCTTTTTCTCTGACCCTCCACCTTACCAAACATGATATCCTTCTCCAGCAACTAGTCCTT
>NW_006408524.1:33862045-33875950 GCF_000296735.1 Chrysochloris asiatica | reverse complement strand
TATTGAAAGTGCCATGGATTGCCAAAAGAACCAATAGATCCGTTTCGGAAGAAGTGCAGCCAGAATGCTCCAAGATGGCCAAACTTCATTTCTCACACTTCGGATATATTGTTAGGAGGGACCAGTCACTGGAGAAGGATACAATGTTTTGTAAAGTGGAGGGTCAGAGAAAAAAAGGAAGACCCCCAACGAGATTGGTTGGCCAAGTGGCAGCATAGGTGAACTCAAGCGTGGCAACAATAGTGAGGTTGGCCCAGGATCTGGCAGTGTTTCATTTTGCTGTGCGTAGGGTTGCTATGAGTTGGTACCAACTTGCTGGCACCTAACAACAACATCAAAAGGAAAGAGATGGTAGAAAATCTCTGTATCATCAGCCAAAACAAGACCAGGCACAAACTATGGAACAATCTATTACTCATAAGCAGAATCAGGCTGAAGCTGAAGAAAACTAAAAACAGCCCACAAGAACCAAAATTTGACGTTAAGCATTGCTGTTGTTGGTAGATGACATTGAGTCAGTACTGACTCATAGAGACCCCATGCACAAAAGAATGAAGCAATGCCTGGTTCTGCATCAACCCCACTCATAATTGTTGCTACGTTTGAACCCATTACTGATGCCTCTATGTCAGTCTATCTAGTTGGTGGTCTTCCTTTTTTCCTCTGACCCTCCACTTTCCCAAACATGATATCCTTCTATGCCAATTTTTTTTTCAGAAAAAAAGTCCAGTTTCTCAGATTATTTGCTAATCATACAAACTGAATAAATATGGTGAAAGAATACATCTTGATTGCATTTTTTATCACTTTCAGACTGAAGAAGTTGGTTGTTGTTGTTGTTGTTAAGTGTCATTGAGTCGGTTCCGACCCATAGTGACCCTGTACAGGGTTTCTGAGGGTGTAAATCCTTACGGGAGTAGAAAGCCTCATCTTTCTCCCGCGGAGCGGCTGGTAGTTTCGAACCACTGACCTTAAGGTTCGCAGCCCGATTCGTAACCACTACGCTACCAATTTCATCATCACTGACTTTAGTGGTTGGTAAGTATATTTGAATAATAGTTGAATTAACTGTTCTTCATTGTAGGTATATGGATATTATCCTATCATAGACAATGTTGTACTTCGAGATAGATCTTGTTCTTTTTGATGATGAATGTGACGCCATTCCTCTTCAGTTTGTCTTTCCCAGCATAGTAATCCATATGGTTGTCAGCTTCAAAATGACCAGTCCCAGTCCATTTCAGCTCACTAATACCTATCAATTGTCTGAGAAACTGGAAAATATGAAAAACTTTGCATCAGGTTTGTGCTATCTTGGGTGACAATGAAGACAAGTAATACAAGAGAGAAAGAAGAAAGATAAAGGCAGGGAGAACACAGGGAGAAGTTTAAGAGTTAAAGGTAATTACTGTTGTTAAGTATGTTGAGTTGATTCCAGTTAACAGTGACTCTGTATAGGATTTCTGAGATGACTGGTGAATTTGAACCACCAAGCTTGTGGTTCAAACCCACCTTTGGGTCCAGTGCTTATCCTATAGTGCCACATGAGAGGTATCAAAAAGGGATATTAAAAAATAAAGGCTACAAATTTTTTTAAAAAAAGACTAATTTTTATCCTATCTTCCACCGGTAGCAATGTTAGCGCATGGGCAGAGATTCTTCCAGATATTTCTATATGTATTAATGCCTGTCTTTAAAAATGGCCTCATATGCTGTGAAAACTGGACAATGAATAAACAAGATCAAAGAAGAATTAACACATGTGAATTATGATGTTATCAAAGAATATTGACTATACCCTGGACAGCCAAAAGAGCAAATTTGTTTTTGAAGCAGTACAGCCAGAAAGCCAGAATGTTTCTTGGAAGTGATGATGGACTTTGTACGTGTTATCAGAAGGGACTGATCTCTGGAGGAGGGCATCATGCTAAACAAAATGGAAGATTCATGAAAATGAGGAAGACTCTCAATGAAATGGATTAACACTGCAACACTAGACTCAAACGTTGGCTGTAATAATAGACTCAACCACTGCAAGGATTATAAGGATGGGGCAGGACTGGATAGGGTTTTGTTTGTTGAACATAGAGTTCTTATATGAGTCACAACTGATTCTACTGCAACTAACAAAAACAAAGATCGAAGATCGGTACTCTTATTAAGGACACCTGGGGTCTAAATAAACATGTCCCAAGTGTATGCCATTTTAAATCTCTTTTCACCACTGAAACGATGAAAACAAAGGTGCAGTTATTTAAAATCATTGGAATGTACTCCAGGCACTCCCACTTCTCAGCGAGCCAACTTCCTTCAGATTGAAGTTTAAAAGTCACTTCAGTGAAGCTTCATTGATTATCAGATTATGTCAAATACAAATCCTCAAATTCCTGTACTTAACTTAGAAGCCCTAATCATAATGTTGATTGAGGAATCAGCTTTTAAATTAAATGTCTAAGTATACATCTCCCACACTAGAAAAGGTCAGGGACTTGATTTTTTTGAAGATAGAATGAATAATTGTATGCTACCAAATGAAAGTGGTAAATTCCTAGTAAAATCTGACTTACTAAATTAGAGTCCTGTAGGAATAAATCACCTGAATTATTCTAAAACTATTTTTAAAAATTAAGCTGGCAAGAAAAAAAAGTTATATAATAGATATTCCAAAACAAAATGGCTTCACTCATTTGCTGTTCCAAATATTTAAGGAAGAAATAATTTCAGTAGTGAGTAAACTCTTTTTACCTTTTATTTCGTCTTCTTTCTCTCATAAAGCTTATAAATTGAATTTCAAACTGACTGAGATGAACAAATGACTATAAGGCAAACATTGGGTCTTGCTCTGCTTACCTTTCTAGGTTGTAGTTTTTACTTCATTTTGTCTTAATATTTGCTCACTCACTCGTCAGCATTTCAGTGCATTTAAGAGGGTTTGTAGCCAGCTTGCTTAGTTGTTTTTATTGAATTGTGTATCTGAATAACTTAAGCTGTCTTTACTGGTAACAAAATTTTCTTTCGAGGGCTTCCCTTCATATTCTACCCTGAGAGCACATGGATAGAAGTAGAGAAATTTTGTTTTTCCAAGCAAGAAGGAAGGATAGGAAGATAGGGGATGAAGCCAAACTATAGCTCCTGAATTTCACATTATTTATTGATTCTATCTTTCTGTAGGAATATCAAACTGTCTTATACAGTAGGTGCTCATGTGTACTAAATAAATAAATATAATAATGTGCCATCTTCTTGTGATGACATGTATCCACAAGACTTTTGATGGAAACAAAGTATTTTCCTTAAACCTACAATTGTATAATATGACCTCAACATTGTATACTCACTCATTTCTCTGGAGTAAAGATGGCGTTGCTGTTGTGATTAGGTGGTTAAGTATATTCCAACTCATAGCAACATTATGTACAACTGACAAAGCATTGCTTACTCCATCACCATCCTCACAATTGTCTGTGAGTCCATTGTTGTAGCCACTGTGTCAGTCCATCTTGTTAAGAGTCTTCTCGTTCACTAACCCTCTGCATTAATAAGCACGATGTCTTGCTCCAAGGACTGGTTCCTTCTGATAACATGTCTATAGTATATTAGTTAAAATCCCACCATACTTGCATCTAAGAAAAATTGTGACTGTACTTCTTCCAAGACAGATTTGTTTGTTCTTCTAGAAGTGCATAGTATGGTTAACATCATTTGCTTCCACCATAATTCAAAGATAAGCTTCATTGGTCTTCCTTATTCATTGTGCAGCTTTCCAATGATTATGAAGCCATTGAAATACCATGGCTTACAACAGGCACGTTTTAGTGACATCTTTCTGTTTAAAACTTTAACGAGTTTTTTTAAAGCGCATTTGCCCAATGTATTATGTGTTTTTATTACTTGACAGTAATTGTGAATTCAACTAAAATGAAATCCTTCACAGTTTCGATCTTTTCTCCATTAATCATGACATTACTTATTGATCTTGTGAGGAATTTGTTTTCTTTGCATTCGGGTATAATCCAAACTGAAGGCTGTCGTCTTTGATTTTCATCAGTAACTGTTTCAAGCCGTCTTCACTTCTAGCAAGCAAGGTTGTATCATCTGCATATTTCAGGTTGTTAATGAGTCTTCCTCCAATCTTGATTCCAATTTCTTTTTCATATAATATAGCTGCTTCTCAGATTATTTGTTCAGCATACTAATTGAAGTATGGGGAAAGCAAACATCCTGATTCACACATTCCCTAATTTTAAAACATCCAATATTTTCTTGTTCTGTTCTAACTGTTCCTTGGTCTATGTACAGGTTTCACATGAATTCACAAGAATTGCCATTCTTCACAATGTTATCAACACTTTTTTATGACTACACAGTCAAATGCCTTTTCATAGTCAATAAAACACAAGTAAATATCTTTCTGGTATTATCTACTTTTATACAGGACCCAGTACACATCAACAATGATATCCCTTGTTCTGTGTTCTCTTCTGAATTTCTGGCAGTTCCCTGTCAAAGCACTGCTCCAAACATTTTTAAATTATCTTCAGCATAATTTTAGTTGGCTATAGGAAATTGTTTAATAGTTTCTGGATTTGTAAATGGCAAAAATATGGAATGGGCACAAATATGGATCTCTTTCAGTCAGTTGGCCACATAACTAACTGCTTTACAAATTGCTTGGCATAGATGAGTGTTTCCAACATTGCATTCATTTATTGAAACACCTCAGCTGGTAGTCCATCAATTCCTGGAACCTTGTTTTTTTTCTCAGTGTCTTCAGTGCAGCTTCAACTTATTTCAAAAATACTATCAGTGCTTGATAATATACTACCTCCTGAAACAGTTGAAAATTGAGCAAGTATTTTAGGTGCAGTGGCTCTGTGTATTATTTCTATCTTATTTTGATGCTTTCTATGTCATTCAATATTTTGCCCATGGTGGTGGTGGTGGTGGTGGTTATGTGCCGTGGAGTCAGAACTGACTCACAGTGACCCTGTACAGGGTTTCCAAGGCTGTGAATCTTTATGGGAGCAGAACATCTCATCTTTCTCCCATGGAACAGCTGGTAGTTTTGAACTGTTGATCTTGAGATTAGCAGCCCGATTTGTAACCACTACGCTCCCAGAGTTTGCCCATAGGATTCTTTAATATTGCCATTTGAGTTTGAATTTTTCTTCAATTTTCTCAACTTGAGAAATGCCAGACATGTTCTTCACTTTTGCTTTTATAAGTTTAGGTCTTTACACATTTCATTATAATACATTAATTTGTCTTCTCAAGTTGCCTTTGGAACTTTCTGTTCAATTATTTTGTTTCATCATTTCTTCCACTCACTTTAGTTACTCTATGTTCAAGGGCAAGTTTCAGAATCTTTTTTCATATCCATGTTGATATTTTCTTTCTTTCCTATCTTTTTAATGGCCTTTCACTTTAAAATTTTTATGATGTCTTTGATGTTATTTCATAATTCATCTGTTTTTTTGGTCATTAGCATTCAGTGCATCAAATTTATTCTTGAGATGGTCTCTAAATTCTTGTATTATATGGTTTCTAAATTCTTGTATTATATGCTCAAACTCATATTTGGCACTCGTAGATTTGTTTTAATTTTCTTCAGCTTAAACTTGAACTTGCATATCAGCAAGTGATGGTCTAGTCTATTGCACAGTTGGCCTCTGACCTTGTTCTGAAAGATGATATTGACCTTCTTTATTGAATCTTTTCACAGATGTGGTCGATGTTTTTTCTATATATTCCATTCAGTGAAGAGCACATGTATATTCACTTTATGTTGATAAACAACAACAAAAAGGATATTGGTAATGAAAAAGTAGCTAGTCTTACAAAATTCTATACTACTATTTTCAGCATAATTTCTGTCATCAAGAATGCATCCAGCTGCTGATCCTTCTTTGTTTTCAACTTTCGTGCTCCCATAAATCATAATTACCAATGCACCTTGATTGCATACTTGATCAATTTCAGACTACAGAAGTTGATAAAGTTCTTCAGTGTCTTCATCTTTGGCGTTTGTGATTGGTGTATAAATTTGAGTAATAGTCATATCAACTGGACTTCCTTGTTTGTATTTATATGGATTTTATTCTATCATCAGTGCTGTTCTTCAGGATAGATCTTCAAACATTTTTACAATAAATGTCAACACCATGCCTCTTCAATTTGTCATTCCTGATATATAACTACCAGATTAAAAATGGTCAGTACTAGTTCATTTCAGCTCATTAATGTTAATATATCCATGTTCCATTTAATTTTTGATATTTTCCAGTTTTTCTTGATTTTTACTCTGTACATTTCTTGATCCAATTATTAATGGATATTTGCAGCTGATTCTTCCTATCAGCAAATGAAGGTCCTAAAAGTTTTACTCAATACATGTTATTAAGGTTAATAACTCTAGTTTGAGGAGGTAGGCTCTTCTCCAGTCATATTTTGAGTGTCTTTCTAGTTGGGCACATCTTCCATCACTATATCCATCAGGTTTTCACCTGAGAGTATGTTGAGAAGCAGATCACCAAGTTCTCATTCCTAGTCTGACTTATTCTGAAGCCTCTTCTGAAACTCTCCACCATGGGTGACCCTTATATTTAAAATGTGGATGCCATAGTTTCCATCATCACAGCAACACAAGCAACAACATAGTACCTCAAAGTGACAGATAAGTGGCAGTACTATTAATTAAGCATACATGTAAGAGACAATGAAACATTTTCATACCAATTGTCCGTTCTGATAGATTCCTATTGACTGTTCAGTAAAGAGTGTTGAGGGAGATTCTGAGGAAAGAATATTGTGACTGAGCATAAGTGTCTCTATGAACACAAATATATAAACTGGGAGCACCCTTGCCTTCTTTTTTGTATAACTAATATATATTAAAAGGAAACAGGCAAATGTTGCTATTACCTGAAATATTGCTATTAGAACAATATTTTTCAGTCCATGCCAGATGTTAACGCCCAGCTCTGATCAGACCTACCTTTGTGTTTTAGCATTCCTGCTTTGAACACACACCTTCTTATTCTACATTCACCAAATTGCCTTTCCTTGGAAACCAAGCTAATCTGAAAAAGTCAGCATTCTCTTGGTATCATACCAAATTAAGCAAATAATCACATATCAGCCCTGTTTATCCTGGTCATCTAGCCATGCATTAAGCGGATGTTTCCAGGATTTCTTCTCCATTTGAAATTTCCAACACAATTGATCTTATCCCTTAACACAACTAAGATTTCAGTATCTATGTACATTTGATTTAAAAAAAATAAATTAAATAAACCAGAGTAAGTCATTTGTCATGACATTGCCAAAAAGTCATCTCAATTTGTATACTAATTTTATCAGATATGTAACATAATTTGAACATTGGTTTTGATTGTTGTTAACATGGAGTGGCTGTAAGTCTATTTTAGGATAGTTTCTCCAGTATTCAGGGTACATACTATTAGATTATGAGCTCCTTAATGACAGAAAGTGCCTTTCCCACTTGTTCTTGCCCAGATCTTAGCACAAATCTTAACACCTTATAGGCACTCAGATGGTATTTGTTGCGTTAATAGATGACTAGATCTATTTCTTGACTCCTAAAGTCCTGTCTTACTTTTCTTGCTGGTGGTGTTGTTGCTATTATTTTCGTTTAATAAACCACAAAACACTCTAAATCACATTTTCCATATTGTCAATTGATTTTGTGGGACATGATAAATAAAGCATAACTTCATTTCAGGAACTTTCCAACCCACAAGTCAGTATTTTAATAAAAAAGGAATCTGAATATTTAAAAATCACAGAGAAGAAACTACTTTTGTTTGAATAAACGCAAAGGCCATGAGAATCTGACATCTCGATCTATCTGGCCAGACATAAATGTTCTTATAATGATACTTTGGAAGGTTGCTTTTGAATTCCCATTTGGTTAGACATTGTAATGAGAGTGTGGGCACCAAGAGTTACATGGGCTGCATCACATCCTCACTCCCCAGAGATGGATATTCTTTTGAAGCATGTGAAAATCTAAAAACAGACTGCACAAAAGTCCCATTACCCCATCTCACATCCTTTACCAATGACTGGAAGCTGCTGAGGTTAGAAATTTTCTAGGAGTCTTTTAAAAATAATTGGTGTGTAATAAGTTGAGACTGGAAGCATCTTTACATGCTTCCAGTTTGGGAAAACACTACTCACTGAATGTTGACTTCAAACCAACTCTCCCTCCCAGTTACAAGAATAGATGGATAGATTAATTAACACAGCATGATTCACTGACTATGTTTGAATTAATATCCTTTTCTGTTTCTAGTCATCTCTTGAGCCCATGCTCAAGGGGAAGGCAGAAAAAAAAGAAGAAAGGCTGAGGGAAAGGAATGATGGAAGAAAAGGAAATAGGAAAATAGGAGGGAGCGAGAAGGGGGAAGAAGCAAACAAGCAGAGAGGAAGAAAAGGCAGAAGCAAAGGAGGAAGAAAGGGAGGAAAGGGAAAGGAGTCAAGCATGAGAGCCTAGTTCCCTTATGGCTCTCCTGAGCTGTCTTGTCTTTGTATTTAAAAGCTTTAGTTCATTTGCTCTACAATTCAATCCAACACATTTGAAATCTAGTGCATTCACTTGCCTAAACAATTATTTCTTTAAAAATCAAACCTCTGAGATAAACATTTATGGAGAAAACAGTTAAACAACTACATTGTCTACGTTATATCAAACAGATTCTGACAGAAAACGTAGTCAACGGAGATCATCCCACTGAGCTGTGTATGTTGCAGATGTCACTTCTACTGGACATTATCCTCCATGGGATATTTGCTTTTCTAGTGACAAAAGTGACTTTTCAAATACCTTCTTAAGTAGTCTACAGTTATATTATAGCAAAGGCAAAATTTGTGCTGAAGTGGGTTATGGTGACTGCCTCTGGTTAAGGGACCATGGAGATCCATAAACATCTTTAACACATAGAATGTCCAGGTAGAAAGCCTTGGGCTAGAATGACTCTTTTTCTCTTCTGTGTCAGCCAAAGGTTGTACTGCTTCAGTGAAATCTAATTTTAGAATCAGAGAGATGATGCTACGAATCATCATAAGGTTACTTTACCAATTGTACTGAAACATCTATTCTGTATATCACTTAGGAGTTAGTTGTTGCCTTTAAAACATGTTGTTGTTGTTACGTGCCATCAAGTCGGTTCCAACCCATCTTGACCCTGTATAATGTTTCAGAGAACATCAATTTTTTTGGAAGCAACAAGTCTCATCTTTCTCCTATGGAGCCACTGTTAGGTTCACACTGCTGATCATTTGGGATGCAGTCCCGTGCTTATCTTATGGAGCAGTCTAGCTCCCCAAAATATAAGAATGTAAATTTGGCAACTGTCAAGATAAATATGATTATTAGCAATGAAACCATATGCTGACAAAGTAAAATATTGATAATATCCGGGACCATAGTGTTGTTGTTGGAGTCCTAGTGTGGAACTGTGGGTTAATGTGCTGGACTGCAAGATTGCTTTGAACCACAAGGTTGGTAGGTCCTTGGAAACCCTATACAGAGTCACTATGAATTGGTATCAACTTGACAGCACTTAACAACAATAACCACAAGTATTGTTGTTGGTTTTTCTCTTTTGTTTTTGGTTCGTTTTGTTAATTTGTTTGTTTTGAGTTATGATAAGGCTGAGTTCAAATCCTCGCACCCCTATTTGTTATGTAATTGAAGGAACCATCTGTTTAATATTTTTGGACATCAGTGACTCCAGGTATTCATATTAAAATGGAAATAATATGTTATATCAAGGGTTGCTGAGAAGATGAAATAAGGCAATGCACTTAATGCATTTAAAAGATGTCTAACATATAAAGCACTCAAAAAGTGCTAGCTTTCTTCTCCTTTGTTGAGAAATTGTGGCTCATATTCAAATGAGCTACTTATTGGATAGAAGATGCCTGAAAACATGGGTCATTTTCAATGGAACTATTTAGTTAGTTATCATTCATGTAAGTGTGTTGTACAGTGATGGCTTGTGTGTTGCTATGATGCTGGAAGCTATGTCACTGTTGTTTTAAATACCACTAGGGTAACCCATGTTAGAAAGGTTTTAGTTGATCTTCCAGACTATGACAAACTAAGAAGAGTGGTTAGTCACTGAAAAATCTTACAATTAACAGTGGCGTATTGTCTGATATAGTGCCTGAAAATGAGCCCCTTAGGTTGAAAGACACTCAAAATATGACTGAGGAAGCGAACTGCCTTCTCAAAGTAGAGATGACTTACTGATTGAATGGAGCAAGGCTTTCTGGGAACTTCATTTACTTATGAGGCATAACTCAAAATGAAAAAACAAAACAGTAGCAAACATCCATTAATAATAGGAACATGGAATGCATAAAGTATGAATCTAAGAAAATTGGAAGTCATCAAAAATGAAATGGAAAGTATTAGTAAGCTGAAATGGACTGGTATTGCCATTTTGATTCATACAACCATGTTGCTTATTATGCCAGAAAATGGCAAATTAAAGAGGAATGGCATCCCATTCATCATCAAAAAGAACATTTCAATATTTATTTTGAAATACAATGCTGTTTGTTTATAGGATAATATCCATAGGTCTACAAGGAATATCAGTTAATAACACTATTATTAAAATTTATGCACTAAAGCCATTTAAATTAAAGAATTCTACCAATTTCGTCAGTCTGAAATTGATCAAATATGAAATCAAGATGCATTGATAATTAATGCTTATTGGAATGCAAAAGTTGGAAGCAAAGAGGAAGGATAAATAGTTGGACAATATAGTCTGGGTGATATAAACAATTCTGGAGATGACATAATTGAATTTTGCAAGACCAATGACTGATTCATTGCAAATATGAATGACTTTTTCATTGCAAATACCATTTTTCCACAACACAAATGCTGACTGTACATATGGAGTTTCACCAGATGAAATGCACAGGAGTCTGTGGGAAGAGAAGATGGGGAAGTTTAATATCACCAGCCAAAACAAGGCCAGTGGCTGACTGTGAAATGTACCATCAATTGCTCATCTGCAAGTTCAAATTGAAGCTGAAGAAAATTAAAACAAGTCTGCTCCCGTAAAGATTAACAGCCTTGGAAACCCTGTGCAGGGTCGTTATGAGTCAGAACCAACTCGATGGGACATAGCAACAACAACAACACCAGAGCCAAAATATGCCTTGAATATGTCCCACCTTAATTTAGAGACCATCTCATGAACAGATTTGATGCACGAGACATTAATAACTAAAGACCATAGAATTGTGGGATGACAGAAATAACATTACACAAAGAAAGCAAAAGGTCATTAATAGGCAGGCAAAAAGACCAAAATGGATATTAAAAGAGACTCTGATACTCAATCTTGAGTTTCTAAAGCTAATGGAAGAAATGAGGAGGTAAACAGCTGAACAGAATTTTTCGAAGGGTAGCTAGAGAAGTCAAAGTAAAGAATTATAGTGAATTATGCAAAGACTTGGAAATTAGGCAACCAGAATGAAAGAACACATTTAACATTTATCAAGCTGAAAGAACTGAAGAAAAAATTTAAAGTCTTGGCTTGCAATATTGATATGAGCAAAATATTGAATGATGAAGGAAGCATCAAAAGAAGATGGAAGGAATACACAGAGTAACTGTACCAAAAAGAATTAGTCGATATTCCACCATTTCAGGAGGTAGCATAGGATCAAAAGCAATGGTATTGAAAGAATAAGTCCAAGCTTCACTGAAGGCATTGGCAAAAAACAAGCCTCCAGGAAGTGACAGAATACAAATTGAAATGTTTCAACAAACTGATGCTGTGCTGAAGGCGCTCACTTGTCTATGTCAAGACATTTGTAAAACAGCTACCTGGACAACTGATTTAAACAGATGCATATTTGTGCTCATTTCAAAGAAAGGTGAACCAATGGAATGTGAAAATCATCTAATAATGTCATTAATAATATCACAGGCAAATAAAAATTTGCTCAAGATAATTCACAAATTGTTTCAGCACCACATCAACAGAGAGCTGCCAGGAAGTCAAGCTGGATTCATAAGAGGATATGAAGCTAGGGACATCTTTGATCTTGGTTAAAAGCAGAGAATACCAGAAATATGTTTACTTTTGATTTATTGACTATGCAGAGGCAATTGACTGTGTGAATCATAAACTATGGACAACATTGCATAGAATAGGTATTCCAGAACACTTAATTGTGCTCATAAGGAATCTTCACATAGACCAAGAGACAGTTGTTAAAACAGAACAAGGGGATAATGCACAGTTTAAAATTAAGAAAGGTGTGTATCATTTCACCATACTTATTCAATCTGTATGCTGAGCATATAATCTGAGAACTTGGATTGTATGAAAAAGAACATTGCAGCAGGGTTAGAGGAAATCTCATTAACAACCTGCCATATACACATGACATACCATACTTAATGGAAGCAAAGAGGACTCAAAATACTTATTGATGAAGATTAAAGACTATGATTTAACTGTATGAATTGCATTTCAATGGAAATAAAACCAAAATCCTTACCACTGAATAAAATCATGGTAAATGGAGAAAAGATTGAAGTTATTAAAGACTTCATTTTGCTTGCATCTAAAATCAGCACTCATGGAAGCAGCGGTTAAGCAATCAATCCAAGTATTGCATTAGGCATATCTGCTACATGAAAAAGATTTCTTCAATGAGTTAAAGAGCAAAGATGTCTGAGGAATAAGTCGTGCCTGACCCAATCCATCGTGTTTTCAGTCATCTCATATTAATGTCACAGTTAGACAATATATGAGGGAGACTGCAGAAGAATGGATGTATTTGAAGTATGGTATTGGCAAAGAATAGTAAAAGCACCATGGATTGCTGTCTTAGAAAAAGTATAACCAAAATACTCCTCAAAATTGAGGATATCCAGACTTCATCTCCGGTATTTTAGACATGTTGCCAGTAGAATTCAATCACTGGGGAAGGACATCATGCTTGGTAAAGTGGAGAGTCAGTGAAATAGAGGAAACCACCTAAAGAGATGGATTGATACAATGGGATCAAACATAACAACAATTGTGAGGATTGCTCAGGATCAGGCAGTGATTTATTCTGCTGTGCTCTGAGAATTGCTGTAAGTTAGAACTGGCTCAAATTGGGGACTTCCAGTTGTTGTTCTTGCTGTTAAGTGCCTTCACGTCAATTCTTACTCATAATCACCCTGTATGGGGTTTTCTAGGAGCAGCTGGTGAATTTGAACTGCTGACCTTGCAGTTGAAAGTGCTGATTGCAGTCTAGTACATTATCCCACAGCACCACATGAGAACTCTGGGGACTTCTAGTAGAAAGAAATAATGTGACACTTAGACAATTATTCGTAACGATACTTTTTAATAAGTTCATTTCTAACCAGATTTTTGAAGTAATGGAAGTATCCTGAGAAATAATGTGCTACTTTATTGATTCAAAGAAACCTGTTTCTTAATTAGCCATTGGTGGTGGTATACCATGGAGTCGGTTCTGACTCATAGCAACCCTTTGGTAGGGTTTCCAAGGCTGTAAATCTTCGCATGAGCAGAAATCCTCATCTTTCTCCCATGGAACAACTGGCAGTTTTGAACTGCTGACCTTGATTTTAGCAGCCCGACTCGTAACCACATTACTATTATACCATTACAACACATTAGACTAAAAATTGTGAAACTAAGTGTCTGATTAATTGTGTGCAGAGTATTTATTTTGTAAGCCATTTCATAGTAAATTGTTATTTGATTCTCATAATGTAAGGATTCCCCCTCTCCCTCAATTCCACGTTAAAATATAAATGGATTTTATAACTCGATTGCTCAGGAATGAAGAGTCATTAAGTTATAGAACTAGAAACTCAAGTTCCCTAAATTA
>NW_006408524.1:33833663-33860120 GCF_000296735.1 Chrysochloris asiatica | reverse complement strand
TCCCATCTCTGAAGATCTAGATGTGGTTCAGGCTTCCACCTATAGTCTTATGTATTGCAGAGACTCCACAGGAAGCCTCCTTCACTGGGCACGTTGTAGCCCGATTTCAGGTATTCCAATCAGTTATAGGCAGAAGACGGACTTACAAGCTTTCCAGATCATTTTTTAAAACAAAATTCAAAATGCTGAAATACTGGGAGATTTACGGTTTTATGTTCTCCCGTATGATTTATCCCCATTGTAATAAAGAAAAATGCTGAAGATAACACTGATGTTTCATAGTCCTAGATGGTGACATTTACCATGGCTGAAAAACCCACCTCAAATTTTAGTGGCTTAAAATAACAAGTTTCCCAAGCTTCCCTTTCACACAGACACAGTTCTATAGGTTCACTGGGAAGACCTTCTGGTCAGAGAAGCATTGGCTGCACCTGCATCATTCACATGACAACGACCACCACCGGGACAAGCACAGTTCCTCCTAATGTGTTTGTTCTATCATCCTCCTAATGGCTTAGGCACTATTCAAGCTTCTGCTTATTTTATCTCATAAGGTATATTCTCTTATCTAATTGGTCACAAAGTATGTCATTAGGTAATATTTCTACTCTGAGGAGACTTCAAAAAGTTCTTGGAAGAAATGGAATTAAAAGATAAAAATAAAAAATGGAAATTTGATTTCTCAGCACATTGTTGTTAAGTACCAACAAATAGGTTCTGACTCACAAAGGCCCTGTGTAAGATTTCCGAGAGTGGTTGATGGACTTGAAATACCAACATATTTCTCAACATAAGCTTCATCAAGATTAAGACATTTTGTAAACTATAACACCAACCATTAAGTACATTCCTAAATAACTGGGGGTCCTGGGAATGTAACCATGTCAATGTAGTCTTTCTTACATTATTAACTGAAGAAAAATGGATTACCTTTAAAGATATTTTAAGATTAAGAAACAAAGAGAAGTCTGAAGGAGTCTAATCAAAATTGTATGTTGTTGTTAAGTGCCATCAAGTCGATCCCGACCCATAGCGACCCTGTATAGGGTTTCCGAGGAGTAGCTGGTGAGCTTGAACTGCCGACAAACGGCGTTGCAGTCTGGCACATAAACCCACAGCGCCACAAATTGTATAGTGGATGTGTAATGATTTCCTATGGAAACTCTGCCAAAATTGTCCTTACTTACTGAGAGGAATGAGAAGAAATATTTTTGTGAGAGAAGGTGAAACTTTCCTTGACATTTGTCTGCTAAAGCTTTGGCTGACTTTCTCAAAACACTCTCTTAATAAGTAGATGTTATTGCTCTTTGGCCTTCTAAAATATCAACAAACAAAATGCCTTGAACATCCCCTAAAGCTTGCTATGATCTTTGTCCTTGACTGGTCCATGTTTGTTTAGACAGAACCACATCTTCTTCTTGATAGCTACTGCTTTGATTGTGTTTGGTTTTCAGGATAGTTCTGATAAAGCCGTGTTTTATCTTCTGCTACAATTTTTCCAAGAAATGCCTCAGAATCTTGATCTCACTTATTACAAATTTCAATTGAAATTCTTACTCTAGTCTGAAGTTGATCTGGGTGCAACCATTTTGACACCCATTAGACAGAAATTTTGTCTAAGTCAGAATTGTGTAAGTTGAACCATCTAGGGTGTTGGTTATTGCTTCTGTTGTTAATCATCAGTTCTCTTCAATTAAAGAGCAAAACAAGAGTATTTCCTAGCAAATTGATGTGTCGAGTCTGCCACGGCATGCTTCATCTTCAACATTGTATCATCCCTTCTTAAAATGAGTTTCACATTTGTAAACTTTTGATTTATTTGGGGTATTGTCCTCATGATATTCTTATAACTCTTTAATGAATTCATCATTCTTCCTCCCAAGCTTCCCCATAAATTTGATGTTTTTCTTGACTCAATTTTAGTAGACATCATGTTGCTGTGATAAGGGTTCTTTTCACATTAATGTCTTATTTTCTTAGTACCTCAAACTAGATTCTGTTCAGATAGGTTAGAGCAAGCTAGTTCAGGTTTATTTTGGTGCTAAAAAAATGGAAATCATGCATGTTATTGTTGTTGTTGGGTGCCATCGAGTTGGTACAGACTCATAGCGACTTTATGCACAGAAGAACGAAACACTGCCCAATCCTGGGCTAACCACACTATTGTTGCCATGCTTGAGTCCACTGATGCTGCCACTTGGCCAATCCATCTCGCTGGGGGGGTCTTCCTTTTTTTTTCTGACCCTTCACCTTACCAAACATGATATCCTTCTCCAGGCACTGGTCCCTCCTGATAATATGTCTGAAGTATGAGAGATGAAGTTTGGCCATCCTGGCCTCCAAGGAGCACTCTGGCAGCACTTTTTCCAACACAGATCTGTTGGTTTTTTGGATAGCTTTTTTAAAAGTTTTTATTTTGAATTATGTGGGTTTACATGGGAGAACATCAGTTTTACATTCATCCTATTGTATTTCATTTCATTGCAATGATTACAATTCCCTCCATGCATCATCAAATAACCAAAGGATACACCCCACAGGCCCACCCCCTGCCTGTCAGCACAGAGCCCCTCTCCCTCCCTGAGTCCCGTGTCCCCAGCCACTCCATCTATCTGTCCATTTCATCATCTCTGACCCCATGCCTGCCTTCATTGCCTCTCTGGGTAGGGTCATGCTCTCCGCTCTTCTCACTTGATGGTCTCAGGGACCTATCCTCCTGTGCTGTAAGATCAATCACTTCCTTCCTTTTGTCAAATAGTATCAACCTTTACATTTACTACCCTCACAGTCAATCCTGATGGCAATTATTCACTATTGTACCACAAGAGTCTTATCCCCATTTCCTTTCACCAGCTGGTCCCAACAGATTGGAAATCATTCAATGGAGGTTCTACCTACCCTGCCCCATCAGGAACAAGGCTCCTTCAAGTAGGTTTAGATTCATAACAATCCTGTATAGAGTTTAAGATGTGGTAAATCTTTATGGAACAGAAAGTTTCATCTTTCTTCCTCAGAGTGACTGGTAGATTTGAACTGCTGACCTTGTGGTTAGTAGTCTAGTGTTTATCTTACAGAGCTAAATTTATAATCTATATTGAGAAAATAAATCAGTCACTGAGAAAAAACAGACAAAAAACATTGGACTGAAGAAGATGTGGGGAAGAAATTTCATTGATTTGACCCAACTGGCATGCATAAATATGTAAACACTACACTAACAATTATGGATGCACATTCCGATGGATAACACATAAAACAATTACAGAACATACTATTGTTGCCATGAGGTGCATCACTGAGACCTCCCTTCAAGAAACATAGTCCCATTCTTCTGCAACAATTGCAGCTAGCTAACAACCTTCAGTTACTGGTGTCTATTCTTCTAGGGTATTAGTCATTATCCAACTTTCATATGCATATGAAGTTATTGAAAATACCATGTTTTAGCTTGGGTCAGGCATGCCTTAGTCCTCAAACAGATATCTTTGCTATTTAACTCATTAAAAAGATCTTTTGAGTGCAGCAGATTTGCCTAATACTATATGCCATTTGATTTCTTGGTGCTGTTTCCATGAGTGTTGATTGTGGGTCCAAACAAAACATTGAAGTCTCTGATAACGTCAATCTTTTCTCCAATTATCGTGTTGTTATTTATCATCCCAGTTGTGAGGATTTTTGTTTTCTTTTCCTTGAGGTGAAATCTGTACTGTAATATTTTAACTCCTTTTCTATTCCAACAAGTAAGATTGAATAATTTGCATATTACAGGTTGTTAATGAGTCTTCTTCCAATCCTGATATCCTGATCCCATGTTTTTCTTCATATAAATTAGCTTATTGGATGATTTGCTTTGCATACAGATTGAATACAAACCTGGTGCACACTTTACCTGACTTTAAACCATTCAGTATCCCCATGTTCCATTTAAATGACTGCCTCTTTTTCTATGTACAGGTTCTTCATGAGCACAATCAAGTTCCTGGAATATCCATTCTAGCAATGTTATTCATAATTTGTTTCTCGTTAATGTAAAAAATCATGTTGGGGGTCACATCTGACTTCCTCTGGCTTTACAAGGGGAAATGAAAACCAACCCAACTCAGCCCAGGACTAATTCCTATGATGTGCAGGTCAGACATGCCTCCACCCTACAACTTACTTTACCTTATTCTAACACCAACTATTCCTCACACAGCATTCTCTGTTTCAAATCTGAGTTTGATAATTCATTGCAATGACCACCTAGAACTCATAATAATACTCACAATCAATGAGTTTACTAGGGAAGTAAATAGATTATAATTCAGGATCAGAAACAATTCAGGATGCAGAAGTTTTCTAATCGGGAGCTTCTCTTCTCTGCCATACTCTAAGGAAGCCTTGCTCTTGTCTTCAGCCTTTTGGTAATGTGGCCCCTTGACCTCTGTTCTGCTCCGGCAAATGTTGAAGAGATCTTTTAGTCAGTCTTTGAATGTCCAAAGGGGGCATTCTGCAAACCAACCTCCTTCCAAAAGGCATTCAGCTTTACTAGAAGCCCAGAGCTGTTGTTTCTCCATGCTACTACCTCTGCTGTCATTATTTTTCTAGGTAAGGGTCTCACACTTCATTTATGCTCTTCTTTCTTGAAAGCCCTGGGATTTTCTGTTCCTGATTCTGAGATGGCTCCTTTTAAACATAGCAGGATGGCAAAACTAACCAATCCCAGCCTTGGAGTCCAGTACACCTTATTTGCAAGGTTCCACCCAATCACTTGATGGGACTCAAGAAGACCTTAGAGAGAAAAGCCATAGCAAATAAATTCAAGGTATCAGAGTTAATAATACACCAACATTAGCTCATTGATTATAACAAATATACCACACGGAAACAAGATATTAGTAATAGAAGAAGCTATACGCAGAGAGGAGAGGGAATATATAGAGATTCTCTGTACGTTCTGCATAATTTTTCTATAAAGATAAAACTGCTCCAAACAATTAAGTGTATTAGTAAAATTATATTGGAAGCTAAAAACTGTACCTCTAAAATTCTGTTTCAGAAATCATTTTCATAATAAAAATTAGAAGGTAGACTACCACAAACTGAATAGTACTAAAATATATATAATATGCAAAAATTGTCAAAGGAAATTAAAGCAATACTTAGAAGAAAAGACAAGAAATTTACTGTATATTGTTAATAATTAGAAAGATTAAAACTTGAGTAATCATTCATTATAAAATGTTAGTGAAACAAAAACATAATAATCCCAAAGGAACTAGAAAGAGAGAAATAATAAAGATGAAAACAGAAATTAATGAAATGAGAGAAAAAATACAAAAACGCAATATATAGAGACACAATAAAGCCAGATGTTTGTTCTGTGAAAAGACTATTAAAATTGGCAAATTTGCTAAGAGTCAGAACTGACTTGATAGCATGTACCAACAGCAACAATAGTGAGGATAAATTCAGAAAAAATAAAAGTCATAACCAGTATGAGGATGGAGTAAGTATCAAGAAAATAAGAAGAAATATTATTTTTTAACTAATATTTTACAAATCTTTTGAGGAAAATAATGAGAAATAATAAATCTCATTATTAATGTTACCATTAAAGAAAACGAATCAATGGTTAAATATCTCCCCAAAGAAAACACCAGATGGCTCTACTGACAAGTTCTAATAAACATTCACATAAGAAATAATTCCAGTTCTATACAAACCCTTCCAGAAGGAGAAAAAAAATAACACATTCCAACTCATTTTACAAGGCTAACATAACCTTGATATTTTTAAAATGACAATAAATAAGGAAAAATTAGAAGCCAGCACACTCTTAAGCACGGTCAGAGAACTCATAAATCAAACATTAGCAAATTAAATTCAATAATATAGAAAGGATAATATATCTTAGTACAAAGTTTGGTTTATCCCAGAAAAATATTAGCTAACATTATAAAATATTAGTTTAACCTTAGAAAAAAATTAATGCAACTTACCCAATAAACAGGTTAGAAGAGGAAAATAAATCATATTATTTTTTCATTAGATGATGAAAAACCATTTGATAAAATTAGTCACCATTCACAGCAAAGCCAAGTAAACTAGCAAAACAAGAACCGTCCTTCTGATGATATAGAATACCTATAGTATAATTTGGAGTCTTAATGTGGCACGGCAGGATTTACATTAAACAGATAACCTCAAGGTTGGTGTTTTAACACCCCAAAGCTCCTTAAATTCTATACAGGGTCACTATCAGTCAGAATAAACTCAACAGCACTTAACAACAACAAAAACAATAGTATATTAGAGACCTAAATGTGAATTCCAGAATTATGAAGGCCATCAATGAAAAAGTAGGGACAAATGTGAGGGCTCTAGTTCAGAGTATACACAGACTACCAAACAGTTTGAAAACTACACAAACAAAAGTAGACAAAATAGATGATTGGGACATACTAAAAAATAAAAGCTTATGTGCATCAAAAGACTTCACAAAAAGAGTAAAAAGGGAACACACAGAATGGGAAAAACATCTTTTGCAACATCATATCAGACAATGGATTCATTTCTAAAATATACAGGAAACTGCAACACCTTTACAAGAAATAGACAAGTAACCTAATTAAAAAAGGGCACAGGGACATGAACAGACCCTTCACCAAGGAGGAGATCCAGGCAGCCAATAAACATATGAAGAAATGTTCATGATCACTAGGCATTTGAGAGATGCAAATCAAAACAACAACGAGATATCACCTCACACCAGCAGTAATAGCAAAGATGAAAAAAGTAGAGGACAATAAATGCTGGCGAGGATGTGGAGAGACTGGGATGCTGCTGCATTGCTGGGGGGATTGCAAAATGATTTAACCTCTCTGGAAAGCAATATGGCATTTCCTTGGAAGGTTGGAAATAGAAATACCTTATGATCCAGCAATTCCTCTACTTGGTATTTACCCACAAGAAATACGAACCATAAAACAAGTAGATATATGTACACCAATGTTCATAGCAGAACTATTTACAATAGCAAAAAGATGGAAACAACATAATTGCCTATGAACTGAAGAACGGATAAACAAACTGTGATACATACACACAATGGAATATTATGCTACCTTGAAGAATAACAAGGAAGCTGCAAGCCACTGCATAACATGGATGAACCTTGAGGACATTATGTTGAGTGAAATTAGTCAGTCACAAAAGGAGAAATACTGCATAGGACCACTATTGTAAAAGACTAAGAAAAAGAACCCATACTAAAGGGGAGTGGGGATTCTTTGCTGGATACCGGGATGTGGGAGGTGAGGTGAGGGAAGAGAGGGAAAGGTGGAGCACAGGGTAGGGAATAGACACAGGTTAGTTTGGGTGCTGGGGAGGGGGTAATACACAAGAAGGGGGAAAGAAATGAAAGAACAAGGTGGATGGGGAAACAATTAGGCAGGTTTGCATGGGCTAAGAGGTAAATAATGATGTATGCACAACCTTGGAACAACAGGGTTCTGGGATACAGGGATTGAGGCACGATTGGAATGGGGAAAAGGGGGTAAAAATGTTAAGATGCTTGGCTATCTTTTGAATCTTAGTTTCCCTTGCATACCATTATAAAATAGACATTTAAGGGGGAGAGAAAGGAATAGCCAGAAATATCACCAAAGAAAGCTTGTAAGTCCGTCTTCTGCTTATAACTGATTGGTTGGTTGGTTGGTTGGTTATGTGACATGGAATCAGTTCCAATTCATAGCAACCCTGTACAGTATTTCCGAGGCTGTAAATCTTGACAGGAGCAGAAATCCTCATCTTTCTCCTGTGGAACAGCTGGTAGTTTCGAACTGCTCACCTTGCAGTTTGCAGCCTGATACCTTAAATGGGGCTACAACTTGCCCAGTGAAGGAGGCTTCCTGTGGAGCTTCTGCATTAAAACTTTAATATGAAACCTAAACATATATTATGAACGGAAAAATATGGACACTGATTATATTGGTATGAAGTATTCCTTTCCTTAAATGTTGTGTCATCTCTGCCCTTTATCTTAAGAAAAAAAAATTCTGTCTTGAAAATCATTTAAGGAAGTCTATGGGCTGATGGGTTTGAACGGATAATGGCTTATACTACAGCGGTTATCCTACAGCACCATTGCAGTACTCCAGCCTAACAATAGGCAGACCTATAAAGGGAATGGACTTCTGGTGTGGCACTGTAGGATCAGTGAACCACAAGGTCAGTGGTTCGGGCCCACTGGCTGCCCCTTGGAGACCCTATACAGGGTAGCTATGAGTGGGAACTGACTCGACAGCATCTAACAACTAGATAAAGTGAGCAATAATACCTGTGAAAAACACGTTTCTCGGAGTCAACCATATGAGACCGAAAGGGCAGCATTTGCCCCTCCCCACCAAATAAATAAATGTCCAGTTGAGATCACATCTGCTTTAGCTACCTTTCACAGTGAAACAGGAAAGGGATTCTTCCTTCTTGAAACACAAGTCTTTGCTTGTCATCTTGATAAATGAACTTTCCTCTGGCATATTTGATCCCATATATCACTTGACATTACAGCTTTATTGCTTTCCAATTGTTTGTTGTTGTTTTTTTAAATTACGTTGGTCCACCATGTCTGTGTGTTACAGTTGTAGAGTGAATGAGAAGTAATGGCCACAAAACAGGAACCAGTAATGTCTTAAGACAAATATTCATTGGAATTTTGTTTATGATCAGCTTAATATATAAACTGAGGTCCTTTTACTTTGTTATAGTCTTTATAGTCAGGATAATATGTTAGATTAACAAGAATGTGCTAGACTTTCTTTTCTCTTCCTGCCCTTTAGTTACAAAACCAGAAACATACTTTTTTTAAACTAACTTTATTTTCAAAGTAATAACTGCAAATTCTAGCCCACACTGGGCTCTATTATAGACAAAATTATGAGATAACTTCATTTAAATGAAATGTCATAAAAATATTTCTTTTAGGTTTGTGCTGTGTTGATCCTTTTCTTAAAGTGCAAGTCTTCAGTGTTTCAATATTGAGTACAAAGTTTGTACTAAATATATTTAACAACATCGAAACATTAATGCCATTGTAGGTTTAGTGTGGGACATCTAACTGAAAGGTAAGTGGTGTGAACCTATCAGTCGTTCTGTAGGAGAAAGATGAGGACCAGGGGAGAGTGAGGTAAATAGATCGTTGCTTTCTAGATTGTTGGTGTTAGGTACCCTAGAGTCATTTCAAATCATAGCAATCTTGTATAGGATTTCTGAGGAGTGGCTGGTGGGTCTGAACTGACACCCTTTTGGTTAGTAGTCCAGTGTTTACCCTACAGTGCCACTGACCTTACATTCTGAGACTCAAACACAATCCTTAACCTTAAAACCTTAAACTGCAGTACTTGTGATCACACAAGGAAAATAAATCTGTATATTCGCAGAGTATGTCTGTTGTTGTTGTTGAGATGCATGTTGTTGTTGCTAAGTACTGTGGAGTTGCTTCTGACTCATAGTGACCTGCACAGGGTTTCCAAGGCTGTAAATCTTTAGGGGACCAGAAAGCCTCATCTTTCTCCATTGGAATGGCTGGTAGTTTCACACTGCAGACCTGGAAGTTAACAACCCGATTTGTAACCACTATGCTACCAGAGCTCCTATATATGTATGTGTATGTATATATATATATGTGTATATATTTGTTGTTGTTGTTGTTGTTACGTGCTGTAAAGTCAGTTCTGACTCATAGCTACCCTGTACAGGGTTTCCAAGGCTGTAAATCTTTATGCGAGCAGAAAGCCTCATCTTTCTCCCACGGAACGGTTGGTAGTTTCAAACTGCTGTCCTTTCACAGCCTGATTCATAACCACTACACTATATATATATATAAAGAGAGAGAGAGAATGAAGTAGGACAGGGTGGAGTTTTGTTCTGTCATGCATGAATCAGAACTAAGTCGATGGCACATAAAAACAACAACATATATATTTTAGGTAGTTTCAATGTATCAGTTGGAGTTTCATTGCTACTTAAAATCAATTCAAGATTGATTCAAACCTCTTAATTCACAGCTTCTTGTTATGTGCTGTCAATTCGATTCTGACTCATAACAACCCTGTATTAGATTTCCAAGGAGCGACTGTTGAGCTTGAACCGCTGACTTTGCAATTCAAAGTGACCTTGCAGTCCAGTGCATTAACCCACAGAGCCACACCAGCACTCAAATTCACAACTTATAACTTATTAAATACTCACCAATATGCCTGAAGTTTCCAAATGCAAAGGGGCTGAAAAAGTGAGTTACATCTTATGTTCATTTCTGGCTCCCAATTCTAACCTCACTAAATTCTTATTCTCCATACTAAGTTTTGAATTTATATTGTTTGTCCTAGAGTTAATTTCAACACTTTATCTTGTTTAACACATTTTAAAAAATCATAAACTCAGACACACAGAAATATACAAAAGTGCTAACAGAAGGCATTGTGCATAGCACACTTCGATGAAGTTTTAGGGTCTAAATTAAAAGGAGTTTAAATTGCTACAGCATTAACAACTTAATAATAATCATTAGACAAAGCTGTTTCCAAACATCTTGGGCAGCTCAAAATGATGCTTATGCATTTACTTATTTTTCATTAACTTTCTGTTCCCTGTGTCTGTGAATTTTAATGCAGAAGAATTTAACTATCTCTTGTTTCCTGGACTTCCTATAACCTTCTTCTCGTGGTCTCATATTCCAATCCTAGTAACTTATCTGGGTATTTTCCTAACCAGAGATTGTTTCCACTGGTGCAAGCTATTAAGTTATTATTTATTTTCTCTGCTACTGAAGACATTTGTCTTCTCAAGGGACATCTTCATTTCATTGAAAGATGGTCTCCTAACATCCATGACTTAAATTATCTACATAAGTAGGCATTTTAAAAAAATTCCATAGTAATTGTAATAAAACGCCTTTTATTTCTACTCAATAGTATATATGAATAAAAGAGGGTAACCAGAAAAAAGACTTATTACTATTGCTCACTTCCATTTTCAACAGTAAATCCCATACACTGAGAACAAACATATGGTGTCAATTATATTATACTGAGTTCCTATTTCACAGCTACCGGGTCAGAAGTAAACAATGACTAAAAGCTCAAACTACACAATTAGATGTTCCGATAAGTATGAAATAATTGACAAAATTAGGAAAGGCAAAAAATAAAATACCAGAGGATGTTGTTTCATTTTTCTAGCGTGATGGAAAAAAAATAGAATTCCTTTCTCTTTTGAACCTCATAATTTTGGAATGTGACAGGGCTCAGATCTCAACTTTACTGTCTTTACACTCGCATTCTGGGTGATCATATCCAATGCTATTTGCTGATCTTTTTCAAATACATCCAGCCTCATTCCTCTCCTGAGTTCTGTCCACTCAATGCTTTCCCTTGGGTGCCTAATAAACACATCAGGCATAACGCAGCAAGGCAGGAGTCTAGATTTTCCTTTCTAGCTCCCCAGTCTTCCTCAAACCAATAAAGGTTACTACCATTGACTCGATGGCACTTAACAACAAACAACAGTCTCACTGGGTTTTGGACGTATTATCAGGAGGAACCATTTCCTGCAGAAAGGCATCATGCTTGGTAAAATGAAAGGCCTACAAAAAATAAAAAGACCCCAGCAAGATGGATTTGCAGTGGCAGCAGCAACAGACTCAAGCCTAGCTGCAATTTTGAGGCTGTGACAGAACTTGGTTGTGTTTTGTTCTGTTGTACAAAGTGTCTATGAGTCAGAATTGAATCAACAGTGCCTAATAACAACAACAAAGTCTCACTGAGCTTATTTAAATTTCTTAAAATTTCCAATCAGTTCCCACCTAAGAGACTTGCTGATTCTTGTTCCCTTGACATAGAATGATCTTAGCAAGTTATTTATTTGTTACTACTTATTTTGAATCAATTATTACCATGTTTCTTTTCTTATAATTTACTGTATTTCTTCCACTAAAGTGCACACTTCAGGATGGCATAGATGTCTCTCTTGTTACATTGCAAGTCTCGAAAATTTCTGGTGCATATTAAATGCTGAATAAATATCTGTTAAATGAATGCATGGATGACTGAATCTATTTCTCAAATCTGAAATAAGAGAACATCAGTATTTAGGATTGAGGAAAATATTTTCAAAAGTGATATCCCACAAAGAACCTATAACCAAAATATATAAAGAATTTTCAGGTCTCCAAAATAAGAAAACAAACAACCGCCTTAGAAAAGGGCAAAATATTTGAATAGACACTTCTCCAAAGATCTACAGATGGCAAGTAAGCACATGCAAAGATGCTGAATATCATCACCCATAAAGGAAATGCAAATTAAAATATCATAATACTGGTACATACCCATCAAAGACCTGGTGGCACAAAGCTACTAACTGAAAGGTTGGTAGTTCAAACCCACCAAGTGGTTCTGCAGAAGAAAGACCTGGTGATCTGCTGTCATAGTTAGATCCTAGAGAACCCTGTGGAGCAGCTCTGCTCATACACATTGGGTTGCTATGAGTTAAAATCACTTGACAGTACCAATATACCACCAGAATGGGAACACTCACATATTTCTGTCCAGAATGTAAATTGATAAATCCACTTTAGAAAACAGTGTGGCAATATTCTAAAAAGTTAAATAATAGTGACCATGATACCCAGCTATTTGTTGTTTGTTGTTAAGTGCCATTGAGTCAATTCCAAGTCACAGCAATCCTGAAAAGGGTTTCCACGGAGCAGCTGGTGGGTTTAAACTGTGCACCTTGTGGTTAGCACTCTAGTGCTTATCTTATAGTGACATACCAGGAGTAGGTATTTACAAAAGAGAATCCAAGCAGATATCTGAAAACAAACAAACAAACAAAATTTTAAAAACTGTTTACAAAAGCTCTATTTGTAATGAATGTTGGAAACAGCCCAAATAGCCATTAGGAGGTGAGTAGGTAAGAGATTGCAGAATATCCATACAATAGAATATTGCTTAACAGAAAAAAGGAACAAGTTATTAATTCACACACTATGAAAGACTCTCAAAATTGTTACTCTGCGTGAAAGAACTCATATCTAAAAAAGCAAGTAGATATCTATGTATAATTCTACTCAGATGAATCCTGGTGTGGCACTGTGGACTAATGCGCAGGACTGTAAAGTTGCTTTTAACCACAAGGTCACCAGTTCAAGCACACCAGCTGCTCCTTGGAATACTATACAGGGTCACTATGGATTGGAATTGACTCAGTGACACTTAACAACAACAACAACAAGATGCAATTTTAGGAAAATAAAATTAATCTATAGTGACATAAAGTGACTGATAAGTCACTTGGAGATGGATTTTAGAGGGTTACAAAGGTTCTTAATGGAGTACTGATGTGGCACTGTGTGTTAATGCGCTAGACTGCAAAATTGTTTGAACCGCAAATTCAGTGGTTCAACCTCACCAGCTCCTCCTTGGAAACCCTATACAGGATCGCTATGGGTTGGAACCAACTTGACGGCACTTAACAGCAAATGGTACATTTATGGGCGATGGACATGTTCATTACCTTGATTATGGTGGTGTTTTCATAAGTGCATATATTTGAGTCCTAGTGTGGTACTATAGGATAAGCACTGGGTTTCTTGCCACTCCTTGTTGTTGTTGTTATTGTTAAGTGCCATTGAGTCAGTTCTGACTCATAGTGACCCTGTATAGGGTTTCTGAGGAGCAGCTGGTGAGCTTGAACTGCCAACCTTGCAGTTCAAACCAACTTTACAGTTCAGCACATTAACCCACAAAGCCATATCAGAATTCCTTGGGAAACCTATGTAGTGTTGCCATGAGTTGGAACCGACTTAACCAAGATATATATGTCAAAACTCATTAAAATTTCAATTTAAACATGTACAAATTATTAAATGCCAATTCTACCTCAATAAATCTGAAAGAAAGAAAACTAACCAGTAGTGATAAAAGTACAGAGCAGTTGTACTTGATGAACTTGGGTAGACATTGAAAGAGGATAAGGAGAGACTTCTGAAGTTTTAGCACTGTTGCTTCTTAATGTGGGTGTTAATTGCACACACGTGTTCACTTTCTGAAATACTTTAGCTGTCACATATGATATGTATACTTTTCTGAATGTATGTTAGTCTTTAAACATTTTGCATTAAAGTAAATAGAACAATAAGTGCTTTGACTTCTCAGTGTGGACAGGACCAACATGAAACGTACCATGTGTAGCTCTTTAAAAGAACAAGATGAATTACAGGTGGAAACAGGAATACAGAGAGATAAAATCACAGTTAGCTAATATCTAAACCATACTTTACTGGAGCTACACGAGAACGTCTTCCAAATTCCTGACCCAACAGAGAACTATATCTTGTTTAATCACCAGGAGGTTTTTTGTTTTTGTTTTTTCCCCCAGAAACATCATTTTGTCAAATATTCTTTTCTCTAAGACATACATTTTCAAAACATGGGATTTCAGAATTTTTCTTGATTTTTGTTCCTTTTCTTTCTTTTTTTCTCTATGGAATCTTCAGTTTCATAAAATAAGAGCCGTCGAGTTGGTTCTGACTCAGACCTTCCTATTAAGGAAAAGTGAAAGTCAAGCACAGGGTGAGAAGACTAGAGAAGTTAATCTTAGGAAAATTGAGGTTTAGAGCCAAATGTTTCTATGGTTGTTTCTGAGGTTGCTGTGGTAAGGAAGTAAGGGTCATAGGTAAGGATATATCCCACAGTGCCTAGCTTGTAGTTATTATTGTTGTGTGCCATCGAGTTTATCCGACTCATGTTGTTGTTGAGTGTCATTGCATCAATTCTGACCCATAGCTATCCTGTATAGGATTTTCAAAGAGCAGTTGTTGGGTTTGAACCACCAAACTTTTGGTTAACAAGGTTCTTAGGGTTTGGTAAGCTACTGATACATTTGATTAGCACACTTTGCAGTCACCAGTCCAGTGTTTATTCTATAGTGCCATGCCAAGGCACATAGTTGATATTGTTATGTGCCATTGCATCAATTGGACTCACAATGACCCTGTATAGGGTTTCCGAGGTTCTGATATGGTGCTGTAAGATAAGCACTGGACTACAAGGTCAGTTTGAATTGCAAGGTTGGTGGTTCAAACTCACTAGTTGCTCCTTAGAAATCCTACACAGTGCCACTATAAGTTGGAACTGAGTCGACGGCACTTAACAACAACAACAACAAAAATCTTGGTGGGAGCAGAAAGCCTCATCTCTCTCCTCAGAGCAACCATTGACCCTGGGGTTTGCAACCCAGTGCTTATCCTACAAGAGCCATCGCGCCCCTCAGGGGCACATGTTGTTAAGTGACATCCAGTGGGTTCTGACTCATAGGGACCCTGTGCAGGGTTTCGAAGAAGCAACCTGTGGATTTGAGCCATCAGCATTGTTAGCAGTCCAGTGCTTATCCTACAGAGCCATACCAAGGATGTACATATGTCCTTTAAAGTACATAGATCAAAAAGTATAGTTCATGATTGCAATCCCTTTCATGTAACATTAGTGTAATCTATTGAAATAAAATGAAGTATGAGATTTGTTGAGTGGAAAATTGTAGTAACAATAGAGGAAAGAGGGAAGAACCAAACAGAAACAAGAAATAGTTAACATACAACTCAGAGAAAAAGGGAGAAATTTTGGTTAGGCAAACAAACAACAACAACAATAAAGCAGTTGCTGACTAGTCAGTTTCAACTCATAGTAATCTTGTGCAAAACTGTGTTCCATTGACTTTTCAAAATTGTGATCTTTCAGAAGTATATCGCCAGTTTTTTCTTTTGCAATGACCCTGAGTTAATTATCCTGGTGCTTTTCTGATGATGTCAGCTTGAGGACTAAGGTGCGCCTGACCCAAGCCATAGTATTTTCAATAATCTCATATGCATGTGAAAGTTGGACAGTGAATAAGGAAGACCATAAAATAATTGGTGCATTTGAGTTATGGTGTTGGAAGAGAGTACTGAAAGTACCAGGGACTGCCAAAAGAACAGACTAATCTGTGTTAGAAAACATAGAGCCAGACTGCTCCCTGGAAGCCAGGATGACCAGACTTCATCTCTCATACTTTGGACATATTACCAGGTGGGACCAGTCCCTAGAGAAGGATATCATGTTTGATAAAGTGGAGGTCAAAGAAAATGAGGAAGACCCCCAATGAGCTAGATTGGCATGGTGGCAGCAGCAATGAGCTCAAATGTAGCAATGATTGTGAAGGTGGCCAGGGCTGGGCAAGGTTTCATTCTGTTGTGCATAGGGTCACTAAGAGTCCGTACTGACTGGATGGTACCTAACAACAACAATAACAATGATGAATTTGAACTGCCATTTGTACTACCTTTTTAGTTAGGCAAAGTGGATTTATTCTCAATAAACTTGCTTTTTATCTCAGAAACAGAGAAAACATGACAAAGTAAGATTTTATGCACTTTATAAGACTTCTTCTGTGGTTAAGGAAAGAGGTGAAAGTGCTGGGAAGTCATAGGTATGAAAACCATTTAAGTGCAAAATCTCTCCATTGCTGCCTGCTGCATTGTGTAGCAGTTATTTTTAGTTCAAATTCATGCTGTTCTGGGTCAGGGTGAGGAACATCTGTGGAGAGAGGAATGAATTGCTTGCAGCAAGAAACATTTTGATGAATAATTACTTGTGCTATAAGGTGCAGTCAGGGCCAGCTTCATGCCACAAGACTGAAAACCAAGACTTGCAGGAAGTAATCATGGACAAGTACTTGGCAGATGCTTATGGCTTCCAGCACTAATGATACTTGGCAGAGCTATCAGGATGATCAAGAATTACTGGACTTGTGGTGAATTCTGCTAAAGGTTAGCACTAAGGCTGATGTTAAACAGCTCCATTTTCAAAGCACTTTCTTCTGTTTTTTTCTGTTGTTGTTGTTGTTGTTGTTTTTATCTCAAAGTTCCAGGTGGTGGTGGTGGTTATGTGCCGTGGAGTCGGTTCCGACTCATAGCGACCGTGTACAGGGTTTCGGAGGCTGTAAATCTTTACGGGAGCAGAAAGACGATTTCTTCTTTCTCCCGTGGAACAGCTGGTAATTTTGAACTGCTGACCTTGAGGTTCACAGTCCAATTCATAACCACTACACTACCAGGTGGTAGGAACGGTTATGTACAGTGAAGTCGGTTCTGAAGTTCCAGGTAAGTAAGTAAAAATAATTGTTTTTTTGTAACTCTTTTTTTAAAGCTTTAAAGTTTAGAATTTTTATACTAAGTTTGCAAACTCCATCACAGATTCAATGTTTCAAGATCAACATTAAGGTAGAAGTTTCCTATCTTTTGCTGATTTATATCTTTTTAAAACCAGGTACCAGATTCCTTTCTCTCTCTACTTTCCAATAATCCAGATAATGTCAGCCCCCGTGGCACTGTGAGTTAATGCATTAGACTGAAAAATCGGTTTGAACTGCAAGGCCAGTGGTTCAAGCTCACCAGCCGCTCCTTGGAAACCCTGTACAGGGTCGCTATGGGTTGGGAACGAGTTGCCAGCACTTAGCAGCAACCAGCCCATATGATAGTACTGGACTGTGAACCACAAGGTCCACTGTTGTTCCTATGAAGATTAAAATAATGTCGGAAACTTTTTACAGGGTCACTAAGTGTTGGAACCAACTACACAGCATTTAACAACAGCAACATCAATCAGCCTAAACCTGCCGTACATATTAGAGTATTCTAACACACCATAAGATTCCTCCTTCCTGAATCTGGGTCCAGTTTTTTAGCTGTTTCCAGAGTGTTCATTTCTATTATTTTTTTTTTTTAATCCTTAATTGAACACATTATATTAGCATCCATCAAATGATGTTCTTATAGCATTCTCATATAGAAATACATGTTTTGTTGTTTTTAAATACAACATAATATTGTTGCTCATATACATAATTGAGAAGTATGAGTATTCCAGAACACTTAATTGTACTTCTGAGAAATCTGTACCTGGACCAAGAGCCAGTTGTTCAAACAGAACATGGGAACACTGAATGTTTTAAAATTGGGAAAGGTTTGCGACAGGGTTGTATTCTTTCACCATACTTGTTCAATCTGTATGCTGAGCAAATAATACAAGAAGCTGGGTTCTATGAAGAAAAACATGGCGTCAGGATTGGTGGAAGACTCATTAACAACCTGTGATATGCAGATGATACAACCTTGCTTGCTGAAAGTGAAGAGGACTTGAAACATATACTTATGAAGATCACAGAGCACAGTCTTTGATATGGATTCCATCTTAATGTAAAGAAAACAAAAAATCCTCACCACTGGACCAATAAACAGCATTCCTATCAATGGAGAAGAGATTGAAGTTGTCAAGGACTTCATTCTTCTTGGATCAACTGTCAACACTCGTGGAAGCAGTGGTCAAGAGATCAGACGACGTATTGCATTGGGCAAATGTGCTGCACAGGGACTTTTTAAAGTACTGAAGAGCAGATGTCGGCTTGAGAACTAAGGTACACCTGACCCAAGCCATAGTATTTTCAATAACCTCATATGGATACGAAAGCTGGACAGTGAATAAGGAGGAACGTAGAAGAATTGATGCCTTTGAGTTGTGGTGTTGGAGGAGAATACTGAAAGTGCCATGGACTGCCAAAAGAACCAATAGATCTGTTCTGGAAGAAGTACAACCAGAGTGCTCCTTGGAGGCCAAGATGGCTAAGCTTCGTCTCTCCTACTTTGGTCACATTGTCTGGAGAGAACAGTCGCTGGAGAAGGATGTCATGCTGGGTAAGGTGGAGGGTCAGAGAGAAAGAGGAAGACCCCCAATGAGATGGATCAGCCAGGTGGCATCATTGATGGCGTCAAGTGTGGCACCGATAGTGAGGTTGGCCCAGATCGGACATTTTTTCATTCTGCTGTGCATGGGGTCGCTATGAGTCAGTTCCGACTTGATGGCACCTGACAACAACAACAATACATCATAGTGTTTTTGGTTTTTTTCTTTTCATATAGCCCTTCACTTTTTTCAATGCACATAAGTGCTATAGTCACTGTATTTTTATGAAACTAATATACACCGTTTATGTTCCTTCACAACAGTGTGTGCCTTCCAGGTGATAATTGTCAGAGCCTTGATGTGAATTGTTTTATATGTTGCTGTGTCCTTGTGTTTTAATTTCTCTTATGAGCTTTTTTCTTACACACACATACAGATGAAATTCTGTAAGGTCATTTGCCCATTTAAAAAATTTATTTTATTTTTGTTGTTCTTGAGAATATATACAGCAGACCATAAACGAATTCAACAATTTTTACACATACAATTCAGTGACACTGATTACATTCTGAATCTTGAACAACCATTCTTACCTTTCTTTTTTGAACTGTACCCCCTTCATTATCATAAACTCATTGCCCCTAGACTATCAAATTGTTGTTGTTAATTTGATCCCATATTAAGAAAAACCCTTTGCCATGGAGTTGAGTCTGACATATAACAACCCTAAAGGACAGAGTAGATCTGCCCCTAGGATTTCCAAGGCCACACTATTATACCTTGAAGAAACTGGTGGATTCAAACCTCCAATCTGTTTGTTAGTAGTCAAGGGCTTTAACTATGGTGACACCAGGTCGCCTTCTGATTTCATATAGATTGATCTTTAAGAAGCACAATGCTCAAGGCAAACATTCTTTACTAGTTTAAGCTAAATTCTTGTTTTGTTTTAAGAAGACCTCATGGAATACTTTTGGTTTAATTTCACTCTCATTATTGCATGCATCAAATGAGTTCAGGTTATTATTTGCCTTAAGCTTTGCTTATGATAACAGGAGATTACAATAAGGTTTAAAATTTCTGTATAATAAATTCTCTGTATTTTAACAGTAATTTATTTGCTTTTATGACTCCAACCTCTTTTCACTCATTATCTTAGGCCTTGAAGTGGTACTCTGCAAATCATAAAATATTTAGCATCAATTTTTGAAGCTACAAAGCTAGCAGTAAAACTATTTGAAAATCTTTAAGGCTAGAAAGCAACTGGGATCCTTGCATAGATCTGCAGGATAAGCACTGGACTGCTAATCTCAACACTGGCAGTTCAAAACCACCAGTCATGCCTCAAAAGCCCTACCCATGGTCACTATGAGTTAGAACCAATTTGACAACACTTAACAAGAACAACAGAAAACAGTTAATGAAACTATTGCCTGCAATAACTCAACTGCCATGAACTTATGGTTTGGCCAAAAACATTTTCAAGTAGAATGTTGCAAGGGCCTCTTCCAGATGCCAATTATGAAATACTGGGATCTAGATAAGTTAAACAAAAACAAAAGACAAACTGTTCCATTTTGAAACAGAATTTAGAGCAAATATAAAAGATTCAGGACTTTGGGTTCAAAATGAAAACTCATTATCTCTAGACAGGAAAAGCTAAGCACAGAGTCTGCAATTTCAACTCAACTGCTGAACACATATGCATGTGAAAGCTGCACAGTGAATAAGGAGGAACATAAGAGAATTGATGCTTTTGAATTATGGTGTTGGAGGAGAATATTGAAAGTGCCATGGGCTACCAAAAGAACCAGTAGATCCGTTTTGGAAGAAGTGTAGCCAGAATGCTCCTTAGAGGCCAAGATGGCCAAACTTCTTCTGTCATGCTTCGGACATATTGTCAGGAGGGACCAGTCGCTGGAGAAGGATATCATGTTTGGTAAGGTGGAGGGTCAGAGAAAAAGAGGAAGACCCCCAACAAGGTGGGTTGGCCAAGTGGCAGCAAAAATGGACTCAAGCTTGGTAATAGTGGTGAGCTTGGCCCAGGATCAGGCAGTGTTTTGTTTTGCTGTGCATATTGCTGCTATGAGTCAGTACCGACTCAATGGCACCTAACAACAACAACAACTGAGCACATTTGTTTTGAGCATGAGCTAACTGCTGGAGTTTTTACTCTAGGTCTGCCAGGTATTCACTGCCTACCTTGGACAATTTTAATCTCTTTGTAAGTCAGATTCCGATAAAATATACACCTATAAAATAGGTATACTAATCAGATACATTTTACAGATTAATGATCATGATGGACTAAAGCTGTAAAGATTTTCTGAGACTGTCAATCTTAACTAGAGCGGACAGCCTCCTCTTTCTTTCATATAGCGCCTTGTGGGTTTGAATGACTAACTGTTCAGTTAGCAACTCCATACCTAATTCAGAATACCACCATAAAATAATGTATATAAAACAGTTAAAATAATTACTGGTACCAAGGCAATGTACAAATATTCATATTCTCACTATTAATATAATTATTATTTTATTGTTCTTAGTTCCATAAATTCAGCAGTTTACATAACTAGACTAAAAGATAATTTTTTAGTATATATGTGAGTTTTTAACTAGTTCTATACATACCAACCTGGTGTTGTACTGGAAGATAATGCATTGGACTGCAAGGTCAGTTTGAACTGCATAGTCGGTGGTTCAAATTCACCAGACATTCCTTGGAAACTCTATACGGTGTCTCTATAAGCCGAAACTGACTTGACAGCACTTAACAACAACAAAAACAGGCTAGTGTCCTGGTGTTATGCTGTAGGATAAGCACTGGACCACAAAGTCAGTTGAACTACAAGGTCGACGGTTCAAACTCACCAGCCGCTCCTCAAAAACTTCACAGGTTTGCTATGAGTCAGAACCAACTCAATGTCACTTTACAAGTTAGAGTTAAAAAAAATATTTAGATAACAATTAAATGCTTTAAAACTCTAAAGTTTCCCTTTATTTTCTATACATTTGTCATTATTTGGAATATTGTTGTTTTAATAGGTGCCATCCAATCAGTTCTGACTCAAAGCAGTCCTATGCACAACAGAACAAAACACTGTTTGGTCGTGAGCCATCTTGTTATATTTGAACCCATTGTTGATGCCCTTGTGTCAATCCATCTTTTGGGGGTCTTTCTCTTGTATGCTGACCCTCCACTTTTCCAAGCATTATGCCCTTCTCCAGGAAAACACATGACGAAGTCTTGTCATTCATGTTCTAAGGAGCATTATGGTTGTAATTCTTCCAATACTGGCTTATTTTTATTCTGACAGTCCACGGTAGTTTCAGTATTGTTCGGAAACATCACAATTCAAATGTATTGATTCTTCTACAGTCTCTCCAAGCATATGAGATGATTGAAAATACCATAGCTTGGGTAAATCCTCAAATTGGTATCTTCACTCTTGAACACTGAAAGAGATCTTGTGCAGAATATTTGCCCATTGTAATACATGATTTGATTTCATGACTGCTTTTTCCATTTGCAATGATTGTGTATTCAAGCGAAATGAAGTCTATGATAACTTCAGTATTTTCTCTCTTCCAGTTATGATGTTCTTTATTGATCCAGTGGTGCAGATTTCTCTTTTCTTTAAATTGAGGTGCAATCCATACTGAAGACTGTGGTTTTTTTGTTCTTATCAATAGTATTTCAAGTCCTTTTCTCGTGCAGCAAGCAAAGTTTTGTTATCTGCATATTTCAGATTGTTAATGAGTCTTCATCTGATCCTGATGCCACATTCTTCTTTATATAATCCTGCTTCTCAGATTATTTGCTTAGCATACATAATGAACAAGTATGGTGAAAGGTTACAACCCTGGTGCACACTTTTCCTGATTTTAAAACAATCAGTATCCATTGTCCAAATGACTGCCTTTTAGTCTATGTACAGGTTTCTCATGAGCACAATTAAGTATTCTGGAATACCCATCCTCCAAAATGTTATCCATAGTTTGTTAGAATCCACAGTTGAATGCCTTTACATAGTCAATAAAGCACAAGTAACCATCTTTTGAGTATTCTCTGCCTTCAGATAAGATCCATCTAATGTCAGTAATGATATCCCTCGTTCCAGGTCCTTTTATGAATGCAGCTTAAATGTCTGACAACACCCTGTCAATATACCGTTGCAATAGTTTTTTATTTATCTTCAGCAAAATTTTACTTGCATGTGATTTTAATGATATAGTACAATGTTTTCTGTATTCTGTTGAGTCACCTTTCTTTGAAATGTATATAAATATGGATTTCTTCTAACCTATTGGTCAGGCAGCTGTCTTGCAAACTTTTTGACATAGATGAGTGAGTGTCTCTAGTCCGGTACCACTTTGTTGAAACATTTCAATTTGTCAGTTCCTGAAGCCTTGGTTTTTGCTACTACCTTCAGTGCTGGTTGCATAGTTTACTTCAATATTATCAGTTCTTGACCATCTAGTGCCTCTTGAAATGATTGAACGTTGAGCAACTCTTTCTGATACAGTGATTCTGTGTGTTTCTTCCATTTTCTGATGTTTCCAGTGCCGTTAAATATTTTATCCAGGGAACCCTTGAATACTGCAACCTTAGGCTTGAATTTTTTTCTTCAATTCTTTCAGCTTGAGAAATGCTAAGTGTGTTCTTCCCATTTTATTTTCCAATTCCAGGTCTTTGCACATTTTATTATAATACTTGACTTTGTCTTCTCCAGGTGCATTTGAAATTTTATATTCAGCTCTTTTACTTCATCGTTTATCCCATTCAGCTTCTCTACACTCAAGAACAATTTTCAGCATCTCTTTTGACACCCGGGTTTTTTTTTTTTCTGTCTTTTTAATGAACTTCTGCTTTCTTCATGTATGATGGTCTTGATATCATCCCACAACTCTTTAGATTTTCAGTCATTAGTGTCTAAGGTATCAAATGTATTCTTGTGATGGTCTCTAAATTCAAGAGGGATGTACTCAATTTTATATTTTGGCTTTCATGGAGTTTTTATAATTTTCTTCAACTTCAGGTTTTATTTGTATATAAGCAATTGATGGTCTGTTCCACATCCGTCTCCTGGCCTTGTTTTGGCTGGCATATTGAACCTCTTTGTTTTCTCTTCTCACATATGTTGTCAATTATATTCCTATGTATTTCATTTGGAGAGGATGTTGTTGGGAAAAGGTATTTACAATGAATGAATCATTGGTCTTGCATGTGATATCCAGTATCACTTGTATCATCAACGGTATATTTTCCAACTCCTGATCCTTCCTCTTTGTTTCCAACTTTCACATTCTAATCACCAGTAATTCAATTCATCTTGCTTACATGTTTATTCAGTTTCAGAATGTAGATGTTAAATTCTTCAATTTCATCAACATTAGTGTTAGTGGTTGGTGTTTAAATTTGAATAATATTGATATTAACTGGCCTTCCTTGTAGGCATTTGGATATTACCTTATCACAGATATGATAATTATCAAAATGATACAATAGTTATCCAAATGATAGGGTAATATCCAAATGCCTACAAGGAAGGCTAGTTTATATCAATATTATTCAAATTTAAACACCAACCACTACATTCTTTGTACTTCAAGATAGACCTTGAAATGTTCCTTTTAATGATGAATGTGATACCAATCCTTAACAATGTGATGTTCCCAACATAATAAATCATATGATTACCTGATTCAAAAATGGCAATACCAGTCCCTTTCAGCTCACTAATGCCTAGGACATCAAGATTTATGCACTTCTTTGCATTTTTGATAACCTCTGATTTTCCAAAATTCATACTTCTTGTATTTCACATTCTATTAAAGGATATTTGCAACTGTGTCTTCTCATTTTGAATTGTGCCACATCAGTCAATGAGGTCCTTGAAATTTCCTGTCCACATCATTAAGGTCAACTCTACTTAGAGGAGGTAGTTCTTCCCCACTTGTATTTCAAGTGTCTTCCAAACTGAGTGGTTTACCTTTCAGCACTGTATCTGAAAATGTTCTGCTGCTATTATATACTATTGGGAATAGTATATGTCAAACATTATTTAAACTTTTTTTATAATTCACAGTGAATGATTAATTTCCTATCATCTAAAAGTATGGAGTCCTGGTATGGCACTGTAGGATAAGCACTAGACTATTCAAACCCACCAGTTACTCCTTGAAAACCCTGTACAGGGTCACTATGGGTCAGAACCGACTCAACGACACTTAACAACAAAAACAATCTTAAAATACTTTAGGAAATATCAGCTTCCTGTTCAATAAATATCCACGGAACAAACAAAAAACTAAATCCACAGCCATCTAATCGAGTCCAATTCTAAGTGATCCTATAAAATAGAGAACTGCTCTTTAGGATTTCTGAGGCTGACACTTTTATGGAATCAGACAACCTTATCTTTCTCCTGTGGAGCACCTGGTAGGTTTGGATCAACAACCTGAGGTTCGTATTCTAACTTTAAACCCAATGTTCCACCAGGACTCCCAACGGAACAACCCTACCCTTGCCATTGAGTTGACTATGGCATAGCAACATTTACTCTTTAGTGTGTTTTTCAGTTTTGATTAAATGCTTTTTCGAGGGCTGACAAGGTGTATGGAACTATTTATTACAATCATGTGACCCAAAGCTATGTTTTCTTATCTCTTTCTTTTAATCAGATTTCTTATACTTCCCTATCACTTTTTGTTATCAGTGGTTCCCTCCCTGTTTTTAATCTGCAATTGCAATTTCCTTTCTACACAGCTCTTCCTTGCTCTACTCTTGCATTTCTTGTCATCCATTAGAATGAAGCTCAGCATTATTACTTCCTTTCCAGTTAGACTAGCAGTTCAGACATGGAATTATTCTAAGTTTTGTTTTGTTTGTTTATTTGTTGTTATCATTTTTCATATTCCTCGCAGTCTAATGAATCTTTGTTGTTTACCTCTTGATTCACTCCAAATTATTGATTTTGCCCAAAAATTAATCACCCAGAAAGTTAATCACATTTTTTAATGATATATAACGTGTTACAGCTAAAGAAAAACTTTATTGTTGTTGCTGTTGAGTGCCATGGAGCCAAGGAGTGCCTGTGGGTTTGAACTGTCAACTTTGCAATTAGCAGTCAGTCCAGTGCTTATCCTACAGAGCCACACTAGGACTTCTAAAAATAAACGTAGATTAAGATAAATATTTGTTGTTGTTGTTAAGTGCCATCGAGTCGGTTCCGACCCATAGCGACCCTGTACAGGGTTTCCGAGGATGTAAATTTTTACGGGAGTAGAAAGCCTCATCTTTCTCCCGCGGAGCAGCTGGTAGTTTCGAACCACTGACCTTAAGGTTCGCCGCCCGATTCGTAACCACTACGCTATAGCTAGCTCTATATATGTGTATAACTCTGTTCAATATAAAGAGAAATTCATACAAGGAATTTCTCCTTTGGATTCTATTAAATGATATTTAATTATGGAATGCCAAAGTAAATCCCTCTTTCAATAATTTAATAAATAATCTTAGCATAATAAAACATTAATGTCATGCTAATAGTTTAAAACAACGTTCTCAGAGTGTTATTTCTAGAATTTGTTAGAAATGCAAATCCCAGTCTTCTGAAGTTTAGGGGACTAGAGTCACAATGACTGCATTAAGGAGCCCTTCAGGTGATGTTAGTATGCACTTAAGAACTTTTATTTTAGT
>NW_006408524.1:33831644-33833108 GCF_000296735.1 Chrysochloris asiatica | reverse complement strand
AACAGCAATGCATTTGGTTGTTTTGGTCTCAGGAACCAAGTACAAAAACCAAACCATTTAGGAAATATTAATCAAACAGAAGGTAACTTGTGTTTTGTTGTTGTTAGGGTCTGTTGAATCAAGTTTTCTATAGGGTAGAGTAAAACTTTTTCATAGGATCAACTAGGGTTGCAAATATGTATGGAAGCTGACTGCCCCATCTTTCTCCCTCAGACTGACTGGTGGATTCCCACTGACGGTCTTTTGGCTAGCAGCTGAGTGCTTAACAACTGGGCTTCTTTCCTGAAAGGTAACCTCTAAAACCTTGAACTTTCCCATAATAATTAAAGTCCTTGATGAGGACTTCAGACCATACTTTGGGGTTTATGACTCATACCAGGTAGGGACTGACTATGCTAGAAAGACCCACTTCATGATAGTAACTCTCAATATCAGCCTCTTGAAACCAACTGACCTCTGGGAAGAGAGGTTACAATTTGAATGACATAATGCCAAACCAAAAACCTGTTCTCTTCCAGTCAATCTCATTACTCAAGACCTTATAGGTCTTAGTAGATTGCCCATAGGGTTTCCAAAGCTGTAAATCTTTATGGAAGCTGACTGCAACAGTTGTCACCTGCAGAGCTGCTGGTAGGTTTGAACTACCAACCTTTCAGTTAGCAACTGAATATTTGACTTCTACACCACCAAGGCTTCTTATGTAATGAGACCCTCAATAAAAGCTCTGGACACAGAAACTCCAAAGACTTCCTGGTTGGAGATAAACCTTGTTCTTTGGAACATGGAAGCTTCATGTTGGTAACCCTACTAGAACTCATTCTATGTTTCTCTTCATTTGCATCCTCTTTGCTATAATAACACTATAATGATAAGTATGCACTTTCCTGAGTTCTGTGAGTCTTTCTAGAAAATTTTTGAACCTAAGGAGTAGTAGTAGTCAGTAAATCAGAAGTAAGGAAAGTCTTGCTCTCATGGCTGGCCTCTTTAGGGGATGAAGGACATGTCTAAATTTAGAGCCAGCAGGCTAGAAGTTAGGATGTCATGAGGATTCCAAGTTTGTGGTTGACAACCAAGGTCTTTTGGAGACTTGACAGTCTGAAGGGTTATGCCCTTTAACTTTTGAAGTCTGACCAATGTCTGCATAATTTTAAGAGGAAGAAGTGCTGCATGGACAGACGGTATATCGATGTTGTATTGGTGTTGTATGAGGTGGCACTGATTCCATTCTAACTCATAGCTATCATGTGTACAGCGGAATGAATCACTGTCTTGTCAAGCATTGCTGTATTTGAGTCTATTGCTGCAGCCATTGCATCACTCAGTCTTCCACTCTACCAAGCAGGATGACTTTCTCCAGGAAATGGTCCCTTCTGATTACATGTCCAAACCACATGAGACAAATTTGTACCATCTTTGTCGGGGTTTTCCCTCGACATAGTTGTCACGAGTGTTTGGTTCACGAGG
>NW_006408524.1:33822756-33830674 GCF_000296735.1 Chrysochloris asiatica | reverse complement strand
GAAACTACTAGCTGTTCCACGGGAGAAAGATGAGGCTTTCTGCTCCTGTAAAGATTTACAGCCTCGGAAACCCTGTACAGGGTTGCTAAGAGTTAGAACTGACTCCACGGCACTTAACAACAACAACAACCTTTAATATGCATATGTTGTTGCTATTGTTAAGTACCTTCCAGTTGATTCCGACCCATTGCCACCCTGCAGAGCATATAGGGCAACTGAAAATACCATGCAGGACACACCTTAATCCTCAAAGTGACATCTTTGCTTTTGAACACTTTAAAGAGATCTTTGCAGCAGTTTTGCTCACTGTAATCTGTTGCTTAATTTCTTGGCTGCTGCTTTCATGAGTGTTAACTGTAAATTCAAGTAAAATGAAATCCTTAACAACTTCAGTCTTTTCTGCAATTAACATGGCATTCTCATTAGTCCAGTTATGTGGATCTTTATTTTCTTTATGCTGAGGTGTAATCCATACTGAAGGCTATTGTCTTGGCTCTTCATTAGTAAGTATTTCAAGTCCTTTTCACTTTCAGCAAGTATGATTTTTTCACATGTATATTGAAGGTTGTTAATGAGTCAATATCTTCTCTGTTTATAATGGTGTTGCTTATTGGTCCAGTTGTGAGGATTTTTGTTTTCAGGCTGTAGTCATTGGTCTTCACCAATAATTGCTTCAAGTCCTCTTTAAGCAAGCAAGGTTGCATCGTCTGAATATTGCAGGTTGTTAATGAGTCTTCTGACAGGTTTTCACTGCTATCCATAATGTTTTCAGTGGTTGATTAAATTTTCAGAAGTAGTCTATCTCTCTTTCTTTTGAGTTTATCTTTGTCTGAAAGTTCAGCTACAACCTGTTCACCATGGATGACCCTTATAGCATTTAAAATATTGTAGGCATAGCTTCCAGCATCACAACAACCTGCAAACAATCACAGTCTGATAAAATGATAGACAAGTGGTTGTGCTTTTATGTGCTTATTCTTAAATGCCTTCTTTCGTTGCCAACTAAATGCATCAGGTATGCATTGCTTTTAATTTAGCTCTCAAAATAAAGTCATTATAAAAAATTATTAGACTACCTTACTTTTAAGTAATTACCATGCAAAAGTGCACGCTATTCTATAAACTACATTTGATGAGTGTTAACAATGACAGCGTGGGATCAAAATACCTAATTTATTATGATTTAAAACAAGCCTGGATCAGAAATATTACGATATGATATCTTAAAACCATTTTGTCATATGGAGCTTATTTTGTTTTTAAAAGAAATGAGTCTATAAACTTACTTTTATGGAATGTACAAAATACCACAAGAAAACATGAATACAGATGATTATTTATTAGTGTAAGCAAGTACAAAATATGTGGCAACATAAAGGAACTCTGTTTGCCTTGTGCTGTGAAAGTAGCTAAACTTGTTGCTATTATTAGAGGTGTATGCGTTCTCTCAGATGGACAGGCAAAGTCACTTATAGAAGCATTTTCATCTTAACACACCTGGTTTCCTGTTGGGGCTCCAGATTCTACTGATAGTTTCACATAGAAATTTACATGTGATTTCACTGCCCTCAAAAACAAGGGCTGTCTTTCTGAGGTTATTTTAGTTACTAGACTGAGCATTTATTGTTGTTGTTGTTGTTAAGTGCCATCGAGTCGGTTCCAACCCATAGCGACCTTGTACAGGGTTTCCGAGGGTGTAAATCTTTACGGAAGTAGAAAGCCTCATCTTTCTCCCGCGGAGTGGCTAGTAGTTTCGAACCGCTGACCTTAAGGTTCGCAACCCGATTCGTAACCACTACACTACCAGAGCATTTATTGAGTACCTACTATAAGTACAGGACTGTAAACCATAACATTTGTGTTTCAAGACTGTCAGCCGCTCCTCAGGAAAAAGATGACGTTTTCTGCTCCCACAAAAATTAAAGCCTTGGAAACCCTACACAGGGTAGCTGTGAGTTCTGAACAGATTGGGACACACTTAACAATAACAACTATTTACAGAACTCAGTACAAGCTGTTCAAAGGCATGAAGAAAGCCCTTTGTCACCAAGGAGGTAACAAAAGCACAGAAGGTTCTGTTTCAACTGGTTTTGGCCAAAAATACCAGTAACATTTAAACATTAAAGTAAACATTCAAGTTTATAGACTGTTGCTAAAGCTTGACTTTCTGAAATTGCAGCTAGCTGACCTAAAAGCTCTTTCATGTAGTATGCTTTTAGAATGTTAACCAACTCAGGACAACTATGTGCAAAGAATTGTAGAAAATAAAGAAGAAAAGGTATCAGATACAGTAAAAGATGTGTATTGGATTAAAAGTATCAAGAAAGGGATAGAAGATCATATAACAGTGGGGAAGAATGTCTGGATGCATGTGATGCTTTTAAGTTTTATTATTTTATGGCACAGAGATATAAAAAAGTTTGTCTCCTTTGTATTGTTTTAATTGGTACAGTTAAGTTACTCTTGACTACAGGAAAGCATGTATCTTTAACTTCCTTTTAAAAAAACACAGTACTTTTATTAAGCATCCAGCCATGTGACTTTGCTTGCATTTGTAAAAACGTCATTAGTTCATGTTTGCCCAAATTATTTCCATGAATGGAAGTCCTAGTAGTAGCTAAAGAAATGAAACTACAAAAGTTAAAATGACTTAAAAAAAAAAAAAAAAAGGCACGTAATACTTTGCCATTGGACTTTTGCAAAATAAACACACAGAGAAAGGACTCTAATGTAGTAGTCCCAATCCTAATGTGACACTGTAGGATCAGCACTAGACTGGGAACAACAAAGCCAGCAGTTCAAACTTACTAACTGCTCCTCAGACACTCTACGCAGGGTCTCTGTGAGTCGGAACCAACTTGACTGTACTTAACAGAAAACAAACCTTTTCCTTTACAATGGCAAAAGAAAAGGTTAAAAACACATTGAACAGCAGAGCAAATTGGAATAGTTGGGAAAACATGTTTCCCAAGACTTTCAGTTTCAATGTGTGTATACAGTCTGGTAGCAAACATCAAATCGATGAAACAAAGGCATCAGACAGTGTGAGTAACATTGAACAATCCCTTTCAATTGTTAACCCAAAAGGATGGCTTTACTATTAGCTTATCAACCACTCTCCAGTAGTAGCTTCCAATATCAAAAGAAGAATTTCTCTTCCACAAAGACAGTCCAACACAAAAGGCCAAATAGAATTAAATTACACTGGCAACACACAGGTACAAGGCTCTGACCATCCACTCTTCCCTGTGCATTTGTATTAAATATTCATTGAGATTACATCTATATTTTATTCAGGTTTGCAAAAGCCTATAGGAACACAATGACCACTTTGAGTTCAGATACTGACCATATTAGAAAGAGAAGTGTTCTCACCACGGGCTATTTATCAGATCTGCAATATCAGCAGTAAGTTAGACTTTGGAGTTAGACCAAACAGGTTAAAAATCAGTCCTCACTGTCCAGGTTGGTAACATGGGAAAAATGATCTAACTTCAGAACTCTGTCCAGTACATCACTCATCTGCTGACAGTTGTAGATCTGAGCCTAGTAAAATGTCTTGTGCATAATATTGCAAAGCAAATGGTGGTTATTAGTATATGGAAATGCTATTATTATATGTCACAATACTAAGCTAAATATTAACTCAATTAAAATACTTAATTAACTAAAATACGATTAGCAGTGCAAAAGTCTTACTTTGAAATCCAGACAAAAGATGGAACACATATGAGTAAAAAAGACTTTACATCAATTTACTTGATTTTAACATTAGTGGTGGTGGTGGTATGCCATTGAGTTGGTTCCAACTCATAGCGACCCTGTACAGGGTTTCCAAGGCTGTAAATCTTTACGGGAGTGGAAAGCCTCATCTTTCTTTTGTGGGACAGCTGGTAGTTTTTAACTGCTGACCTTGCGGTTCACAGCCCCACTACGCCACCAGAGCTCCTTTGATTTTAGCATTAGAATAACTAAAAAGAATTTATGTGTTTGACCCTGCTGAATAAGTCATGGAAATGAAAACAGTTTGCAATTAGCAACACAATACTTAATTACACATTCTGAGGGTAAATGATTATGTAGTAGTTAGGTTAAGGTGTTTAAATTTTGACTCTAGGATCCATTTCTCTCTTAGTGTAAAAATGACATGGAGGCCACATCTGATCTCCTCTGACTTCACAAGAAGGAAGGAGATGCAAACTCCAAATCAAACCAAGACCAGTTCCTAAGAGACAAGAGTTCAGACATGTCTCCACCCTCCAGCTTTCTTTATCCTATTCTAACACCAACCATCTCTCCCTGAGCACTCTCTACTTCTTTACTGCGTTTGATAATTGGTTGCAATGGTCACACAGAACTCACAGACAATACCCACAATTATAGGGTTTATTAGGAAAGTGAATAGGGTACAATCCAGGGTCAGAAACAACTCAGATACAGTAGTCAGGAGCACCTCTTCTCAGCCACTCAGCCCCAGGTTTCTGCCCTGCCAGTATTACAAAGCACCATCAGCACAATGCATAAATGCCCAAAGGGCACCCTATTTGCAAGTCAACTTCAGCCTTACAACCCCACCCTCACTCAGTCCAAGAACTGGGAAGCCCAGCACTCTATCTCTCCAAGTCATTGCCTCTACTATTGCTTCTCCTGCCACCTCTGCAGCTCCCTCTCTGTATAGGGATCTGGAAGTCTAAAAGATGAACTTTACTTCAGGCTCTTCATTTTTGTTGGTAATGAGAGCCCCGATCTTGTTTCTGAGGTGGCTCATTTTAAACCTAGCAGAATGGCAAAAGCAGCTCATTCCCACATTATAGTGCCATACACCCTATCTGAAAGGCCCCACCCAATCATTTAGTGGGAGTTATGAAGCCTGGATAAAAGAGCCATATCAAGTAAATTTACTATATCACACTTAGTAATGACCTGAAATCACTAGTCAGATTTCAGAATGAGTTCTGAATTTCTGTTGTTTATACTTCATGAAAATGATCCCTGGTTGTATAGTGGGTTATTTGTGATGTTTCTAACCACAAGGTGAGCAGTTTAAATCCACCCACCACTAGGCAGAAGAATGTCGAGGCTTTCTGCTCTTGTAAAGATTTACAGCCTCTGAAACCCTATTGTTGCTGTTTCTAAGTGCTGTCAGGTCGGTTCCAACTGATAGCGACCTTGTACAGGGTCCAAAGAGCAGCTGGTGGTTTTGAACTACCAACATTATAGGCTCACTATAAGCTGGGGTTTGAACCTATGACCTGCTTGCTAGGAGAAAAATAAGACTTTCTGCTCTCACAAAGATTTAAAGCCTCAGAAACCCTATGTTGTTGTTATTGTTAAGTGCTGTAGAGGTGATTCCGACTCATAGCAACCTTGTATATAGGGTTTCTGAGAAGCGTTGGTGGTTTTGAACTGTCTACTTTGCGGCTCCAACTGACCTTGCAGTCCAGTGCATTATCCTGAAGCAATACACCAGTACTCTTATAGAAGGTCACTAAGAGTTGGAACTGACTTGATGACACTTAATAGCTACAGGTCTGAACAATTCAATGACACACTACCAACATTAACACTACCACCATACTTTAGAAAGTTAAAGGTAGAAGATCCTAGAAAGTGGAGCTTAAGTACTAGTCCTGCTTATCTACTAATTTTTACATCTTAGACAGGCTAATTGACCTCTGTGAGTCTCACTTCTATCACAAGTAATGGTAAAACTACCTGCTTAAATGATTATGAGGAGTAAATAAAATAAGGATAGTAAAACATCAGGTTCAAGTGGAGGTTCAGAACTGTGAGTTCCCTTTCCTTTCATTCAATCAGAAAACATATTTATGAACCTAGAGGACCAGGAAAATTTGATTCTGAAGTCTGAGGAAATGTGTGTATCATGTTTCTTTGGGAACAATCCCATATGATTGTATAGAAGGGACAATAAAGAAAGAAATGCACTTCACCTAATCATTTAAATATTATATTTTGAGTAGAATTTGGATTGGAATTGGTGATAGCATTATAAGTTATATGACTTTATATAGGTATTTACCCTCAGAATTAAATAAATATTTTTTAAATCTCAGTAATCCTATGACGGAAAATTAAGGAAGGTTGTAAAAAAGACAACTTCTTGAATTATAAACATGGACTCTTGCTTTTAAAATCATCCTTGACCTTAGCAGAATCCTTTTATCTCCGTGGTATATTGAATGGAGATGGGGTCGTCCTTTCTTCTTTCTTCACTTCTACAGACTTTTGTATCCACATAGAGTTAGGTTTGGCCTTCCCTTCTTTCTCAAGGAATTCAAGTATCCCTAAGAGTGGACTGGTATGGTGCTGTGGGTTAATGCACTGTACTGCAAAGTCGTTTTAATTACAAGGTCGGTGGTTCAAGCTCACCAGTTGCTCCTTGAAAACCCTATACAGGGTCGCTATGGGTTGGAATCGACTCAACGACACTTAACAACAACAACAAGGGCGGACTAAGGATCTCTGTCAGTATAGTGGTTGCAAGTTGGGCTGCTAGCCTCAAGGTGCACAGTTTGAAATTACCCGCAGTTTTGTTAGATAAAGATGAGGTTTTCTGCTCCTGTTAAGATTTACAGCCTTGGAAACCCTATGCAGGGTCACTATGAGTCAGAACTGACTCCACGGCATACCACCACGACCAAGACTGGACTATGTTACCAAAGTAATTCTTCATTGGTCTAAGCCCTGAGGAGTAGCATGTATTTCTAGTTTTACTAGGCAGAAGGGAACTCCTGAATACTCTGTCCAAGATGAGTACATCACAAAGCTGTTTCTGAATTTTCTGAATACCTAGTGGTCTGAGCTGGCATGGTATGAAACTCGGTTTTTCAAAATTCTAAAACTATTAGATGTCAACAACAGAAAAAGTAAATAATTATCTGAACTGGATATTTAAAAAGATGTATTTGTGTGCTAGGAGTATTGGGCTTCAAAGTGAAAGAGGTAAGTAGGAATTTGACACTGCATTGTCTTATCAATATTTTCAACAGAGTGTTCACAGGTTACAGAGGCTAAGGCTTGAGATATAGTGTTTTTCAAGGGAAGATGAGGTCCATATGAGACTGGGTGTTAGAAATCTTACTGCCTCTTTCAGTATAAGGCCTATTCATTATCCCAAGAAATATTGAGAAGGTTTGCTTCCAATTGTAGTTAAAAGTATGAACACATCCAGGAGAAATCAAGAACCCAAGCCTATTCCATAACTAGGGGTTGTTGTTGTTATTAAATACCATTGTGTTTCCAATTCATAGCAACTCTGAATAAGGTTTCCACAGTTGTAAATCTTTGCAAGAGCAAAAAGCTTCGTCTTTCTCCCACGGAGGGGCTGGTGAGCTTAAACCACTGGCCTTGTGGTTTGCAGTCCAGTGCTTATCCGACAGAGTCACCGTGCTCGGCATAGCGACAGGTAGACTTATTTATACGAATTGTGCATAAAATCCAAGCTGACAGCTTATCATAAAAAACAGTCTGGATAAGTAAATTCCCACTCTTATTCTACTCTGGCAGAATTCATGTGTGACTGAATTCAATGGCCCATGGCATGTGTGACAGAGAAAACAATAACAGAAGCAACAAATGTATATATGAGGGGACTTCAATAAGTTTGTTGAAACATGGAATCGAAAGATAATGGGATTTTGCAACATAACTTTTGAAGTCCCTTTGTGTGTGTGTGTGTGATCCACTTAACAACAACAAACTGAGGAGGAGCTCACAATTATCACATAAAAAGTCGCAGACGGGTCTCTTGTGATACAATTGTGAATAATTGTTATCAGGACTGATTGTGAGGGTTGGAAATGCAAAGGTAGATGTTTTATAGCAAGGAGGGGAGTGATTAACTTTTCAGTCTAGGAGCGGAGGTCCCTAGGACCATCAAGGGAGAAGAGCAGAGAGT
>NW_006408524.1:33814313-33821541 GCF_000296735.1 Chrysochloris asiatica | reverse complement strand
TACAGTAAATGCACCAAATGCACTAGGTCATTTGATGTTTTGACTGCGGTTTCTTTCCATTGAATGTACATTCAAGTAAAATGAAATTCTTGAAAAGTTCAATGTTTCCTCTGTTTTTCCTGATGGTTGTTGTTAAGTGTTAGTCGATTCCAACTTATAATGACCAAGTAAAGGGTTTGAACTTTCAACCTTGCTGTGTAGCAGTCCACACCAGGACTCATGGATAGAGAAGTAAAAGTGAAAATACAAATCACGATGAATAAAAGAATATAAGAAGGGGAAGACAGGAAAATTTATCAACAAAAACAAAAAAAGAAACCTCTAAAAGTGAAAAATATGAACAATGATATGAAAAACTAAGTGAATTGGTTAATTATTGATTTGATCCAATCAAAAGGAAAATCTGTAAACTGGAAAACAAAACAGTTGAAATCACAGAAAGTAGGCCAAAGGTTCAAGATGTTTAAGGCTCCTAGAGAATAAGGAAGAAAGTGTCCAATATATCCAGCAAGAAAGAAAATGTATAACTTCAAAAGTAATTTTTAAAGATCAATTGAATATTGGATGAACTAGAGACTGATTACTACATACCAGAAGAGTTGTGTGATGACATGAAGAACATCACACACGAAGACACCAAAAGGATATTAAAGAGACAGAAAAGCAGGAAAACACCAAAATGAATGTCAGAAGAGACTCTGAAATTTAATCTTGAGCACAAAGATGCTAAAGCAACTTGAAGAAGTGAGGAAGAAAAAGAGTTGAACAGAAAATTTCAAAGAGAAGATCAAGAAGATAAAGTAAAACATTATAATGAGATGTGCAAAGACCTGGAGTTAGAAAACAGAAAAGAAGAACATCTTCAGCATATCTCAAGCTGAAATAACTGAAGAAACATGTCAAGCTTCGAATGGCAATATTGAAGGGTTCTATGTGTGACACTGCAAAATAACGCACTGGACCACAAGGTCGGCTTGAACTGCAAGGCTGGCAGTTCAAACCCACAGACATTCTTCAGAAACTCTGACTCACCGGCACTTAACAACAATAACAACGGTCAAATACTGAATGATGCAGATAGCATCAAAAAAGATGCAGGGAGTATACAGAGTCATTGCACCAAAAAGATGGGTCAGTGTTCAACCATTTAAAGAAGTAGCATATAACCAAGCTAGGCAAGCAGCAATAGCAGTGACGGAGTAAGTCCAAGCTGCACTGAAGACATTGGCAAAAAAATAAAACAAAATAAAAAATAAACAAGGCTCCAGGATTAAATGGTATGGAAGTGGAAATGTTTCTGCAAACTGATGCAGTACTGGAGGTGCTCATTTTCTATGCCAAGAAATTTGTAAGATAGCTACCTGGCCAAGTGATTGGATGAAATCCAGATTTGTTCCCATTCCAAAGAAAGGTGATGCAATGGAATGTGGAAATCATCTAACAATATCATTAATTTCACACGCAAGTAAATCTTGCTGAAAATTATCCTAAAATGGTTGCAGCAGTACATTGACAGAGTGGTGGTGGTGGTTGTGTGCAACTAAGTTGGTTCTAACTCGTACGACTCTGAATAGGGTTTCCAAGGCTGTAAATCTGTACAGGAGCAGAAAGCCTCTTCTTTCACCCAATGGTGGATTAGAATGACTGGCTTTGCAGTTATCAGGCCAGTTTGTAATCCCCTACATTACCAGAAACTGCCAGAAATTCAGGCTGGTTTCTGAAGAGAATATGTATGGAACAAGAGACATCACTATTGACATCCGATGGAGCTTGAAAATACCAGAGACATGTTACCTTGAGGTTCTATTATGCTTCATTTATAGCTAAGCAAAGGCATTCAACTGTGTGGATCTTAAAAAATTATGGATATCATTTGGTAGAATAGTAATTCCAGAACACTTAATTATTTTCATGAAGAACCTGTACACCAAGAGGTAGTCATTTGAATGGAACAAGTGTATATTGAATGGTGTAAAATCCGGAAAGGTGTGTGCCACTATTGTAGCTTTTCACCAGATTTATTTAATTTGTGTGCTGAGCAAGTAATCTCAGAATCTGGAATATATGAAGAAGAACATGGCATCAGAATTGCAGAGGACACAGCCTTGCTTAAAGAAACTGAAAGGATTTAAAATACTTACTGAAGAAGAACAGTATGGATTGCACCTCAGTATAAAGAAAACAAAAATCCTTATAACTGAACCAATAAATCACGTCATAATAAATGGAGAAAATCTTAAGTTTTCAAAGATTTAATTTTACTTGTATCCACAATCAACACTCAATGGAAGCAGCAATCAAGAAATCAGAAGACTTATTGCATTAGACAGATCTGCCACAAAAGACCTCTTTCAATTGTTCAAGAGTGAAGATGTCACGTTGAGACAAACCATAGTATGTTCAATAGCCTCATATATATATCAGTTGAACAATGAATAAGATATACTTTAAAAGAATTGATGCATTTGAATTATGGTGTTGGAAAAGAATACTGAAAGCACTTTAAACTGCCTGAACAACAAAGGAATCTGTCTTGGAAGAAGTATAGACAGAACACTCCGTAGAAACTAGGATGATGAGACTATCTCTGATACTTTGGACTTGTTTTCAAGAGGGACTAGTCCCTGGAGAAGGACATCATGATTGGTAAAGTAGAAGGTCAACGAGAAAGAGGAAGACCCCCAGGGAGATGGATTGAGATAGAGGCAGTAACAACTGGCTCAAAGGTAGCAATAACAATGAGGATGGTGCAGAATCAGCATTTCAGTCTGTTGTGCACAGAGTTGCTATGAATTGGAACTTATTCAATGACACCTAACAGCAACAACATGGAACAAGAAGTGTCTAACAATGAAGAAATATCAGTTTCCCTATAGACAGGAGAATCTTGTTTTGTTAAGTGCTATCAAGTCACTTCCGACTCATAGTGACCCTGTATAGGGTTTCCAAGGAGTGGCTGGTGAGTTTGAACTGCTGACCTTGCTGTTCAACCTGACCTTTCCATCCAGTGTTTTATCCTACAGTGTCACCATCTTAGCAGAAAAAAAAAGTGGTGCACAGTAATGCCTATCATTGTTAAACTTAGTCAAGGCCAAAGGAAAAATTCTCAAAACCATCCATTAATAATGAGATCTCTAAGAGCAGATATTTCCTCAGCAACTGAATCTCCATTTTTCTGTCACTCAACTAATGGCAACCCCATTTTCCAAGTTGCTTAAGACCAAAAATCTTTCCTGTACTTCCCTTAAATCCATATCCACTCCTTAGAATGATAACATGCATCTGCAGACCTAAACAAAATGGAGTCAATTTAGTCATTGTTGTTGTGTAGTGCTGTTGAGTGGGTTCTGACAGATAGCGACCGTGTATAGGGTTTCCAAGGAGCAGCTGGTGAGCTTGAACTGCTGACCTTGCAGTTCAAATGGCTTTGCAGTCTGATGCATTAACCCACAGCACCACACCATTAGGTCTCAATAAATAAGGACTCTGCAAATAAGGAAGTGTTAAAATTAGCCAAGATGATCTCATAGTCCTAGAAGGAGAACAGGACTTGTTTAAGCCTATCCAGATAGTTAGCTCAGAAACTAAGTAGCTGAGACCCTGAAGGTACAGTATTTGAGAAAGTTTATTGTCTTACTGTATCTTTTTCCAAAGAATGCTATCGTCATGTTAAAATAGGTTAAGTGTACATCCAAAGTTAATTTACCCTATATAATGTGCCTGCTCTTTGTGAAGGACAGGACAGTCTTGAGAGATTATTCTCCCTGTTCTTCAGACTGCTGGTTTTCTGTTAATAAAGCTTGGATTGGATCTCTCCCCATCTCCCTCAGTCTTAACTCAGGACCATTGTTTTGACTGTTCCCTATGGATGGTGTAATATTCACATGAATCATCATATAACATTTAGATATTTTTCTCAGTGATCTCATCAGAAAATTTCACTGATCACTTCCCACAACTTTCTTTAGATATGTAACATAACACGACCATGTTGTTGATTTGCTTATTTGCCCACCCTCAGCTTGAAGATAGATTCCTTGAAGATTTGTGTGCCACTCCATTTGTATGCCTGGAGCAGTGACTGGCATATAGCATGTCTTTAAAAAAAAAAAAAATACACATATTTGCTGAGCAAATGAATGAAGCCTTTTCCTAACACATTGTTTTCAAATAAATATGGAATACTTTCAAAAACTGTCTAATATTGGGCACAAAGACCAACCACCATAGATCTAGCACTTATGACTTAAAGGTAGAAGGGGAAAGGAAACATCTCCAAATGGAGTGTTAGGTAGATGTGAGTTGATGAAATCAGGGAGCTTTTTTTTTGTAAGTTTTTATTATGAATTGAGTGATAGTTTACATGGGATCACATTGGTTTTACCCTCATCATTTCACTACAATGATTACAATTGCCTCCGTGCATCATCATTCAATAGTATTTGCTTCTATTCCCTCTGTTTGTTTGTTTGTTTGTTTTTTGCTTTTTTCAAAGTTTTTATTGTGAATTGAGTGATAGTTTATATGAAGGTTTTACACTCATTATTTCATTGCAATGATTACAATTCCCTCCATGCATCTTTAGTCAACAGTATTCGTTTCTATTCCCTCTGTGTTTTTTTGTTTTTTTTTTTTTGGGGGGGGGGCAGGGATGTACATCAAAACATTCAAGAATATGTAATCATTTAAATAACCAAAGGGCACATTCTGTGTTTTGGCTCTTTTGGGAGATGTACACCAAAACACTCAGGAATATATAATCATTTAAACAACCAAAAGGCACATTCTGCAAGCCTGTCTCCTGGCTGCCAACACACAGCCTTTTTCTTTCCATGAGTCTAGAGTCCTCAACTGCTCCCTCTCTCCATGTCCCCATCTCTGCCTCCATCTCTGGTATCGCTGCTTCTCTGGGTAGGGTCCCACATTCCGCTTGTGCTCTTCTCACTTGATGGTCCTAGGGTCCTCTGGTCCTGGACTGTAAGATTAACTACTCCCCCCTTTTTGTTACAATACTTTGACCTTTATAGTTGTGACAGTCATAATTAGTCATGATAACAATTACTCATGAGCATTACATTTTAACAGAAATATCAAGTCATTCAACTTGTTGAAAATATAGTGACAAAAGTTTATTAGGGACAAAATTGGGAGGTTTCAAACTCAGGCTAATACGTACAGACTTTATGAACTGGTGTTGAGGAACTTGAGATACCTTTAAGAAGAAAATGATACAAATTCAAAGTCACGCTTTAGAAAATTGGTTTGGCTGGAAACATTACTGTCAAAGTAAAGGGTGTGTAAGGATCATGAAACACAGGTGGACAAGTGATTCATGAAGTGAAGACTAAGCATTAAAGTACTTGGATAGGCTATTCGAGCAGGTCTTTGGCTTGTTTATGCCTGTGCAATGGCATTGCCCAGTGTAGAGACGGATCTAGGTAATGTCACGGACAGATTGTGGGCAAAGAAATGGTGATTGAAACATTCTCTAACATCAAAAAAAAATGAAAGAAAAAATTTCTTGTATACATCTTTTGTCTAAAATACATCCTTAGATTTTGGTAAAGCTGGATGCATGCCGTTTATTCTGTCCACACCTCTGTGGCAAAGAGAAAGAAAGCAGTAGGACCATTGTGACTTTATTAATTTCTAACCCATTAGAGAGGCTAGGGTGTGGAAATTCTCAGCATAAGAGTAAATAACTCCTGGCTTCCATCCTTGAGAATGAAGAAATCTCTGTTTTCACCCCGGAATGGGAGGTCACTAAGTAAGATGAATAATTTTCTGCAATTCCTGAGCCATTTAGGAAATGCTGACTAATATATTTATGTGCAAAGGCACATTGCCTTAATTAATTTTAAATATCAAGCTATCCAGGCTATCATCTGAGCTTTAATATTAGCCTGTTCAAGCCAAGAATGTGGTTTTGTATTTGCTTTGCAAATAGTATATGCGCTCAGTTTGCTTATGTAGCAATATTCTGATTTCAATTGCTACATGATCTGTCTTAAGAATTCTGACTAGATAATTTGATTTAGCTACAAAGGCAGAATACAAATCTCTGAATATATCTGTTTTGATAAGGATAGCAGAATATTAATGATCCGATTTTTTAAAAAAGTCTAAGTCTCTCTTCAGGGTTATGAAGGCAGGTCAAATGAAATATAGGCAGTTTCCAGGTTATGAAGGAGCTCTGATAGCGTAGTGGTTACAAGTTGGGCTGCTAACCTTAAGGTCAGCAGTTCGAAACTGCCAGTCATTTCATAGAAGAAAGATGAGGCTTTCTGCTCCTGTAAGGATTTACAGGCTCAGAAACCCTATGCAGGGGCACTGTGAGTCAGAACGGACTCCACGGTACACTACCACCACCTCCATGTTATGAATGAAACCCATTCCTGAGTATGTCTTTAATTTGTAAGTAATTTAGAACAGGTGTACATGGTTCTCACCTACCCTTCCTTTAGTATGAGAAAAGACTCAATCCTTTTTGAATAATTGAAAAACTGCTTGTGCTGCAAGTTAAAGTGGAAAGAATTGTTGGGAGTAGGGATCGGTTCAATGGTTTCAAAATGAGGGCAAATTTGTGTAATATCAAAGGCAGGTGCAATTTGTCTGTAAAGTGGGCATACATGTATATGAAATTTATTGTGTGTGTGGCTGGGTGGTGGTGCATGATAGAGTTATTGCAAAGGGATTGTATAAAAAGGCAGAAAAATTAACTCACAAGGGATGGTGAACAACAGATGGTCCCTTGGTGATCAGGGCCACTATGTGTGAATGAGGCTGTGATGAGGGCCAGTGGGAGCTGAAATCCAGCTCTTCACTCTGCTCTCACCACCAGGCCTGTGTTTTCCCAGAGGGAGAGCTTTTTCCTAATTTCAGAATAATTGGTTTAACACACCCAAAGGCATATTGGCAGTAAGGAGAGCAAAAATCCAACAGAATGTGTATTTCAAAAGGCAAGAAATAGCAGCATTAAAGGAAAGTACAGGGAAAATCAAGAGACAAGAGTGAATACTGTGCTATGCAGATGATACAACTTTGCTTACTAGAAGAGAATTTGAAATTCTGATGAAGATAACAGTTTATAGTCTTCAGTATGGATTGCACCTCAATGTAAAGAAAACGAAAATCTTCAAAACTGAACCAGTAAATAATGTCATGATAAATGGAGAAAAGATTGAAGTTGTCACAGACTTTATTTTGCTTGGATCCACAATCAACACAC
>NW_006408524.1:33795380-33812225 GCF_000296735.1 Chrysochloris asiatica | reverse complement strand
GAAGTTCTCTGTCAATGTATGATTGTAGCCATTTCTGTATTACCTTTAGCAAAACTTTACTCACATGGGATATCAAAGAGATTGTCTGATGATTGCCGCATTCCGTTCGGTAACCCTCTTTGGAATGGGCACAAATACGGATCTCTTCCAACCAGTTGGCCAGATAGTTGTCTTCCAAATTTCTTGGGAGAGATGAGTGAGTGCCTTCTGTACCGCCTCACTTTCTTGAAAGATTTCAATTTTTATTCCATCAATTCCTGGTGCCTTGTTCTTTGCCAATTCATTCAATGCCCCTTGGACTTCCTCCTTCATGATCATTGGCTCTTGATCATATGCTACCTCTTGAAATGTTTGAACATCAACCATTTCCTTTGGGTACAGTGACTCTGTGTATTCCTTCCATCTTCTCTTGATGCTTTTTGCATCATTCAATAATTTGCCCAGCAAGTCTTTCAATAACGAATGTTGAGGCTTGAATTTTTTCTTCAGTTCCCTCAGCTTGAGAAATGCTGAGCGTGTTCTTCCTTTCTTGTTTTCTGGTTCCAGATCTTTGCACATTTTGTTGTAATATTTGGCTTTATCTTCTCAAGCTGATCTTTGAAATTTTCTATTCAGTTCTAGGACCTCATCGTTTCTTCCATTTGCTTTAGCATCTCTACACTGGAAAGCAAGTTTCAGTGTCTCTTCTGACATCCATTTTGACCTTCTCCTTCTTTCTTGTCTTCTCAATGACTTTCTGCTTTCTTCATGTATGATGTTCTTGATGTCATCCAACAACTCTTCTGGTCTTCGGTCTTTAGTGTTTAATGTATCAAATCTGTTCTTCATATGATCTCTAAATTCAGGAGGGATATATTCAAGGTCATATTTTGGCTCTCATGGACTTGTTTTCATTTTCTTCAGCTTCAGTTTGAAATTTGCATATGAGTAATTGATGGTCTATTCCACAGTATGCCCCTGGCCTTGTTTTCACTGATGATATGGAGCTTTTCCATCGTCTCTTTCCACAGATGTAGTCAATTTGATTTTTATGTATTCCATCTGTTGAGGTCGATGGGTATAGTCATCTCTTATGCTGTCTAAAGGAGGTATTTGAAATGAACAAATCATTGGTTTTGCAGAAGTCTATCATGTGTTCTCCAGCATGATTTCTATCACCAAGTCCATATTTTATAACTACTGATCCTTTAGCAGTCAAGAAATTAAATGATGTATTACTTTAGGTAAATTTGTTGCACAAGGTTTTTTTAGTGTTAAAGAGCCAAGATGTCACTATGAGGACTAAGGTATGCCTGACCTAACCCATGGTACTTCTAAGACCTTCATATGCATGTGAAAGTTGGACGATGAATAAGGAAGAATTTTTGAATTATGATGATGGAGAAGAATATTAAAAGTATTATGGACTGCCAGAACAAACAGATCTGTCTCTGAAGAAGTCCAGCCAGGGTGTCTTTCATATTTCAGGCATGTTATCAGGAGGACCAGTCCCTGGAGAAGCACACTGTATTTGTTAATGTGGTCAGTGAAAAAGAGGAAGACCACCAACAAGATGGATTAACAAAGTGGCAGTAGCAAATGGACTCAAGTGTAACAACAATTCTGAATATGGTACAGAACTAGGCAGTGTTTCATTGTGTCGCTGTGAGTAAGACCTGACTACAGGGCATGTAACAGCAACATACCAGCGTGAACACAGAGTAGCTGATTCCCTCTTCACATCACATCTTGGGAAAATTACCTCTCCCCATGGCCATGAGAAGTGGAATCCTGGTGTGGCAATGTAGGATAAACACAGTACTGCTAACCACAAAGTTGGCAGTTCAAACTCTCCAGCTGCTCATTGGAAATCCTATACAGGGTTGCTATGAATCATAACCGACTTGATGGCACTTAAAAACAATAACATGCCAAGCAGAAGTTCAGAGGTTTTATTTCTGGCCCAAGATTAAAAATAAATCTTGGGCCAGAAATAGCTTTTTTTTTTGTTATTGTACTACTCTGGAATTTACAGCCTCGGAAACCCTGTGCAGGGTCACTATGAGTTGGAACCGACTCCTTGGTATTTATCAACAGCAACAACAACTCTGGAAATCAGAATGCAGGATAATCTCACCATCTCAAAAAGAAAGATGTTGATCCCAGGGGTTCCTCAAAAATTATTCACTCAGGCAAACCTATGGGGTAATTTAGATAATTGAAACACAGGTAGGTATTCAGAAAATCTAATCAGCTTTGTTCCATACTCTTATCAATGCGCATATTGTCAAGGTTTAAATAACAATTGAGAGAAATCTTTAGTGGAATATTGTGATATGAGCAATCCAACAGGAGAAAAAGCGACTTGAAGCAACAGACTATGCAGGGCCAAGAAAACATTGATATTAACATGCAGAGATGTTGTTGTTGTTGTTAAGTACCTTTGAGTATTTTGTGGGTTCCCACTCATATTGACCCTGTATAGAGTTTCTGAGGAGTGGATGGTGAGTATAAATTGCCAACTGTACAGTTCAAAGCCATGTTGTGGTCCAGTGCTTATCCTACAGTGCTACACCAGTACTCCATGCAGAGGTAGAAGATAATATATATCCTTGAAACAAAAACACATTGCTGATAAAAAAAAAAAAAAAATGGGTTTAAAAATGATAGAAATGAAACATTCAATAAAAGGTGTTTTCCTGGAAAATAAACTTGGGGAAAGATTTAAAAATAAATAAATCAAAGATTAGAAGAAAAGTTAAGCAAATTAGAAGATCAGTCCAGGAGGTGCAATATGCCACAACTTATTCATACCCTTTGTTGTGTATGTATTCCTTCTACTCTTATGAAGTGGCACTATTCTCTTTTGAAAAATCCTTAAAACATACATATTAGTATGAATAGCAAGTTTGGAAGACTTACTGGGTTATTCGTTAAGGTTGAGATAATTGTACTATTGTTGTTGTTGTTGTTGTTAAGTGCCATTCAGTTGGTTCCAACCGATAGTGAGCCTGTATAGGGTCTCCGAGGAGTGACTGGTAGATTTGAACCACTGACCTTGTGGTTCAAACTGACCTTGCAGTCCAGCGCATTATCCTACAATGTTTCACCAGGACTTCTAATTCTACTGTTTGGTTACGTGTTGTGGAATTGGTTTTGTCTCATAGCGACCCTGTACAGGGTTTCCTAGGCTGGATTTACCTGTACAGGGTCGCTATGAGTCTGAACCGACTCCACGGTACATTAGAACAACAGCAATGCTACCAGAGATCCTTTATTCTACTATTGTTGCTGTTGTTGTTAAGTGCCGTCGAGTCGGTTTCGACCCATAGCGACCCTGTACAGGGTTTCTGAGGATGTAAATCTTTACGGGAGTAGAAAGCCTCATCTTTCTCCCGCGGAGCGGCTGGTAGTTTCGAACCGCTGACCTTAAGGTTCGCAGCCCGATTCGTAACCACTACGCTACCAGAGCTCCTTTAGCCACCCTGAATTGTTATCACACGAGCCACACCCACTGAGAGGAACAAAATCATCAACACTGCACACCACTCCTTACTTAACTACATACATAAAGCTCATTTTCCACTGTCAGATTATCTGCTCCCAGAGAATCCTAACTCCCTGATTTCCTGCTGTGTCTCTACATTGGTACATGGTGAACACTGGCTCAAATATTATTAATCGATATTGAGTAAATTCCTAGCAACTTTCAGGGAATAAACTATTGCTTTCCTCTCAAAGTATAGGTGACTCAACTTCAGCAACTGCAGTTATTGACATTATTCTTATTTACCTCATTTTATATTTTTGGTGAAGTCATAAGAAATGTAGTTGAAAATAAACAAACAAAAACCAGCTTTAAGAGGATTTTCTTTTAGTAGTCCCACAATGGTCAACTAGCATTATTATGAAAAAGTTTCATGCTGAAGAATGTGGAAATGCCATGTAGGTTAGTCCCTGATATGACTAAAATCTCATAGCTTTATCCGACTCAGATGACAAAGGAATAGTTACTAACATAAGAAAAAGTAAGAAGGATTGCCCCAGTATCGTTCAAAGCTTTGCCATGCCTCAGTTCAAGCTCCTCAGAGATCATCTAATAACTACACGAACTTGGGCAAGTTGCTTATTCAATATGGGCCTTCATGTTTTCATCTTCAAAACAGAGATGCTATAACTGCTTTGCCCACAATAAAGAAAATCATGTATGAAGAATTATGTCTGAAGGCACTTTAAGAACTATAAAGCAATTTAACATTTCCACATTGTAATTATAATATATATACAAAATTGTATAATCGTGTTATTATATTATTACAAATGATTGAGTCTCAGAACAAACAGTAAAATCCTGAGAAGCTGAGGAAATGAAGAGTAGACAAGCCTCCAGTACAAACAGAGAAGGATAAATTCACAGTGGGAACTCTGAATAGGACAAGTAAGGTGAAGTCAAGGCTGACTGTTTATATTTTGGGAGGTTTTACTGGAAGAGTAAGTGCAGGAAAACACAGTTTTCAAACAAATGAGCATAACCATGAAATTATCTTGCCAAGAATGAAATCTTTGAGGAGGGGACTTCCAAGTTTTTATTTCTTTCACAATTTAAGTTATTTGCTTATTTTTAAATAAGGTGTAAGATCTGGGATTGAACTCCACTTCTTGCAAATTGTGCAGAGAAAGTGTGTGGTGACCTTTTTTTCCCTCCCTGAATATTTTGATGTCCTGAATATTTCCATGGAGTCTACACAAATTGCTTTAACAGCTAATTTTGGGAGTCATCAGAGACGAGAGAGAAAGCAAGGTGAGGATGGTATGAATGTGCCATCTCAGTCCTTAAAACATAGAGGGAGGGGCTTTGTGCTTGTGCAGCTTCTCACTTGTGAGGTATATTATTTTGAATATTTTAATATTTCTGAGAATGGGCAGCACTTATGATTCTGCAGTATTAATCATACCGAATGCATATTTCATGAAGTATCTCTTGTTCCTCAAACAAAACAAACCAAATATTCACTTGTTGGTACATTCGAGAGTGAAGCCATATTTTCTTGAGGGAATAAAATATATTTACTTATAATGATCACAGTTTTTTAAATGATCATCTCATTAAGAAAAAAAAAAAAACTTGTGCTAGAAAGTTGTCATTTTGAAGGGTCCTGATATGGCACTGTACAGTAAAAACTAGACAGCTAGCTGAAAGGTCAGCAGTTCAAATCCTTCAGCCTCTCTTCCAAAACCCTTTATAGGGTCACTATAAGCAAAACCAACTTGCTGACCATTAAAGATAATCACAATATCCATGTCCTATGCATTAGTGAGCTGAAATGGACTTGGACTGGCCATGTTAAATCCAGCAATCATATGGTTTACAATGCTGACGACAAAATGGAGAGTAATTTTGTCCCATTCATCATCAAAAAAGATCATTTCAAGATCTGTTTTGAAGTACAATGCATCTATTTTGAAGTACAATGCTGTCTGTGATAGTATAGTATGCATACATATACAAAAGCGGTCAATTAATACCACTATTATCCAAGTTTAGGAGCTCTGGTAGCATAGTGGTTACGAATCGGGCTGTGAACTGCAAGGTCAGCTGTTGGAAACTACCAGCGGCTCCGCGGGAGAAAGAGGAGGCGTTCTGCTCCCATAAAGATTTACAGCTTTGGAAACCCTGTGCAGGGTCATTATGAGTCGGAACCGACTCCACGGCACTTAACAACAACAACAACAACATTAACCAAGTTTATGTACCATTCACTATATACAGTGATGATGAAATTGAAGAATCATACCAACTTCTTCAGACTGAAATTGATCAAACATGCAATCACAATTCATTAATAATTACTGTTGAAAAATCTGGTCTCAGTAATAGAAATGAATCTGGAGATCTCATGGTAAAATTTTATAAAACTGACAATTTATTCAGTGCAAATACCTTTTTATCAGCAGCATAAATGATGACTATACATGTGGACTTCACCATATGAAATACACAGGAATCAAAGTGACTACATCTGTGGGAAGAGACAGTAGAGAAGCTCATTATCATCAGCCCAAACATGGCCAGGGGTCAACTATGGAACAGACCATTTTTTGCACATATGCAAGCTCAGACTGAAGCAGAAGAACATTAAAATAAATCCACTAGGGTCAAAAAAGTGTCTCAAGAACAGATTTAGTGCATTAGACACTAATGACTGAAGACCAGAGGAATTATGGAATAAGAAAGGATATCATACAGAAAGACAGCATAAGATCATTTAAAAGACAGGAAAGAAAAAAGAAAAAAAAAAAAAAAAAGACCAAAATGGATGTCAGAAGAGACTCTGAAACTTGCTCTTGAACTTAGAGATATTAAAATGACTGGAAAACATGATGCAGGAAAAGCTGAACAAAAAATTTCAAAGGGTAGCTCCAGAAGATGAAGTGCAGTATGATAATGAAATTTGCAAAACCCTAGAGTTAGAAAACTGAAAAGGAAGCGTGCACTCAGTATTTCTCAAACCCAGAGAACTGAAAAAAGTGTTCAAACCTTGGGCTGCATTATTGTAGGATTCTAGGGGGAAATATTGAATGATGCAGTAAGCATCAAAAGAAAATAAAAAGGAAAACACAGAGTCACTGTACCAAAAAGTTTGGAGAAAAGCTCATAACAACCTACAATATGCAACTAGCACAACCTTGCTTTCTGGAAGCAAAGAGGACTTGAAAAATACTAACAAAGATCAAGGACTACAGCCTTCAGTATGAATTGTACTTCAATGTAAAGAAAATGAAAATCCTTACAACTGGGCCAATAAATAACCTCATGATAAAAAGAGAAAAAAGTGAAATTGTCAAAGACTTAATTTTACATGAATCCACAATCAACACTCATGAAAGCAGCAGTCAAGAAATCAAAGGACCTATTTGATTTGGCAAATCTGTTTCAGAAAACCTATTAGTAGTGTTGAAAAGTAAAGATATCACTTTGAGGGCTGAGGTATACCTTAACCAAGTCATTTTCTTTTCAATCACCTCATATTCATATGAAAGTTGGACAATTAATAAGGAATATCACAAAAGAATTGATGCATTTGAATTATGGTGTTGATGAGTTATATTGAAAACACCATGGACTGCCAGAGGAACAAACAAACCTTTCTTGAAGGGACTACAGTCAGAATGTTCCTTAGAAAATGAAGATGGTGGGACTTTGTCTTTTGTACTGTGGATGTGTTGTCAAGAGGGACCTGTCTCTATAGATGGGCATTATGCTTAGTAAAGTGGAAGGTCAGCAAAGAAAAGGAAGACCCCACCAAGACTGATGGACACAGTGGCAGCAACAATTTGCTCAAATGTAACAACAAACCAACAGGATTCTGCAGTGTTTTGTTCTATTGCACATATGGTCACTATGAGTTGGAACCAACTGAATAGCCTCTACAGCAACAACAAAACCATGTACTATCCCTGCTCTAGAGAAACACATGCATAAACTCCTAAAGGAAGTAAGAAAGCCATTTTATATGGAAAGACCATGTTTTCTAGATAGCCCTGGAATGCTTCTGCCGTGTACTAAGGAACTTGTGTAGGAGACACCTCTTCCATTACCTCTCTTTCCACCAGTGCTCTGAATCTCTAGATAAAGCTCACTGCAACCTAGCTGTCAAACAGGAGGAAATCTCTTAAAAGATTTTGTTGAAGAGTCTTGGCTAAAGAGAGGGTTAAGTTCAATGATTTTGACCCTCAGCTTGGAATCATGATCTATTAGAGGGTGTCCTCCCCTATGAAATCACATTCTGCTCTCCAGAGAATCCCCTACCACATGCTGTGTGGCCCAAGAATTGAGACTGGGTTTTCACTTCTCGATTGTCATGTCCCAAATTAATAAATACTGAACACACAGTCTTACTCTTGTTTTCAGCTCTTTGATTTTCTTCCTAGTGTCATTGGTTAAATAGGATGGTGAACATACGTTCCAGGACAAACTGAATTAAAGTTTAAAAAAAAAATGTCTCTATATGATGACTCATTTTATTATACATGAAGGTATTCAAGTGTATTTAAGGAGATAATTGGAATTTTTCGTTGTATGCTACTCTGTGCTTTCATAAGATAATAAAAACAGCTCTCTAGAATGCTGTTCTGATCTGAGTAATGAAAATAGAAAAGGTCTGAAATGGCATTCCATCATTCTGGATTGTATCTATTATCATTATCCTTGTCCCACTCCACAAAATAGTCTCTCACTGAGTCAGTGGTCAATAAACTGAGAATCTAATGGCTTACCTATCAGTCTCCCTACACATGCTATCACTGAGTTCACATGTCTCTGATTCTTATTTAATGACAATTAAATGGAAGACCCCTAACGAGATGGATAGGTCAAGTGGCAGCATCAATGGACTCAAGGACAGCAACAATAGTGAGGTTGGCCCAGGATTGGGCAGCGTTTCCTTCTACTGTGCATAAAGTCGCTATGAGTCGGTACCGACTCGATGGCACCTAAGAACAACAACAATAAATGTCTTTTAAGGAGGTGTGGTAGCATAGTGGCTAGGAGTCAGGCTGCTAATCTCACTGTCAGCAGTTCGAAACTACCAGCCATTTGGCGGGAGAAAGATGAGGCTTTCTGCTCTGGTCGCTATGAGTCAAAAGTAACTTTACTGCACAGCACCAACACTGAATGTCTTTTAAACAAAACAAAACAAAACAAAGACCCCACACACAAATGTGTATTATGTCTATGGCATCCTCTGACTGACTTATCTAGTTGTCCAGGGAAAAGAAAAAAATAAAGAAATTAAAAGAAAATAACACAGAAACCAATGTCCTTTCCAAATTCATACTGAACTCATCACATTTCTTTCTGACAATCAATACATTTTTTGATGTTGTGCTGTGTGTTAATGCGCTGGACTGCAAAGTCAATTGAACTGCAAGGTTGGCAGTTTAAGTTCACCAGCTGCTCCTCAGAAACCCTATACAGGGTCGCTGTGAGTCAGACCAACTGGAATGCACTAACAACAACAAGAACAACATATTCATTGGGTGACAGTTATAGACAGGAGATTACATTCAGCCGAAAGTAAAAACAAAAAAGAGCAAACCCTATTATAAAGTCAGTTACAATCCAGGAAGGGACGATGAAAATATGCATGTATATATGAAAATGACTGCCACCTGGAATCACAAGAAGGTGAAGACTTGTTTATCAAGAGACACTGTAAGTAGAGAGGGTGGAAATGCAGGATATTTGTACTGGAGACCCTCTCCTAGTAATGTAAAATGTATCGTTAAAATTAGGAGAGTTAGTGAAGTAGAAAGTCATTTTGGCAAAGGTACCAGGGACCTTCAGCCATCCCTCAGAACCAAATATATAAAAATGAAAATGGGAAGCCCCCTGAAACTTCTTCTAATCTGCCATCAACCCTATTATTGTTGAAATTGAGAGGGGGGAACAACAACAATAACAACAACAAAATGCTAGCCAAGCTAGTACTGCCAGAACCAAATCAAAACCAAGGAGCCTGATCTTAAAGATCATAAGACAGCTCAGGAAATAATATTACAAATGTACCGGTCCACTTTCCCTTTGACAGGGATAGAATATTAGAAATTATATAAGTATTCTCGTCCCCTTGGTTGACAGGATGAAACTTAGAAGTTTTCCAATCTCAGTTAATATCAAATAAATCTCTATTAATAGAAAAATTAACTAACTCAGCATTGCATTTTCATTGGCCTGAAAAATGATGCTTGGAACCATCTGGCTGAAATTAGTGTTCAGTTTCTCAGTTTGTTTCCAGTTGAGCAACTGCTACTCTTGTTCTGTCAAGCAAAATTATATTAAAGCACTGAAGAGGTTAAATCACACTTAATTTTGAGGGGTTTTATTTTAAATATATTATATTTTAAAAGTATTTGTCAACAATTCCATATAAACATCTATCTACTTGTGCATCCTAATTCAGCTATTGCGTGATACAACACTGTATTTATTCAGGCATTTTGACTATACAGATGGCTCTTAATTCACAATAGAAAGAGGAAAAAAAAGATTTGCTGGTTTCCTTTTCAACCTGTCTTTGTATGTAACTTGCAGATATATAACATTCCCAAGTGGTTCAGAGACCAAAGAAATGGTACTCTGCTCTTTTTTACCCCTGCTCAGCTGCTCATTTTATTTTTGATGTTTGAGCCTAAATAATCTCAATCTTGCTCAGTGGAGCAGAACTCTTACTTTTCTTGCATTGACTATTTGAGCCCAGCCAAAGCTGCTTCTTGAGGAAAGTTTTGCTTGCCTACAATGACCCCTGAGTTTATCGCAACTTGAAAAAGTAGTCACCATCCTTTCATGTGAAAACTGATAGTTCAGTATTTTCCAAGACACTCCATTCAAACTGAGTCACTCTTATGGTTTGATGTTTGCCTTTATCCAGCCAAAATTCAGGCAGCAAATCACTAGTCTTGCTCTGGCATCTGAAGCTGGATACAATCAGCCTAACGCCCCTTCCTCTGTCTACAAATATACAAACCTATAAGGAATGTGATTGAGATACTTTCTAGGAGGGTTGTTGTTGTTATTGTTCAGTCTATTCGTTTTTTGTTTGTTTTGAGAGCAAAACATTCCAAACAAAATAATGTTTTCTTCATAGGAAGAGAAGTGTTGAGTCCCTTCTGGTTTTCTATGGAATTTTATTTTTGTACCAAATTTCCCGTTTGAGAAATGAGAACATCTGTTTCCTCCCAATTCTAGTCTTCCCAAATAAATACAAGATAGAGTGATTACATTTTAAAACATCAATTCAGTTCATCAATCCTCCACCAAGAGAAGCTGGAAATATTCCACATTAGGAAATTGCAAGTTTGATTAGTTAGCAAGGAAAACTAGGCAATTACATCGAATTCTTGAGCATTTTGTCTGAAGAAGGGAGAAAGGTACTCTTCCTTAAAAGCTGAAATTTTAACTCCTCTGTGAAGCCTTCATTCTACCACCCCAACTTCCTTCAATAAATGTTAGTCATCATTCATGTCCCACAAGTGCTTTGTATGATGGTCATAGGCCAACTTTGAATTGTGGTTCAATGGGCTCAAATCTTTCTGCCAACTAGATGTTGGGCACTGAAGGACATTGAATTTAACCATGAATGCTATTTGTAGAGCCAGGAACATGGTTAAAGATCAATAGATATTAATTTCCTTGAATTAACTCTATTTCCCAAAGACAAGCTGAACAGATTCCATTGATTTGCTCCAAGGTCACAGATGTTGATGGTTTAGAATGAAGCTGATTCAGCTTTCCTGGTTCATCCAGACAGACTAGTGATATACACACCATTCAAGCATTACATAAATCCACATTCCTAAGAAAATCTACTACATTTTCAAAACCACAATATGGGCAATGTTTATAGTTCACAACTTAACAATATGTAACATACTATGTCTTGGGTAAAGGGCAGTTTTGCATCAGAATTACTCTCAGATGCATACCATAAATGGTCATAATTTTCCACTATGAATCACTTTCAACAGAATCCTAGACACATTTAATTATAGATACAATTTTTAGGTGATAAGTCATTCTTTTTCAATGATTTTGATGCTTTCTCAAGATTTTTCCTATATGGTGGCAGACACCACTATATACTTATTAAACTAAAGCAAATTAATTCTATTATATTTAATTATTTTAATAGTAAATCAAAAAGAAATGTCCCGTTCTAGGTTGAAAACAAGCAGACTAATAAAAAATGCATCCAAAGGGCAAAAAATAGATATTTCAGTGTCATATTACTGGCACCAGTCTAGGACATTGCTGCAGGACACTGTTATCTGAGCGATCAAACCTCTATGGTAGTCAGCTGGAATTAATGACACCAAGTCAAATTCGGAAGTCTCTAAAGAGGTACATGAGCAGGAAGTTATAAAGCATAGACTTGTGAGTCTTGGGGCTTCTAATTATGTCCTTTCATCACTCCAGTGATAGAGGAGAAACACAGTTGATTGGCAGAAGCCTACACCCCTTATGTTCTGAAGAGAAGTGATGTTAACCTACCCCAGGGTGTCCAGATAGTTGCCCTGTATAACCAAGGAAGTAATCAACTCAGGAATGGGTTTCAGAGGTGTTCAACTGCTTCTGTTGTATCCTCCGTTACATCCTTATTGGTTTTAGAGACTTAGCTCTCAAAGGGAATTATGATAAGAGACATTCAGCACATGAGAATTATGTACTGAATTCTAAACTGTGTGAAGTAGTATGCATTGAAACTTTGTGCCCAACTAAGTGGCCTTTAACTCTTCTGGACTTCAGTGTTCTTATCAGTAAAATTAAGGAGGATGACAAAGGAGGCCCAATGTGGTGCAGATGGGTATTTAACCCAAAGGTTAGCTTCCATAGACACCATTGGGAAAAGCCTGGAAATCTACTTCTGAAAATTAGGGATTGAAAGCCCTGTGCAGCACAGTTCTACACCGACACACACAGAGCTCTAACTGACTCAACAGTAACAGGTTTAAGGATAACCAAAGAAAATGCTAAATTCTCAAAAATGTCAACCCTAACATGAAGGCCAGCACATGCTTAGAACCATGCCAGATAAAGCGTCTTTCTAGCCATGGCTTTCCTGAGAACAGTGCTACATAAAAACTATTGTTGTTGTTAAGTGTCATCAAATTGGTTTCCACTCATAGTGATCCTGTATAGGATTTTCTACAAGCAGTTGGTGGATTTGAACCATGTATCTTGTAGTTAGAAGTCTAGTGCTTATCCTACAACAACACACCAGGACTTCACTTTAAGATTATGTTGTCGTTGTTGTTATGTGCCATTAACTTCATTCTGACCCATAGCAGCCCTGTATAAGGTTTCCAGAGAGCAGCTAGTGAATTTGAACCACCCATCTTGCAGTTCAAATGACTTAGCAGTCTAACACATGAACTTACGCACCACACCAGGACTCCATTAAGACTATATTGTTGTTGTTAAGTGCCGTCGAATTGATTCCAACCCATGGTGACACTATACAACCCATGACCACCAACTTTGCTATGTTGTTAGTCGGTACCAACCCATAGCAACCTTATGCACAGCAGAATGAAACATTGCCCAATCCTGGGCCAACCTCACTACTGTTGCCACGCTTGAGTTCATCCATGCTGCCACTTGGCCATTACATCTCGTTGGGTGTCTTCCTATTTTTCTCTGACCCTTCACCTTACAAAACATGATATCCTTCTCCAGTGACTGGTCTCTCCTGACAATATGTCCAAAGTATGAGAGACGAAGTTTGGTCATCTTGGCCTCTAAGGAGCACTCTTGCTGCACTTCTTCCAAAATGGATCTATTGGTTCTTTTGGCAGCCCACGGCACTTTCAATATTCTCCTCCAACACCATAACTCAAAAGCATCAATTCTCCTATGGTCTTCCTTATTCACTGTCCAGCTTTTGCATGCATATGAGATTATTGAAAATACCATGGCTTGGGTCAGGTGCACCTTAGTCCTTAAGCTGACATCTTTGCTCATCAACACTTTAAAAAGGTCTTGTGCAGCAGATTTGCCTAATGCAATACGTCGTTTGATTTCTTGACTGCTGCTTCCGTGAATGTTGATAGTTGATCCAAGAAGAATGAAGTCCTTGACAACTTCAATCTTTTCTCCATTGATAAGAATGTTGTTTATTGGTCGTAGAACCTTGCCATAGAGAAGACCAAATTGTGAACACAGAAGTCATTTTTATCAGTTCTGTAGGGCTTCCTTCCAGTCCCAAATCCATCCAGTCTGTTGGTTCGTCTTTCTTGTGAAAGGCAGCACAAAAGAAAGATGGACAAATTTTACAGATTTGACTGGTTTTGTGGATTAAGAGACAGCTGAAGTGAGTAAAATGATGAGTATGGGAATAAAAAGAACCACACTAACTCAGTTTGGTTTCTTAACCAGCTTTCTGACATTACTTGATTCAGCTCATTGAACACTTTCTTCATTCAAAATCTTTTTTAACCAAATAATGTAAGAAGTGCAAACAACAGCAAAACCAAAACTTAAATGTTGGTAGAAATATTCAAGGGTAGTAGTAAAGGAATGTTATTATCCTTACAGAAACAACAGGTTACAATAGTGAACAAAAAGAGTATGAACTGGGAAAATAAACTTATTTAAACAATGAGGTAGGTATAAAAGATCAGTTTGAGCCTTTGAGTTTTTACTTTTGTTTTTTTTGAGATGTAAATTTCTTTTTCTCATTTTCTACCAAATAAAACATGCTTTTTAATGTGGTGGATTAATTTATCTAAAGAAAGGAAAGAATAAGGGGATTATATATCAGTACCAGTCCAGGTGTGGCACTGTACTATAAGAACTCAACCACAAAGTCGATTTGAATCAGAAGGTCAATGGTTCAAACTTACCAGACATTCCTTGAAAATCCTACGGGGTCCCTATGAGTCCGAACCGACTCAGTAGCATGCCACAACAACAACAAAAGTTGACATTGAGTTAACTCCACTTCGTGTGTCAGAATAGAATTATGTTGCAAAGAGTTTTCAATGCTTGATTTTTTTTTCCCATGCAGTAGATTACCAGGCTTTTCTTCTAAGGGACCTCTGGGTGGACCTGAACTTCCAGCCTTTCAGTTAGCAACTGAAGTGCATTAACCAATTTGACCACTAGGGATACCAGGAATAAATATAAACCCCACATCAAACCCCCTGTCACTGAGTCAATTTGGATATATAGCGACCATGTATAGCGTTTCTGAGACTGGAAATCTTCGCTAGAAAACCTCATCTTTCTCCCATGCAGCTGGTGGTTGGTTTGAACTGTCAACCTTGTGATTAGCAGTCTAATACTTAACCTACAGGGCTCCAAGGAATTAATACAAATATATTTAATTCTATGTACCACACACAGAACTGATCTTTATTTTGTTAGTTAATTTATTAAATGTGTTACATAAATTATCTTGTGGCACTGTGGGTTAGTGCACTGGACTGCTAGGTCAGTTTCAATCACAAGGTTGGCAGTTCAAGCTCACCAGCTGCTCCTCAGAAACTCTATACATGGTCACTATGAGTCAGAACTGACTTGGCAGAACTCAACAACAATTATTATTTCCATTTAACAAATAAGAATCTAATCTCAGATAAATTAAGTACTTTGCCAAAATAAAGTCAGAAATTTGTGGAACACAGAGACCAACCCACACTTACAAACCTACAAAACTTTATATTTTGCTGCTTTCCACACTGTCACAGCCAGCCAAAGACTCTAAGAATGAACTCTTCCAGACCAGTATTCCTAATCAATCTAACAGTTAGCTCTGTAAGAGAGATTGCCTTCCTTCTGACCATTCCAGTTAGTGGAGGGGTATTAGTGTCTGCTCCAAGCTGCCTGGCTCCTTGTATGAAGGTGGAATTGTCTTGGTTCAACATAAGAAGCACCAGACCAAATGCATAGCCTCATGGAACACTGAATCACTAACGAGCAGAGGGATTCCTGGCAGAGTGGATTAAAAAATAAAAAAGCTTGTTGGGAAAGAGTATTTGATCCTTAGAAAGGAATGAAATTCATAGTTTTAAGTGGAAGAATGTATTCTGGCACATAAACTTCTTGCTTAAGAAGAGTTATCAATCTATGCCCTAGGTTGTAAATAATTAAGCCAGATTCTTCCCATAAAACCTATAACCCTGTTAGTGATGAAAAGACTCAGGACTTTGTTTTTCCATTCCAACAGTTAGCATTGACAATGGCTGAGAAGAAATAAAGCCAACAACATACACTGAGTTTTAGCTAAATTCTCACACTATTCATAAAATAGATTTTGGCCCAGTTCAACTCTCAACAGTGATTTGTGTCCTCCCAAACTCCTCTAATCTATGAAATTCACCACCTAACTCTTGACAGCATACAGTTTACACAGATTAATAATTATCTCATGTATTTTTTTTCTTTTCATCACAACTGCATTGTTAACTCCTCAAGTCTCATGACCACCGCATATGTCTTTCAATCCAATTCAATACGTCTTTCAGTGCAGTGACATAATTTCTGAGAAAGTGCTTTAAAAAACTCCAAACTTACTGTCATCAAGTTAATTATGACTCACAGAAACCCTATAAAACAGAATAGAACAGCTTTAAAGGATTTACAAGACTAAATCTTTACAGAAGCAGACTGTCAAATCTTTCTCCCTCTGAGCAGCTGGTGAATTTAAAAGTCCAATCTTGGGGATAGCAGCCAAGAGCTTTAACCACTGTGCCATAAGGCTCTTGGGATTACTTTACAACTGATAAATCAGAACAAAAACATTAGTTATCTTAAGCATTTATAGCATAACCCATTTTTGAGCATACAGAGTATGTAACACGTGTGTGAGCATATAAGCAGCTTGCTAAAGAGAGTTAACATTAATTGTTAAACAGTAATGTGTGTGTGTGTGCAGGAAGTCCTGGAATGGCGCTGTGAGTAAATGGCACACTGGATTTCAAGGTCGCTTTGAACCGTAAGGTCAGCGTTTCAAGCTCACCAGCCACTCCTCAGAAACCCTATACAAGGTCTCTTGTGAGTCAGTACCAACTCGATGGCACTTAACAACAACAACAATGTATATGTATATGTATATGTAAATACATTGTCAGCTTGAGACTAAGGTGTGCCTGACACAAGCCATGGTTTTTTCAATAACCTCATATGCGTGCGAAAGCTGGACAGTGAAATAAGGAAGACTGTAGAGAAATTGACACATTTGAGTTATGGTGTTGGAGGAGAATATTGAAAGTGCCAAAAGAACCAACAGACCCATGTTGGAAGACGTGCAGCCAGACTGCTCCTTGGAGGCCAAGATGGCCAAACTTCGTCTCTCATACTTCGGACAT
>NW_006408524.1:33781246-33794855 GCF_000296735.1 Chrysochloris asiatica | reverse complement strand
GAAATTATGTCAGTATTCAATAACTTTCTTTGTCCTGTGCATAGTCAGTTTATGCATATGTCAACCTTTATAACAGTAATACATAAAAATTAAATGTTTTGAAGTTAACATCCTTATCATTCAATTTCAGATGAAAGGATCCTCTGAACTAACAAACACTAAATGGAGAGACTACTAAGAGTGTTGAGTGATTGGAGACTTTCTGTAATGGCGAAGAGTCTAACAAGAAAATAGGGCATACACTTTTATTTTTTTGTATATTTGTTTCAACTTATTTTTACTTACAGAGTATTTCAAGTATATAGAAAAGTACAGGAAATTATATTCGTGTAAGAATCCATGTGCAAAATAACTAGATTTAAGATTTTGCCAAATATGATTCAAAGCTCCACTTAGAAAATTTAAAAATATATAGAAATTGTTGATGCTCTACAACTCATCGGAATGTGGACAATCTTCCAAAACTGCCATATATTTATCTGTGAATATCTTTTATGTTCTTATTTCAAGTCCTACATGATGTTGTAGGGTAAACACTGAACTGCTAACCACAAGATTGCTGTTCAAACTCACCAGCTACTCCTCAGAAATCCTAAACATGGTCACTATGAGTCAGATCCAACGCAATGGTACTTAACAACAACAACAACAGCATATGCATACATATAATTATAGACAATATATGTTTTATTGTAGTGAGCATTTATCTATGGTAGCGTAGTGGTTACGAATCGGGCTGTGAACCTTAAGGTCAGCGGTTCGAAACTACCAGCCACTCCATGGGAGAAAGATGAGGCTTTCTACTCCCATAAAGATTTACACCCTCGGAAACCCTGTACAGGGTTGCTATGGGTCAGAACCGATTCGGCAGCACTTAACAACAACAATGCAGCACTGTGGGCTAGTGCCATCAGACTGCAAAGTCATTTGAACTGCAAGATTGGTGGTTCAAGCTCACCAGCTGCTCCTTGGAAACCCTGTACAGGATCGCTATAGGTCGGAATCGACTCAATGGCACTTAACAACAACAACAATCTATCAATATCTATCCATCCATCTCTCTCTCTCTGTCTCTGTCTATCTATCTATGTATCTATCTACCTACCTACCTACCTACCTACCTACCTACCTACCTATTGTTGTTGTTGTTAGGTGCCATCCAGTCAGTACTGACTCATAGAGACCTTATGCACAGCAGAACGAAACACTGCCCAATCCTGAGCCAACCTCACTACTTTTGCCACACTTGAGTCCATCGATGCTGCCACCTGGCCAATCCATCTCATTGGGGGTCTTCTTCTTTTTCGCTGACCCTTTACCTTACCAAACATGATATTCTTCTCCAGCGACTGGTCCCTCCTGACAATATGTACAAAGTATGAGAGACGAAATTTGGCCATGTTGGCCTCCAAGGAGCACTCTGGCTGCACTTCTTTCAAAACGGATCTATTGGTTCTTTTGGCAGCCCATGGCACTTTCTATATTCTCCTCCAACACCATTAACTCAAAAGCATCAATTCTTCTACAGTCTTCCTTATTCACTGTCCAGCTTTCACATGTGTATGAGATTATTGAAAATACCATGGCTTAGGTCAGGTGCACCTTAGTCCTCAAGCTGACATCTTTGCTCTTCAACACTTTAAAAAGATCTTGTGCAGAAGATTTGCCTAATGCAATACATCATTTGATCTCTTGACTGCTGCTTCCATGAGTGTTGACAGTTGATCCACGAAGAATGAAGTCCTAGACAACTTCAATCTTTTCTCCATTTATAAGAATGTTGTTTATTGGTCCAGTGGTGAGGACTTTTGTTTTCTTTACATTGAGATGTAATCCTTACTGAAGGCTGTGCTCTTTGGTCTTCATACCTACACACACACACACACATATACATGTTGTTGTTAAGTACCTTGGATTCGGTTCCATCTCATAGTGACCCTGCACAGGGTTTCCGAGGCTGTAAATCTTTACAGAAGCAGAACGCCTCATCTTTCTCCCACGGGACCGCTGGTAGTTTCAAACTACTGACCTTCAGGTTGGCAGCCCGATTCATAAGCACTATGCTACCAAAGCTATATAAATATATATATATACACACACAGAGAGAGAGAGATTTACTGCAACACATTTTAAGTAACAAATTGTCTTTTCAATATTAGTTACATTTATCATGTTGTTCAACCTAGGTTATTAAGAGTACAATTGTATATGAAGGCTTACATATTACATAGTCCCTTTCTCACCTTCTTCACTCAGTTTTGTTTTTTTTTTTTTTTTTTTCATTTTTAGTTTGAAAGTATTGTCCTTAGAAAAATAAACTTTCTTCTTAATTGTTAAGACATATGAAAAGTATGAGCATATGATTTAATAATGATGGAAAAACATATTTAAATAACAAATCCCTATAAGGCAATGGAGTCCTGGTGGTGCTGTGGGTTAGTGCGCTGGACTGCAAAGCCGGTGGTTCAAGCTCACCAGTCCCTCCTTGGAAACCATCATATGGTTGCTATGAGTCATAACACCTCAATAGCACTTAACAAAAAACAACAACCATAAAGCAAATAAGGAGGCTTGCTGGTACTGTGGGCTAAACATGGGCTACTAACTGCATAGTCAGCCGTTCAAACCCACCAGCCATTTCATAGGAAAAAGATGAGGCTGTCTTCCCCATAAAGATTTAAAGTTTCAGAAAATGTCAGAATCAGTTTTACTCTGTCCTAGGAGCTCTGGTAGTGTAGTGGTTACAAATTGGGCTGCTAACCCCAAGGTCAGAAGTTCGAAACTACCAGCTGTTCTGCAGGAGAAAGATGAGCCGTTCTGCTCCTGTAAAGATTTATAGCCTCAGAAACCCTGTGCAGGGTCACTATGAGTCGGAACCAACTCCATAGTACTTAACACCACCAACAGGTTGGGTCTCTATGAGTTAGAACCAATTTTATGGTAAGGTGTGGACACAACAAATGCTGTTGCATAACTGGGAACCTTGGTGTGGTACTATATAGGATAAACATTGTACTGCTAACTGCAAGGTCAGTGGTTCAAATTCACCAGCTGCTCCTTGGAAACCCTTTACAGGCTGACTATATGTTGGAACTCACTTGATGGCACTAAACAACAACAATTGCATAACTTAAATTCTGTCTTTTGTAATATTTAATGCAGGTGGTATTCTTTTCAAATAATGGTGAAAAATTGGTATAATAAAACTGAAATGGAGCCACAAATAATACCAATATTAGCATTTCTCTTCAGAGACCTGGTATTGTGCTATAGGATAACCACTGGACTGATCAGCACAAGGTTGGTAATTCAAATCTATCAGCTGCTCCTTGGAAACCCTATACTAGGTTACTAAGAGTCAAAACTGAATAGACAGCACTTAACAACAATAACAACATATACAAGCTAGGAGCTCTGGTAGCGTAGTGGTTATGAAATGGGCTGCTAATCGCAAGGTCAGCAGTTCAAAACTACCAGCTGTTCTGCAGGAGAAAGATGAGACTTTCTGCTCCCGTAAAGATTTACAGCCTTGGAAATCCTGTACAGGGTTGCTATGAGTCGGAACCGACTCAACAGCACTTAACAACACAACAGCAAATATATTACAGAATCCAGGATTAATAAGGTACACCAAGGAAGGGTTATTGTTGCTGTTGTTAAGTTTCGTTAAGTTGGTTCAGACTCACAGTGACCCTGTATAGGGTTTCCAAGGAACGGCTGGTGAGTTTGAACCACTAACCTTGCGTAGAGAATTCAAACTGTTCTCAGTCCTAGTCAGCCCCTAGGCTTATTGTCCATTTACCACCTGTACCTCTGCAGTATCCTCTCCCTACCTGCCTTCATCTTCTATGCTTACGAAACCTCTATGTCTCCTCTCAGCACAACCCTTAATCTTGGCTGAGACAGGAAATGCCTTTGAACTGCCTTCCCTTTTTTTCCCTTGAAGACTTCCAAACCCAAAACCAAACTTACTACCATCATGTTGATTCTGATCCATGACACACCTATATAGTGTTTCCCAGGCTGTCGGGGCAGATAGCCTCAACTTTCTCCTGCAGAACACCTGGTGGGTTTAAAACTGCTGACCTTCAGATTAGCAGTCCAGTGCTTATCCTACAGTGCTACCACAAAATCTCCTAACCAGTCCCCCACCTGCCTCAGCATATCTCTTGCAAATGTATTCTCTTTGAGGACAAATAATTTTGGCCTTCCAATTTGCATTATTCATAGTTTAGTCTGGGAAACTCCTCAAGGCATTTGACATAAATTTCTCATTTCCTATACCTATTGTTGTGTGGCTAGAACATAAGCAATTATAAGTAATTTTAATAACTTGTTGTCTTCTCAAGTGATATTTCTCCAAGACTCTACTGTTGAACCAAATAAACCATATGATATTGTTTTACAAGTAAGTAAAAGGATCAGTAAAAAAAAAGCCTGAAAGTTAGAGGGACTGATAAAAATGCTGGCCTCAAATAAAGGATGAATACCAAGAGCAACTCCACAGGGGCCCAAATCACAAGTTTATTTATAGAATTTGCATCTGGCAAACCTTATTTGCCTATTTATTTATTGTTCTAGACTCTTAGTGTGGTGTTGTAGGACCAGCACTGGACTGTAAACCACTAGGTCGATATTTCAAACATATCAGCTGTTCCTTGGAAACCATATACAGCATTGCTATGAGTTGGAGATGACTCAACAGCGCTACCAATAACTAGAAATGACCCCTACCTGTTTTCTTAACTCTGCCCCACAGTTCACTGATATGAGCAACTGTATCTTTTTCTTTACAATGCTGAGATGATCAGAGAATTATACCAGACCCCTCCTGGGATAGGGCCATTTGCTGTTGGTGTTGTTAAGTGCCCTCAAATTGGTTCTGACTCATAGAGACCCCATATAGGGTTTCCAGTGAGTGGCTGGTGGGTTTGAACCACTGTCCATGCCGTTCAAACCAACCTTTCGGTTCAGCGCATTATTCACAGTGCTATCCCAAGAGTTCTAGTGGTATCTAAACTTGGGGTAGACCTTAGGATGTCAGAGACTATGTTCTATATATTTAACATCTGTATAGCAGAGGGACTGACCAGTGATACCTAAATTTATATAGTGAGAGTGAAGCATCTTCAGAATGATCATAAGAAAGACTCAAAAGTGGAGAAAGTGTATTAAATAACGTCCTGTGAGGTCCAGACTTTGTTGCCATGATACTTACTCATCATTTGAAAAGCCCAGGCTCAAGTCAGAGTTGTAGCCTCCTACCTTATCGGCACAGGTACCCCTTGTGATGTCCCAGCCACCATTAGCACCATCCCTCCATCACAGACTAGAGCTGCCTGAAACCCTGGTCTGGGTTTTAACTCTTAAGCAGATGAATATCTGAATCTGCTGAGACAGGGACTTATTCAGCTAGGTCAACATCAACACATTCATTTAAAGATTTCACAAAGGTTAATTGAGTGCCAAATATAGACCAGGAACTGAATTTATTTAAAAAGTATACTGGATAAATGAAATAACATGAATAAACATTTGAAAGAATGAGTAAAGTTATTTTATTCACCGATTCCCTTGGTAGCACCAGTGCAAACTATTCTCAAAATGAAAAGGCTTAACATAGAGGACAGGGAACACAGAAAAAACTCTCCAGTTTAAACAGCAGTTTAGGATTTCTCTAAAGAGGAGGAACATTTATACCCAAGATACCACTGCATAGATCTGTGTTACAGATTCAGAAACTGTCACTATTTGGGAGGAAATAGAGGTAACTATTAATTCATAATGGTTTGGTGTTGTTGTTAGGTGCCATGGAGTCAGTACCAACTCATAGTGACCCTATGCACAACAGAAATGCCTGAAGCACTGCCTGGTCCTGGGCTAACCTCACAATTGTTGCCATGTTTGAGCCCATTGATGCTGCCACTTTGCCAATTCATCTCGCTGGGGGTCTGCCTCTTTTTCTCTGACCCTCTGCCTTCTCAAACATGATATCCTTTTCCAGCGACTTGTCTCTCCTGACAATATGTCCGAAGTATGAGAGATGAAGTTTGTCCATCCAAGGAGAATCTGGCTTCCAAGGAGCTCCCGGCTTCCAAGGAGCACTCTGGCTGCACTTCTTCCAACACAGATCTGTTTGTTCTTTTGGCAGCCCATAGTACTGTCAATATTCTCCTCCAACATCATAACTCAAAAGCATCAATTCTTCTATGGTCTTCCTTATTCACTGTCCAGCTTTCACATGCATATGAGGTTATTGAAAATACCATGGCTTGGGTCAGGCGCACCTTAGTCCTCAAACAGACATCTTTGTTCTTCAACACTTTAAAAAGGTCTTGAGCAGCAGATTTGTCTAAAGCAATATGTCGTTTGATTTCTTGACTACTACTTACCTGAGTGTTGATAGTTGATCCAAGAAGAATGAAGTCCTTGACAACTTCAATCTTTTCTCCATTGCTAAGAATGTTGTTTATTGGTCCAGTGATGAAGATTTTTGTTTTCTTTACATTAAGATGCAATCCATACCAAGGGCTATGGCCTTGGATCTTCATCAGTAAGTATTTTAAGTCCTCTTCACTTTCAGCAAGCAGTTCATAATGGTGACATAAGTAAATTCTATTAATTCATAATGGTGGAAACATGTAAACCTAGTCAATTCTGTCATAGACATTTGCCTAACTCTTATATGGAAGTCCTAGTGTGGTGCTGTGGGAAACCTAAACAAGGTCGTATGAGAACTGAATCCAAGTTAACAACAACAGCAACATATATATTTACACACACACAGAGCACCCTAGTAGTGTATGTTTGTTGTTGTTGTTAGGTGCCATTGAGTCGGTACTGACCCATAGTGACCTTATGCACAGCAGAATGAACCACTGCTCAATCCTGGGCCAACCTCACTACTGTTGCCACGCTTGAATCCATCGATGCTGCCACTTGGCTAATCCATCTTGTTGGGGGTCTTCCTCTTTTTTTCTGGCCCTCCTCCTTACCAAACTTGAAATCTTTCTCCAGTGACTAATCCCTCCTGACAACATGTCTGAAGTATGAGAGACAAAGTTTGGCCATCTTGGCCTCTAAGGAGCACTCTGGCTGCACTTCTTCCAAAACTGATCTATTGGTTCTTTTGGCAGCCCATGGCACTTTCAATATTCTCCTCCAACACCATAACGTAAAAGCATCAATTCTTCTCGGGTCTTTCTTATTCACTGTGCAGCTTTTACATGCATATGATGTGATTGAAAATACCATGGCTATGACTAGCAGAGAAACACTGGTAGTATATACAGCACTTTAAAACAACAATGCTTATATGGGATCCTGGTGTGGTGCTGTAGGATAAGCACTGGACTGTTAACCGTATGATGATCAGTGATTCAAACCCACCAGCGGCTTCTCAGAAACTCTATACAGGGTTCCTACGAATTGGAACCAACTCGATGGAACTTAGCAGCAACAACAACTCTTACATATTCATGCTCTCATATGCTCAAGTAAATACTGATAACAATCTATTGATTTGTTATAAATTACTACAACCCAAAGGAGATTTATGCTGTGATTGTCTCATTTGGCATATAAAGGAGCTAATTGCTTTGCCACTTGCATTACTTCTCAGAGTTCTCTATAGTTACAGATGATTTGCGTCGTTCAGAAGCTCCTGTCTCTATGTGGGGCTGTGTCTCCTTCATCTAACACTTGAAGATGGAGGCAGATCACTAACCTATCAATGTACATTTCTTTACCTGTGGTACACAAGATGACATAACATGTCATTATTGCCCAAATAATGAAGCCGTTGTCTTGTTCACTCATCCTGGAACTTCCTTTTGAACACGAACTACTTGAAAACAGGAAGTGTAGTAAAGTTCACATTTGTGTGACACATAATTGATACGAAGTAACATTTCAAAATAAATGGATGAGTGGAAGAATATGTTAAGGACAGATCTCACCGAGATCATAGGGTTTATTTCTGGGCAAGTGTTTGAAGCGAAGCTTTGGCAAACCATAGTGAAAGTGGCAAACTCAGTGATGAGTCTGGAAACTTCTTATCTGAAATGAAGGAACATGAGTTCTGCAGCCTAAAAGGAACATATGTGAAAATCAAAGGAATACATGTTGTCTCCAAATGTTTGAGGAAAGTTTACAAGGAAAGGAAACGGCAGAGTTATGGAAGGCTCTTCCCACTGATTGAAAGATCCAGGGAGCAGCGACTACATCTTATTTATAGTTTTATCCCCAACAATATGGCACTGATTATTCATTCAGTCATTATTTATTAAAGGGCTGAATGAATAAGGTACAAAAGGCAGATTTGGACAGTGTAGGAAGGCAGTCATAAACGAGAAATGTTCCAAAATGGAATGGCCTGCTTTGTGGATAGCTAGTATTTCATTATTTAGGTTGGTGAGATAAAGTCCGGATGACCATCAGATGCATTTCTTCCAATTGTTAGGATTTTCTGATGTATGCATTTGACTTTTCTGAGCATTTTCTGGGTCAACTGGTTTTCTTAATTATAACCCCTATGCATTTGTCTGGTGTTCATATAAATTACTTCAGAGTGAGTCTCTCCAAATGTCTTGGAAATCATACTGTTGATCCAGGGTCACCAGAAAAGAAGCATCAATAGATGCATTTAACTCACCATCACTACCAAAAGCAAAACACAGGGACAATTACACAAATAATGAAGAGTATATTTTTATTGAAAAAATTAAATTGCTTACAAAATTAGACCAAGAAAAACATAAAAAAATATACTACATTTCAGATTTGCACACAAAAATCACTGCATTATGTTGGCTAATTGGAATCCTGGTGTGGCACTGCGGGTTATGCCCTGGACTGCAAAGTTGGTCAGAATTGTAAGGTCAGTGGTTCAAGCTCACCAGCCTCTCCTCAGAAACTCTATGGGTCAGAACTGACTCAAAGGCAATTAAGAACCACAATGTTCACTGACTGGAATGGGAGATCCTAAATAATCATATATGACTATATATTTTTAGATAATTCTTTACAGATATGCTTTGATTATTTATTTGTTATAGTATTTTAACAGACCCTCCTTGCTCCAGAGATTTTTTTCTAATGAGCTTATTCAATATCCCAAAAGTATTTCATTTTTAAGTGTCCATTATTAAAATGTTCACTTTGTTTTTCCAAATGGAGTAGCAACTCTGTCAAAGTCGTAACTTTACAGCTCATTATAATTGGGCTTTTCTCCAGGTCTTTTCCTGTGCTAAGAACTTAGTCATAGAAATTCTTTCTATTTGAGTACTGTTTAGTTCAAGATGTAGTTTTTCTAAGAGTTTTTTTTTTTTTTTTCAAACACTGGAATGTTTTGGAAATACAATCTCCTTTATTAATGTAAGAGCCATGCCCGTAAGCTTGAGTTAATTCTGTTGAGTCAGGATTTACTGACAGATGCCTGAATTTACCCAGAGCTTTAAATGCTATGTTCCAAGTGCCCTTTGTCTCCAGGAATCAAGAAGTGCATTAATGTAGTTGTCACTGTAATATTTAATAAGGAGCCTTGTGTAGGATTTTAGGAACTTTCCATTTCAAGGTGTTTACTGCTTCTACGTAATATAGAAGCTATTACTAAACAAATAGAGTTAAGAAGGCAGGCGACTTGCTCTATTGAACTAGTTACTCTACATTCCCACTACATAGGAAAATGGAATTTAAGAAGTTCAGATGGAAGAAAGATCTTCACAGCAGGTGTTTTAACTATGTGCAACAGTTGAAATTAACTGTCAGATTAATTTCTTAATCTACTTGATTGTAAATATAAAAATGAAGAATTATTGTTAATACAGGCATGTCTGGTTTTTTTTGTTTTTTTTTTTGCCACATAGCCACAGAATAAGCAAGTCTCATTCATTTTCATGTTCAATATAATATGTTTTGTAAATTCTTTACTACAGAAAACATGCAAATTCAACCAGTACTAACCTGTACTTTTTTTTTTTTTTCTGCCATGGCTACAATGTATGATTGCAGATCCAAGTCTTTTACTAGTTTAAAAATAATTTAAAATGGAAACCTTTTCTTTTCTCATATCTCCTGCCGTGCATAGTGCATTAGACATGGTAGATAAAGAATAAGCATTGCTTTCTCTGGTGTAGTAATTTTATATGCTGTTCTAAGACTTATAGACCTACTTAAATTCTGTTTGCCTATGCACATGAACGAGAGGAAGAGGATGACGAGAAGGAAGAGGAAGGTGACAAGGAAGAAGGAGAAAAATAAAGCAAGTTAGAGGAGACTGACGTTAACTGATTTGCACTAGTTAAAGCAATCGGTTAAATTCACTAGGGTCATTGCTCATGTACTTGGTGACTGGTATGGCACAAATTGATGTTCCATAAATGTTAATGGATGGACTTGCTAATACTGCAAAACTGTTATTGATGTTAAGTCCCAGTCCTCTTCTAGATAATCTTGAAAAAGCTTTCCACAACGCTTTTGTAACAATTACAAAGTCAGAGGCTTAAAAGAGTTTTATACTTCATTCATCTTTTAAATCTATTATGTAAATAACTAAGCTTAATATTGATCTTCACAACCCAGAACAGTCACAGTGACAAAGAACCTTTCCTTACACTGAGTTGCTGTTATGGTAAGTACCGTGGAGTTGGTTCCGACTCATAGTGACCCTACACAGGGTTTCCGAGGCTGTAAATCTTTATGGGAGCAGAATGCCTCATCTTTCTCCCGTGGAATTGCTAGTAGTTTCGAACTGCTGACCTTGAGGCTCGCAGCCCGACTTGTAACCAAATTGGTTAGAAGTCAGGCTTGTAACCAAATTGAAGTTACCAAATTGGTTCAACAATTCTATTTATTTTCTTGAGTGTATTAATGTAACGATTCAGTGCAGCTGATAGTTGAGCGACAAACTGACAGTTACCTTGGCAAAGGTTTTCCACACCAGAGTGGCATAAGCTTAATCAGGTCTTGTACTCAATCAGCTTTCTAATCAGGCAAGACTAACTCTTAGGATCTCACCGTATCATTTTTGTAGTTTGTATTTATTTAAAATACTGCACTTTTTCTCAAAACAAAAGTTATTTCAAGTACGTGGTACCTTCATGACTCCTGTTTCCCATAAAAATATTTTACGTCTCTGCCCTACCACAAGAAACTCCAATGGTGTAATGATGTAAGCATGGGGCTGCTAGTAGTTGCTCCATTGGAGAACGCTGAGGCTTTCTGCTCTTGTAAAGATTTCCAGCCCTGGAAAGCCACAGGAGCAGTTCTACTCTATTCTGTCTGGTCTTTATCACGTGGAATTGATCCAAGGGCAGTGGGAGTGGGTGCCTTAACACAAGTTACCAATGCGATCATTTCAGTTAGAGTCCAAAATGCCTAAGCATGGTTTAAGGTGCTAGCCTTCACAGTTGTCACTTTTATTTTTCACTATGGCTTCTAGTATTTTGCACTTGGGTGATCATCCAAGTTTGTCTGGATCTTTCCTGGTGTTCCCACTGGAAGGTCCAAGTTCTAAGAAACCTCTCAGTCCCAGACAAACCAGAAAGGTTGCTTCTCTAAATGCAATGGACTGCTGGTGTAAAAAAATGCAATATGGGGAGACGTTTTAGCCTTCTCTCTGAAATGGCAGTTATCAGTTAGGAGGATTTTCAGTCTCTTTTCTGAAATTCCTGTAAACGATAGGCTACCTCGTCCCCTAAGAAGTCCAGTAAGTCCTTTCTCACACACCACACCCTTCAAACTCTCTGCCCCAGTTGTCCTGTTCAGTGTGTTTTCCCAGGGAGTCATTGTTTGTGTTTGCTGAAAAGAGACATTGACTTCCTAGGCATGCTGAAAAGAGACATTGACTTCCTAGGCATGCCAGTGTTAATTAATGATAAGAAAAGAAATTAAATCCAACAGGCCAATAAACAGGGTCTAGCATAGTGGTTACCAATCGGGCTGCAAACCTTAAGGTCAGCAGTTTGAAACTACCAGCTGTTCCGCGGGAGAAAGATGAGGCTTTCTGCTCCCGTAAAGATTTACAGCCTCGGAAACCCTGTGTAGGGTCGCTATGGGTTGGAACCGACTCGAAGGCACTTAACAACATATTTGCTGTAGTACTGACTCACGGCACTTCTTCTGTTTTTTAACTGCCTTCATAGTCAGTCCCCTTCTGGTGAAAGAGCAGTCAGTATCTGCCACATACAATTCCTATGACAACAAGGAAACCTAAGGAAAATGAGCGATTTTCCTTATTATATTATAAGGGGAGTCCCTGAGTGATGAAACAGTCAGTGAGCTCCAATACTAAACAAATGGTTGTAGGCATTAGTCCCCTCAAAGTTGCCTGAGAGGAAAAGTCTGGCAATCTACTCCCCAAAAAACCAACCTCTGAAAACACTGTGGAGCACAGTTAGTTCTACTCTGACACATATGGAGTTGCCATTAGTCAAAATCAACATAAGTTTTATTTATTTATTTTTGCTTGTTTGTTGTTTTTTATGTGTTTTATTTGTTAATGCTGTTTTCTTAGTTCTGACAAACATAGTTTATATATCTTGTCAGAGGTAAAAGGACAAAGTAATGACAGAGCCCCAATTGTGTAGGCCGCCCTCTCTCTGCAACGGACTCATTCTGTGGCTTTGAAATATTCTTCAGTTTGTGGACAGAGAAATAAGGAAGGAAAAACATAAATGGTTCATTCATTTCAGAATTGTTTAAAACAAAGTACTTAAAAAAAAAAAAAAGTGACCAAATCATTGTCTAGCAGAGAAACACAGAATTATCTAAATGGTGAAGATAGAACTCTAGTCCCACATGTACTTGGAAACTTGCTTTAAGTAGGATTCTAGGGAAAGTGGATTAATAACTTATAGTGGGTTTGCAGCTCCCAAATTTGAATTTATACTTTTATCCCAAAGCACACAGTAATATTAGCAAGTAAAATGGAGGGATAAAAAAGCATAATAGTTCTCTACGAGTATAAAAAGAAGACTTTCTCCCTTTGAAACAATCAGTGAAACCTCGTTAAAACAGCATTTGTTGCTGTTAAGTGCCATAGAGTAGATTCTAACTCAGTATAGGGTATCTGAGGAGCAGTTGATGAGTTTGAACAGCTGACCTTGTGGTTCAAACTGACGTTGCGGTCCTCTTGCACTTATCCTACAGTACCACAAGTGCTCTAGCCTCTTCCTCTCACAATTAACTTCATCACAAATCTTTTTTTCACCATAACCTGTAGCATTCCATTCAACCTTGAAATACATAGCAATATGATGTTCCTTCCTGAAGAGCATTACCTATGCAGAATAAATTGTGAATATGTTTGAACATAGGGAGCACTGGACTGTGAACCACAAGGTTGGCAGTTGGAGCTCACTACCCACTCCAGGGGAGAAAGATGTGGCTTTCTGCTCCTGTAAACATTTATAGCCTCTGGAACACTATCCAGGGCCAGTATGAGTCAGAACTGACTCTACAGCACTTAACAACAACAAATGTTTGAACACACATTTACAGTAACTATGTATTGTGAAAGAAAATGTGAATAGGCTCTAAAGAATGAACAAATGGGGTGAAATGCATTACAAATGAGTTAAGTCCCATTAGAGGTCGGTGGTTCAAGCTC
>NW_006408524.1:33777590-33780304 GCF_000296735.1 Chrysochloris asiatica | reverse complement strand
CGATGAGCTCCACAGCTCCAATTGATGACTATGTCATGTCATCAGCAATTTATAAAATGGAGCTCTGGTAGTGTAGTGGTTACAAATCGGGCTGTGAACCGCAAGGTAAGCAGTTGGAAACTACCTGCTGCTCTGTGGGAGAAAGAGGAGGCTTTCTGCTCCCATAAAGATTTACAGCCTCAGAAACCCTGTTCAGGGTCACTATGTGTTGGAACTGACTCAACGGCCCTTAACAACAACAACAACATGTGGAGGGCAGATATTGTCTGTGACATTCTATTTACTTAGTGGTTGACTTAGTCCAGATGTTTATAGAAGTTGGCCTATTATCCTGTCTCAGGAGGACTCAGAAGACTATCTTCTTGAATTACACTTGAAGAAATAGTTCTTGGTATAGGAAGTAATGCTAAGATTAATCTCATGTCACATTTTTAGTGAAAAAATGCTGTTAATCTCCCCACCCTTTTCGAGAATTAGATCCTAATTTCACCTGGTGGCCAATGACTCCCAAATTCTCAGGCTTTGTGGTCAGGGTAGGACTCCAGGTATTGAACAGTGACCCAGGCTTGCCAAAGGATCACTGGCTATAGAGATTGGTCGAGGGATGAACATAAAACCTATTAGTCCAATCACGATGACTCCTCTTGAGAGGCTATAATATACCCTCGGAAACCCTGTACAGGGTCGCTATGGGTCGGAACCGACTCGACAGCACTTAACAACAACAACAACCAATCTTAGTAAGCAAAACCATCAAGAATGATGTAGAATAGGAGAACTGCTTCTAAAAGTTTATAGCATCGAAAGCCCGATGGAGCACAGTTCTACTTGGGATCACCATGAACAGAAATCAACTCAACAATGAACAACAACATTATATTATAATCAACCTCTTCTACTGATTTCTCTTGTGACCAACTCTAACCAAAACATTCAGTGAAGTGAACTCTGGTAAACATAGCTCAGTGTAGCCAAATTACAAATCCTGGTGGGAAAAGTTGAGGCTGGCATGACTACAGTCATCTTGTCTTCATGAAGGAAGACCTTTCAGCTGCTGAGAAGCCCAAGATTTGAACTAATACAATCAAGATAAAGAGAAAACAAATTCTGATCACATTCTTCACACCTTGATTCCTGGCATGCCTGAAAATACTCCTAGAGTTGTCAGTTGTGAGAGACAATAAATTATTTATGCTTATGCCAGCTTAAAATAGGATTCCTGATTGTTGTTGTTAAGTGTCATTGAGTTGGCTCCGACCCATAGTGATCCTGTACAGGGTTTCCGAGGCTGTAAATCTTTACAGGAGCAGAACGCCTCATCTTTCTCCCACGGAGTGGCTGGTAGATTCAAACTACTGTCCTTAAGGTTCACAGCCTGATTCATAGCCACTACGCTACCAGAGCTCCTTCTAAAAGACTTATTAATGACAATAGTTAGCCTATTGCTGTGTGCTTGTCTAGCTGAAGTTCCTTAGAATTTGTAAAGAGAAGTCTTAATTAGCAATGAAAATCCATCCTGGAGAAAAAATAAGCAACCATTATCTTGTATCTGATTCTTGCCCAGATAAGAGGAATGAATGAAAGATATTTTTCATTTAAAATTTCTAGAAAAAAGAGAGGAAGACAGAGTTTCAATTTTCCATTCATAGACTCCTTTCATCAGGAAAGGCTGACAGTTGGAACCCATGCACAGACATCTCAAAAGAGAAATCCAGAGAACTGCTTCTAAAAGTTTATAACATTGAAGGCCCGATGGAGCAGGTTCTACTTGGGATCACCATGAACAGGAGTCAACTGAACAACAAACAACAATATTACATTATAATCAACCTGTTCTCTCGCTCCTTTTTTACTTCCCACCATGGTGGAAGGGGGCTGATGAACATTGAATACCTGTAGCCTGGAAATGTTTTGGTACATACCAAGGTTTAAGCATGATCTTATATATTAGCAACATTTGAAATCTTCCAGGTATAAAACACAGAGTCAAAATATCTCTAAGAACAGAAAAATATAAGAAATATAAGCCACAGATTGTCCCTGTTTCCCACTGATAAGGTTAGGTACATGAACATCAGAGAGGTTGTTTAGACCTTCACCTCATCTCAGCATCACCAACCCTTTATAGGTGGAACTACCTTACTGGATAAAGAACAATTGACTGAATGCTTGTAATTACCAAATGCTTGTAATTTTACAGTGAAAGTGATAAAGTTGTATGGGTTATACTAGTTTAAAACATTTCATATTGTACTCACTACTACAGCATCAGAACTTGCTCTTGAATCTTTTCTTTGAAATTACTCATTTTAATTCAATACTGATCTTTCCATCTCACATCCTCCTTCATTCAAAATCTCAATATCCATCTTTGTGCTTATTCCAAAGAGAGATGACCCAATGAAATGCAAAAATCACCGAACAGCATCATTAATATCACATGCAAGGAAAAATGGCTGCAACAGTGCATCTACAAAGAAGTACTAGAAAGTCAAGCCAGATTCAGGGGAGGATGTAGAACTAGAGCTCTCACTGCTGATGTCAGCTAGATTTTGATTGAAAGCAGAGAATACCAGAAACATGTTTATTTGTGCTTTACTGAGTATCCAAAAGCATTTGACTGTGTCAATCATGACAAGCTAGGAATAACATTGAGAAAAATGGATATTTCAAAACACTTAATTGTGCTCATGAAGAACCTGTATATAGACCAA